>NC_080658.1:5381264-5737931 GCF_027579445.1 Ammospiza nelsoni
CCTGCAAACCCCAAACCCCTCACACTTGGAAAAGCTCCGTGCTGGACACAGGAGGAGCTCCAGGAGCCAGATCTGAGCTGTAAAGCTGACATGAGGAAGTGGTAAATCAAAAGGAGAAGGGCACAGCACAGACACAGCCCCCAGCAGAGCCAGGACACATCCTGGAATGTCTCCAGCAGCAGCAGAGCTGGGCTGGCCAAACCTGCCTGTCCACAGCCCTGCAGCTGGAGCCCTGAATGTCCCAGGGCAGGGGAAGGAGAGGGCACAGGGATTCAGGAACAGCAGCAGGAACAAGGAACAAAGGTGCTGGGGAGGAGCAGCCATGGCCTGGCACAAACCCTGCCCGTGGTGCTCCTGCAGGGCCAAACCTCCTGGGGGGCTCCTGTGGAAGCAGAGGGAGCAGCAGGGCTGGAGGAGCTGCTGCTCCCCCTGCCCTGTCACGTTTCCCAGAGCAGCAGAGCGTGCCTGGGCTCTGCCCTGCCCTCCTCCCCCTGCTCCAGAGGACACTGTCCATCTGCTTTGGATCAGGCTGGAAGCAGCTCCGGGCTGGGGCTCTGATGAAACCTGCCTTGGAAAGCCTGTCCCTGGGGAAGGGTGGGGTTCTCCAGCCCCAGCAGCCTTCTGGAACAGCTCCAGCCCTGCCTGCTGGCCCCTGGTCCCCGCCATGAGCAGGAACACGGCTCTCCCTGCTCCCCAAGGGGGCATTTCTCCCACACTGCACCCTCTCCAGCATGTCCAGGCCTCCCCAGTTTCACCTGGCACAACATCCCACACTTGTTCAGCTCCTCCATGGATTTCTCCATGAAGCACATATCTCCTTCCCACTGCCCAGGGACAGGATCACAGAGCTGCTTCCAGCCTTGGGAATGCTCAGGCTGCTGCAGCCTCCTGGCCAGGGAATCCAGGCCCTGTCCTCCCAACATGTGCCAATAAAATCCATTTAACGGGCACCTAATTCTGCATCAGCTGAGGGTAACTGCAAGGTCAGAGTGCTGAGTTCCAAGGTCTCATCCCACGCTGTTCCAGGCCATGGTGTTAACCCCAAAACTTGGGAAAAACTCTTCTAAACCTGAAACCAGCACCTGAAAAACCAGGAAAGCTCCTTCCTGCTGAACTCCCATGGAACCTGGCTGCTGGGGCTCAGCCTCGTGGCTCCAGGGGCAGGGAGAGGGATCAGGATGGGCCCCACCAGCCCTGATGTTCCTGCTCCAGGCATGGCACGGGCCCCTGGCTGCTCTGGAAACATCAGCTCCCACCAAAGCTGCCCCCTGGATTCCCTGCCTGGGCAGCCAGGAAATCCCCAGCAGGCACACAAGGATGTCCAAGGATGAGCATATGTTTAATAATCCCAAGATTAGAGCTCCTAAGCCCTCACTGCCCTGGCCAGGGCCTCTTCTGTCTCCTGGAGCCCAAACAACGCAGCTCTTCCTAAAACTGGGACAGACCCAAGCCCTGGGGGGATGGCAGGGAAGGGAGGGGCTGTTTTGCTCAGCCTGGGAATTGCAAAACAAAAGGCAGAGACCCTCGGGATCCTCTCCTTTCCCAGGCTCAGCCAGAGGCCACGGGGGCTGATCCTGCTGCGCCAGCGGTGCCGGACACCGCGGGGACATCAACATGGGGACAGCACATCACATCACCGAGGGGACATCGCCCCCTGCCCCCGACACCTGCTGCCAGCCCAGCAGCATCTGCCAGCCCTGTTTACTCCCAGCTGGATTTTGCACCCTGCACATGGAAGGTCAGGCGGTGCCCCCGCCTCGAGTTACCAGCGGCTCATGCTCGGCCAGCTCAGCTTCCAACAGCATTTCTGAAGGCTGCAGGAGGAAGTTGTTTCCTTCTCCTGTGTTAAGGAGCCGGAATTTCCCTGAGCTCGGTTTATTTCCTGAGTTTTAAATCATGTAAATCACGCACGGCTCTGGAGGAGGCAGCGGTGGCCCAGGAGAACGTGTTGCACAACGGGGCTCCTCCATTTCCAGCCTGCCTGGAAAACTGAGCTGCACATCTGAAAACTCAGCCCAAAGTACTCAGCACAAGCTTGGGAGTGAACTGGGAAGCCGGGTGTGCGAGGGGGAGCAGGAATGTGTGTCAGGATACACTTCTTACTGCTGGAATAGCATAGAAACACGGAATTGTGTGGGAAGGGACCTTAAACCCACTCAGTGACACCCCTGCCATGGCAGGGACACCTTTCCACTATGCCAGGCTGCTCCAACCCCATCCAGCCTGGCCTTGGGCACTGCCAGGGATCCAGGGGCAGCCCCAGCTGCTCTGGGCACCCTGTGCCAGGGCCTGCCCACCCTCACAGGGAACAATTCCCAGTTCCCAATTCCCAATCTTCCATCCATCCCTGCCCTCTGGCACTGGGAGCCATTCCCTGTGCCCTGTCCCTGCAGGCGCTTGTAAACACAGTTCTTACTTCCTGAATTTACTTGTAAAAGATGCCAGGCTGAAAACAGAGTGATTTCACATGCTCTCGGAGGGCTGCTCGTTGTTTTGATTTACTTTCCCCAACATTATTTGATTTACTTTCCCCAACATCACCGAGCGCCCGCTCCCCTCTCCCACCGCCAACCCAGCCCGCCCTTCCGGAGCGCACACCGAGGATACTCCGAGGTTACACCGAGTTACATCTGCACACCACGCGTTCCCTCCGCCTTTGGCAAGGACACGAACGCGCCCCCGGCTCGGTGCCGGGGGATGGGAAGGGCCGGGCAGGGCCGAGGAGGCTGCGGAGCCGGATCGGGCCCGGGGCCCACGGCAGCGACCCCGGCCGGGCCCGGCTCACCCGCTGCGGGACGGGACGGGACGGGCCCGGCCCAACTTTGAGCGGGCTCTGAGGGTGCAAAGTGAGAGCAGGGAGCAGAAAGGTGTCCTGGCTAACAGGGAGCTGTCCCGGCTAACGGGGGCAGCAGAACGGCCGCACCGGGGGTGCCGGGCCCGCTCCGGGCGATGCCGGCCAGGCCCGGCCGCGCTGCCCCGGGAAGGCCCCGCCGGCCCGCCCGGCCACCCCAGCGCTGTCCCGGTGCCCCCCGCAGCCCTCCCGGCAGCCCGGGGCTCTCACCTGGTACTGCGCGGCGGCCGGGCCCATGGCGCGGTAGCCCGGGGCGGCGGCGGGCGCGGGGCTGGGGCCGCGCAGGAGGGCGGTGCCGGGCCCCGGGGCCGGCGGGGCGGCCGAGGGGGGCAGGGGGCTCAGCGGGAAGGCGCCGCGCCCGGCCATGGCGGGGCCGCAGCGGACGGGACGGGGCGGGGCGGAGAGGCCCCGGCGGCGGTGGCGGCTCCGAGCGGCGGCGGCGCCGGAACGGGAACGGGAACAGCTCCGCGCCCGCCGCCTCAGGCCCCGCCCCTCGGCATAGCCCCGCCCCCGGCAGCGTCCCGCCCCGACATAGCCCCGCCCCGGCAGAGTCCCGCCCCGGCATAACCCCGCCTACCGCGGGAGCCCCGCCCATCTCCGCCTCAGGCCCCGCCCCCGCAGTGCAACGCCCGCGGCGCCGCGCGCGCGCCCGGGAGCTCCGCCCACCTCCGCAAAGGCTCCACCCCCAGCCCGCCTGTGTGACGTCAGCGCGTGGCGTGTCTCATGTGCACGTGTGTGCAGCTGCGTGCACGTGAGTGTGTGAGAACACCTGTGAGAGTGTGTGTGTGAACAGGTGTGGGTGTGTGTATGTGCACATCAACATGTGTGTGTGTGTGTGTGTGTGTATGCATGAACATGTGTGTGTGTGCATGGACACTTGTTGTGCATGAACATGTGTGTGTGTGTGTCTGTGCCTGAACACCTTGTGTGTGTGTGCACATGAACATGTGTGTGTGTGTGTGTGTGCATGAATGTGTGTGTGCATGAACACCTTTGTGTGTGTGTGTATACATGAACATGTGTGTATGTGTGCATGAACACGTGTGTGTGTGTGCATGTGTGTGCATGAACACCTGTGTGTGTGTGTGCATGAACATGTGTGTGTGTGTCTGTGTGCGTGAACACGTGTGTGTGTACACATGAACATGTATGTGTGCATGAACATGTGTGTGTGCGTGTGTGCATGAACACGTGTGTGTGTGTGTGTACACATGAACATGTGTACACATGAACACGTGTGTGTGTGCACATGAACACGTGTGTGTGCATGAACACGTGTGTGTGTGCATGAACACGTGCGTGTATGTATGAACACCTGTGTGTGTGTGTCTGTGTGTGTGTGTGCAGCATGGGCCCGAGAGGGTGTGCAGGTGCACACATGTGTGGATGTGTGTGAGTGACACAGGTGTGTCTGTGCAGGTGTGTATGACGCAGGTGTAGGTCTGTAGGTGTGTGTGTGGCACAGGTGTGTGTGACCCACGTGTGTGACACAGGTTCCTGTTTGCACACCTAACAGGGTGAGCACTCGTGCGTTTGCACCTCAAGTATTTGCACACGCGTGTGCACGGGCAGGACGCGGGGGGGACACGGGGTCACCGCACACGGGCAGAGCTCGGCTGGGGCTGTGTGGAGTCGGGGGTAACGGAACACCCGGGGGCGGCTGCGGAGCGCGGGGCACCTGCGGGAACCTTGGGGGTCCCAGGGGTCCCGGGAGGCTCGGTGATCACGGGTGTCTCGGGGGTCGCGGTGGTCCCGGGAGTCAGGAGGTCCCGGGGGTCTCGGTGTTCTCTGGGGTCCCGGGGGTCTCTGAGTCCCTGTGGTCCCGTTGTTGTCTGGGGTCCTGGCGGTCCCGGTTTTCTCAGCGGTCCCTGTGGTCCCGGTGTTTTCTCTGCGATCCTGGTGGTCCCGGCGGTCTCTGTGTCCCGGTGGTCCCGGTTTTCTCAGCGGTCCCGGTGGTCCTGGTGGTCTCAGAGATCCTGATGGTCCCGTGTCCTCAGCGGTCCCGGTGGTCCCGGGTTTCTCGGTGTTCTCTGGGGTCCCGGTGGTCCCGGGTGTCTCGGATGTCCCGTTGTTTTCAGCGGTCCCGGTGGTGTCTGGGTCCCGGCAGTCCCGGCGGTCCCGGTGATCTCGGTGTCTCGGTGTTCTCAGCGGTCCCGGTGTTCTCTGGGTCCCGTTGATCCCGGTGTCCCGTTGTTTTCAGCGGTCCCGGTGTCCCGGTGTTCTCGGCGGTCCCGGTGTTCTCTGGGTCCCGTTGATCCCGGTGTCCCGTTGTTTTCAGCGGTCCCGGTGTCCCGGTGTTCTCGGCGGTCCCGGTGTTCTCTGGGTCCCGTTGATCCCGGTGTCCCGTTGTTTTCAGCGGTCCCGGTGTCCCGGTGTTCTCGGGGTCCCGGTCGTCCCGGGGGTCGCGGTTGTTCCGCGATGCAGCCGCCAGGGGGCGCTACAGGGCCGCGCTCCGTGGTTGGGTCGGCGCAAAAGCCCCGAAATGCCCCAAAATCCCGTTAAATGCCCCAAATTCCCGTTAAATGCCCCAGATTCCCATTAAATGCCCCAAAATCCCGTTAAATGCCTCAGTCCGGGCCGGTACCGCCCCGGCCCTGCACGGGACGGGGGTTCAGGGCTGTGTCTCCGAACCCTCCTGCCCTGCAGCCGCACCTGGATGCTCCCCCAGCGCTCTTGAACCATCACTAAAACCCTTCGGGAGGGCTGACACCTCCATAAACGCAACCAAACCCTGTCCCGGGGCCATGTGAGCCGCTGGAAACCCGCAGGGAAATGCCGGGAAGGGCTGGAATTTCTGGGTGCTGCCACAGAGATGCTCAGAGATGCTCAGAGCCCGCTCCGTGCCCAGGAATTCCTCACTGCTGAGCCCATCCCAGGCTGGCATCACGGCCTCACTGCAGGTGTAGTTGCTGTCTCTCATCCCAGCGAGTTTTCCCGTGGTTTTGGGGAGGTTTCCAGGATTTCTGTGTGCTGCTTAGTTCCTGTCTGCCCAGGGATGGGCAGGAAAAGTGACAGTGACATTCTTGTGCTGTGGCTTCACCACAACAGCCCAGGCACAGGGCACAAGTGACAGCTGAGGCTCCTCACACCGTGGGTGTCACTGAAAACCCTCCCCTGAGCAGAACTCCTGTGCATTAAAGGTTGGAAAAGGCTCCTTCCCTTACAGTGAGATTTGTCCCAGTGTCGTTCCTGGTGGCTCTTGGGACAGCAGTGGGGACAAGTGTTCATTCCCTGGGGGACACCCAGGGCTCTGCTTTTCAGTCACTGAGACGATTTTCCTGCTTCTTTCAGAGAGGGCTCTCTTTCCCTTTCCCATAGAAAACAATTTTCCAGGATCCAGAGCTCATTTTCCCACTCGTAGCTAAGAAAAAAAATCTGAACTGGAGAAGCCTCTCCTGGTGGATTTTTTGCTTTTACTGAGATGGAAGCAATGCTTCCAAAGCAAAATAAACTGGAAATCAGGTGGGCAAGGACAAGGCTTGAGCTGAGCCTGATTTCTCTCTCTGGGATGGAGAAGGGATGGGATTGCAGGGAAATCAGGCAGGGATCGTGGGGATTAGGGCTTTGTTGCTTTTCCAGCTCTGTTGTCATGGAATGTCCCCGGGCTTGGGGACAGCCCAGGACATCAGTTCCTCCTCCCATCCCTGCCTAGTTGAATGATCTTCATTCAAGTTGCTTTTTCCCTTTTCCCCCATTTTTTTCCCTCTTTTCCCTCTCTCCTCAGTGTTCCTGCCCCTCTGGAGTGGGAACTGCTCCATCCCAAAGCCTCATTCCCATTTTCCCTCCCTGCAGCCCCTGGAGCTCCCAGGATCACCAGGCTCCGTCCTCTCCCTCCCTCAGGTGCTGGTTTCAGTCTCCTCCTCCTGGGACATTTTCCAAGATGTGGAGACCCCAGCAGTGAATGGCTTTGCTGGAATTCCTCTGGAAATGAGGAACTTTCCCAGCCAGCTCAGGATATACCCAGAGTGTGCTGATTAAAGGATCATTTCTGTGTGGTTAAAGGTGATTACTCTGCCTTCTTCTCTATCATTAGGCTGAAACCAAATTAACCAGACCCTGGTAATCAACCTAGGTGAGGCTCAGTGCTTTCCTGGGAAGGTGCTTCTTCCTGGCTCTCTGCAGGGACCAGGGAATCTTTTGTTGAGTTTGTGAGGTCCCCAGGACAAAGGAGGAATTGGGAATCTGACTCCGTGTTTATTATATTATATTATATTATATTATATTATATTATATTATATTACATTACATTACATTACATTACATCATATCATATCGTATCATATCATATTATGCTATACTAAAGAATAGAGAAAGGATATAGAAAGAAGGTTTCAAAGAATGATGATGAATCTTGTGACTGCTTCCAGAGTCTGGCTGTGATTGGTCATTAAGTCAAAACAATTCACATTAAACCAATCAAACAATCACCTGTTGGATAAACAATCTCCAACCACATTCCAAAGCAGCAAAACACAGGAGAAGCAAATGAGATAATATTGTTTTCATTTTTCTCTGAGGCTTCTCAGCTTCCCAGGAGAAGAATCCTGGGCAAAGAGGATTGGGAATCAGGAGGTGGAGCCAGTGGGAATCAGGGGTGGGAGCCATTTGGAATCAGGAGATGGAGCCATTGGGAACTGGAGCCAGTGGGAATCAGGGGTTGGAATCATTGGGAATCAGTGGCTGGAGCCATTGGGAATGAGGAGCTGGAGCCAATGGGAATCAGGGGTTGATTCCATTGGGAATCAGGGGCTGCAGCCGTTAGAATCAGGGGCTGGAGCCATTGGGAATCAGAGGCTGGAGCTGTTGGAATCAGGCCTCAGCTGTGCTCCACAAACCTGGCATCTGTTAATTGATATTAATCCCATCAATGCAAATCATATTAAGCTCCCTGGACCCTTCCCAATGGCAGCGCTGATAATTCCCTATAAATCAAATTTAGCGGCCCATAAACATTGGAACATCCCTCGGCCATTTTCACCCTCCTAAAAACCCATCAATTCCTGCCTGCCTGGATTAGAGGGAATAAATTCCAGAATTTATCTTCCTGCCACGATCATGGACAAAACCACATTAAAGAGACACTTGGAAGCTGCTTTGTGTTGATTGTTACAGAGCTGCTGCTCCTCGGCTCCTTCAATCCACTCAGAATTGGGGATAATTGAGGGATTTGAAATCCTTCAATGCTTAAATGATAAAGTTGTTGCTTTTCCAAGCCCTCAAACACCTGTGGGAGCAATTTTCCTGCAGGTGAGGAATAAAAAACAACTTTATAAGGATCAGGGCTTGGGAAAAAGGAGAATAAATCCCTTTATTTTCTATTTTTAGGGATGGGGGGAAAGGATCTGATAGGTGGAAAAAAGAGTTTGAGCTGTTCAGCTGCTCAGAAAGAAGACTGGGAGCTGTTCTTGTTCCAGTGGGTGCATCCCTGGAAGAGCTGAACATCCAGGGGATAAGGAGCAAGGGGAAGGGGTGGCTGGGAGGGAATGGGGGGAGGAACGAGGTGATTCCAGCAGGGAGAGTTCAACACATCTGAAAAAAGAGATGGATTTGCTGCTGAGCCCAGAGGATTTGGGAGCTGCTTCACTCCTACAGGATTTATGGGAAGGTCTCAAGGCTGAACATCCCTGGGGATGTGTGTGCCTGCCATGATTGTCCTCACACCAGGACAGGCCTGACCTTCCTCCAGGATGCCCCTGGATCTCAATCCATCCTTCCCTGCACACACTGCTGGGCTGGTGGGGTTTGACCTGCAGGAGAGGAGCGTGGGGGCATCTGTTGGGGAAGGTGAAACAGGAAAGCCTTATAAATATGATTGCCTGGCAAAAGATTTTGAGAATATGGAAACTATAAGCGAGATTGAAATGAAAGCAAGCTTTGAGATCCCTCAGTTACTGAACAACTGGAAAACAATGGCATGGCCAGCTGAAGGTGATCCCCTTTGGATCAAACAATCCCCTCTGCTTGCAGACAGGCCCAAGGCTCAGAGCAGACCCTACAGCTTGGCAGAAGGGGCCAAAGAGGAGTTTTTAGGGTTTAAAATGTAACACAGTATGGTAATGTAATGATTCTTATAGGCTGTATGGAAATGCTGTAGGATTTGTATCTTGTACTGGATTGGTTAGTGAGAATCAGAATATTCAACACAGAAGAAGATTTTATGGTATTGGAATGGGAACCTCGCTCTCTTACCTCCTGTCTCTTAGCTCTTGCCTTTTACTCTCTCACCCTCTCATCCTCTCTCCCCCTCTCTTCTCTCAGCCTGCTCTGAGCTGTGTTTGGCAGCTCCCAGCAGGGCCCTGCACCCAGGCCCTTTGCAATAAACCCCAAGTTCCACAACCTGGCTGCAGAGATCTCTCATCTCCATCTGTCCCAGCCATCCTACCCCCCAATGCTCCTACAGACATCACCTCCTCAGTGACAGCCACTTGTCTCTTTCCCAGCCATGAAGTCACACAGGAGCTGCAGGTGGCCCCATGTCCCTCCCAGCAGAGCTCTCCTCCCTCTCCCATCTCCTCAGTTTCCTCTCTTCCCGGTTTTCCTCCCTCCTCTTCCTGCCTGGCCGAGGTTGGAGCATCTCCCCTGTTCTCCTGCCCCTCTCTGCTCCCTCCAGGGCTGCTCAGGTGCTGAGCTCCTGTTTCCATGGCAATGCCTCACCAGCTCCAGACTCATTCCTGGAATGTCCCTGCACAGGAGCACTGCTGTCCCCTCCTCCTCGGGACAGAAACCCCAAGAGAAGTGGCCACCAGAACCCCCTGACAGCCCCAAACCTTGGTGTGCTCACGCTGGCTGGGGACAGAAGCTCAGGGCAGGGTGTCCATGGCTGGTGGCTCATCCCTGCTCAGCCCCAGCTGGGTTCCATGGGGATGTCACCATGGATGGTGACACCTCATCCCTGCTCCCTGGCACAGGGTGCCCAGGGCAGCTGTGGCTGCCCCTGGATCATGGGAATTGTTCAAGGGACAGTGGAAGGTGTCCCTGTCCATGGCAGGGGTGGCACTGGGTGCGCTTTGAGGTCCCTTCGCAACCATCCTGGAATTCTGGGATGATTCACTTGGGGACAGGGAGGCATTGAGATGTTCCCAATTTGGATTTATCCTTTGTTTCTGTTCCAGGAGCACTGAGGTGGCTCCAGGGGGATTATGGCTCAGGAGAAATACCCAGGGATGCTTCCCTTGGCACATCCCTGGGTGGGACAATGAGCTCCAAGGGCAGCACATGGCCCCAGGGTTCAGCAGGATGGGCTCCATGTGGAGCTCCCAGTGGTTTGCAGGGAATTTGGGATTTTCCTGGGATGTCTCAATGCTGTGTCTGGAAATTGTGGATGGAAAAGGGAGGGGTCCTGCCCTGCCACAGAGCACAGGAAGGGCTGGAGGGCAGTACCTCCAGGGGGGTGGGGAGCTCAGAATGCAGCAGGGATCAGGATCCAGCAGGGATCAGGATCCAGCAGGGATTAGGATCCAGCAGGGATCTGGATCCAGCAGAAGCCAGGATCCAGCAGGGATCAGCATACAGCAGGAATGAGGATCCAGCAGGGGTCAGGATCCTGCAGGAATCCACATCCAGCAGGGATCAGCATCCATCAGGGATCAGGATCTAGCAGGAATGAGGATCCAGCAGAAGCCAGGATACATCAGGGATCAGCATCCAGCAGGGGTCAGGATCCAGCAGGAATCAGGATCCAGCATAATTCAGGATCCAACAGAATTCAGGATAGAGCAGAATTCAGGATGCAGCAGAATTCAGGATGCAGCAGGAATGAGCATCCAGCAGGGATCAGGATCCGTCAGGGATCCAGGATCCTGTGGCTTTTCCCGCAGCCGAATTCCGCTTTTTCCAGGATGAGATAAACCCTCCTGGAGAGCACAGATGGAGCCGGGATGCTGCTGGATCCTGATCCCTGCTCCAACACTTCCCGCAGCACTCGGGGCTCTGGCACTGACTGATCACAGGCTCCTCAATCCTTGTGTTTAATCCCAATTTTATGTGGGAATCCATAAAATCAAAGGATTTTGGGAAAGCTGTCTGAAATGTAAGCTAATAAGATCTTTCCATTGTCATAACCACGTAATGAGACAAATTCTGGAAAATAAAACAGCTCAAGATGCGTTCCTAGCAGTCCTGTCCCATTCAAAATTTGTGCATAGACCCCTGGTCAACAATACTTTAAACTGTGAAAACCAGGAATGACCCCGTGGCGGGGTGTCCCGGCTGTCACCTCCTGCAGGAAGCCTTGCTTTGATGTCCCCTCAGCTCTGATTGATTGATTGATTGATTGATTGCTCTTAATGAACGTTCAGAGCCGAGCGAGCGCTAATTGCCCCGCTAATGACTCCTGCGGGTGTCCCGGAGCCTTGGCCTGTCCCCACAGCCAGGCTGGGAATGTCTGGAGCCCAAAGGTTGAGAACGGGACCATCGTGGTTGTCGGGATCTCTGGCTTGTCAGAGTGACCTCGAGAAAAGTTAGAAAGTCTCTTTTCCCAGCCTGGCGCTTGAAGAAGGAGTCAGAGCTCTTCATTTCTTGGTCTCAAGGTTGTTTATTGCATCTTATCTATAAAAATATTTCTCCTGCCCTGCCGAGGTCAGTTCAGCAAGACAGTCCAGGCACTCTCCCTCCCCTGGGGCAGTGTTATGTCTTTATACTAAAAACTACCTGTACAATGTCTACAATTACTTCCCAATACCTAGCACCTATGTTAGACAGTGAGCTTCTACTCTAAACCAATCCAAAAGTGCCACCATCACAGCAGAAGATGGAGGCCAAGAAGAAGAAGGAGAAGGGCTGGACACGCCCAGTTCCCTCCATCTTGCCTCTTGAACCCCCATACCAAAAACCCTAAAATCTACTTTTCCACCCTGTGATAACTTCACTATTATTCTACCTAAACTGTTGTGCTTTCCAATGCTTTCCAGGGGTATTCCTGCATCCCAGCAGCTCCTGCTCCATCCTGCAGCACCTCTGTGACCGTGTTCACAGGGGTCAGAGGATGAGGGAAGAGATGAGGATCTGACTCCATGTTTCAGAAGGCTGATTTATTACTTTATGATATATATTATATTAAAACTATACTAATAGAATAGAAGAAAGGATTTCATCAGAAGGCTGGCTAAGAATAGAAAAAGAAAGAATGATAACAAAGGTTTGTGACTCTGAGCCAGCTCACTGTGACTGGCCATTAATTAGAAACAACCACATGAGACCAATCCCAGATGCACCTGTTGCATTCCACAGCAGCAGATAACCATTGTTTGCATTTTGTTCCTGAGGCTTCCCAGCTTCTCAGGAGGAAAAAATCCCAAGGAAAGGATTTTTCATAAAAGATGTCTGTGACACACCTTCTGTCTGGATACGGGCTGGGCTCTTCCCATGGGCTTGGAATTCCAGCGAGTCCTGGAGCAGCACATGGAAGGAATGATTCTGTTCCTGCTGTGTGATCATTGCAAGGATGGGGGAGAAAATGAGAGGGAACTTGGTCTCTATGGATTTAATATTTTTCAGGAATGGGAAATGTTCAACATGGAATGGTTTGGGTTGGAAGGGAACTTAAAGCCCACCAAGTCCCACCCACTGGGACACCGGCTGCTATCCCAGGCTGCCCCAAGCCCCATCCAGCCTGGCCTTGGGCACTTCCAGGGATGGGACAGGTAAATATTCCTCAGAAATTGCCAAAGAGCCTTTAGTTGGACACACCCATGTTTCCTGTGTGTTGGTGGCTGCTTTGGCTCCTCACCAGGAGCCACCTGGACCTGTTGGAGCTGCTCCTCCCAGGCCAGCTCGGAGCCAAAGCATTTCCTGGCAGATCCTGGGGCTTTGGGGACTTGGATTTGTCACTTCCCAGCGTGAATTCCCTCTCAGAGCTGAGCCAAGGAAGAACTTGGCCATAGCAACTTAAAACATCACCTGGGATTTTGGGATCCCCTGGGATATGGGATGCAAGGACAGCAGGGCCTGGTCCCTGTCCATGGCTGGTTGAGATCCTTCAAATCCTGATGGGCTGCTGGAGATCCTGCAGATCCTGATCCGTGGCTGGTGGAGATCCTACAGATCCTGATGGGCTGGTGGAGATCCTGTAGACCCCAATGGGGTCATGGAGATCCTGTAGACCCCAATGGGCTGAAGGAAGTCCTCCAGCTTTGTGGATGTTCTTGGCTGGATAAAGAGAGCCTCAAATTCCTGCCTTGTCCAAGGCTTTGGTGGTGGCTGGAAAGAATTTGAAGCAAACTGGGGCTTTCCTCTCCTTATGGAGGACACCAGGAAGAGCTGGAATTGCTGTGTGATGTTTAAGGGCACAGCAGTGAATGAGAAACCAGGCTGTGATTTCCACTGCTCACAGAATATCTCTGTTTTCTTTTCCCTTATTTCCTATAAATATGGATTTTCCTATTATCCCCATAAAAGGGAGATCCCTCCTCAGACCCTGCCAGGAGACAGATGATGGCAGTGACTCCCAGAGCTCTGTCCTGCTGTTAGGAATTTCTCCAGTGGATTTTATTTGCCTGTTCCCATCCCTGCTGCTCCCTTCAGCAGAGCATTCCTCCCATGGGCTGGGAAGAAAGGCAGGGATGGGGCTGGATCAGGGAGCTGCACTCCAGGTGGTCCCGAGCCTTCCTTCATCCCCTGACACATCCCCAGCTCCCTCCAGCCTTTAAATCTCCATCATTAAAGCCTCTCCTCAAGACAAACAGTGCCTGGGAAGATTTATCATTTCTGCTGCTGTAATTACCTGTCAGGATGAAAAGAATGGCCCTTTCAGGGGAACGCCGGGCTTGTTCTTTAATTAATTAATATGCAGCTTGTCATGCAAAATCAAGGTCATCAAGATGGAGATGGAGATGATGTCCCAGCACTGCTGCTCTTCTACAGCCTGGCAGAGCCCTGGGGGGAGAGACTAGAGGAGCGTGAGGAGGGTTTATTTGGGAATCTTGCTCCTCATGGGCCCTATTGAGCCAAAAATGTCTTTTTAATATAAATTACATCCTTCAAATTGAGACACTGAGGGTTTGGATGGGATATTGGGAGGGAATTCCTGGCTGTGAGGGTGGGCAGGCCCTGGCACAGGGTGCCCAGAGCAGCTGGGGCTGCCCCTGGATCCTGGGATTGTTCAGATTTGGGCAGAGTTTGGGGCACCCTGGCGCAGTGGAAGGGGTCCCTGGCCATGGCACTGGGTGGGCTTTGAGGTCCCTTCCCAACCATCCTGGAATTCTGGGGTGATTCACTGTCCCTTCAAGCTGGGAATGTTCAGAGGAGTTGCCATGGATTGGTTTGTGCAGGGACACACCAGGACAAGGTTTCTACTCCCAAAATGTTCCTGAGATCTGCTGCCTTTGGAATTCCTCTCCTGGGACTCTGCAGGAGGAGCTGGGACACCTGGGCTCATCCAGCCTGGAAAAGGCACCCGGGGCAGATCTGAATTTTGGGTGTCCTAAAAGCCACCAGGCCCCATGTCCAAGTCGCTGCTGGGCTGGTTCCCCTTAGAGAGACAGCCTGGAGAAAACTGGGCTGTCAGAGGGGCATGGACCCATCCCCAAATTCAGATATTCCAAGAGGAAGGGAAGGGATTTTCCACGAGGACAGATTTTCCAAGAGGAGGGATTTTCCCCATTCTCCTGGTGGGACATGGATGTCCCTGCTCCTCCTCCCACTTCAGTCCTGGTGTATCCCAGACGTTTTTGCAGCCTGTTGCCTTCAGCTCCAGCCCTCTGGATCCCTGGGGACGCTGCTGTCCCTGGGTTTTCTACTTGCACCATGGGCAGGCTTGTTTGTCTGTGCTATTTTTCTGCTTGGTAAAAACATCTTCTTGTTTGAGGTGGGTTTATCCTTTGCTCTAAGCCATAAAAACCCTTTCTAACTAACACACACTTTGCCTCCTTGGTTATCCAGTAAGACTGGCTCAGCAATTCTTTTCTCATATATCAAAACTTGCTTCCATCGCTATTCCTTCTTCAGATTCTACATTCCAAAATCTTTCTGCTAAGCCCAGATATCTGTGAGACTTTCTTGTCAAACTTTCATCCCACCCAGCACCTGGGCAGGATTATTTCCCTGGGATCACAGACTCTATTAGCATGAGGAATTGCTGCTGGGGCTCTGGAGACAAATGTTCCTGTTCCTGCTGAGAGGGATCCCTGGGGTTGGGATTGCACTGCCCATAAATTCTGGAGACAGGCTCCATTCCAGCTGCTGCCCCAGCCTGTAATTGGAACTCCATTAGAAACTGTAAACATGGACTTTGGGATATAAATGCTCCTTTAAATTCATTGGAGTGGGCAGGGATGGGAGGGGGAGAGCAGGGAGCAGGGAAAACAGGCAGGGAACAGGGAATAGTGACAGGAACAGGGAACAGGGACAGGGACTGGGAACAGGGAACAGGGAATAGAGACAGGGAACAGGGGACATGGAAGAGGAGACAGGGAATAGGGAACAGGCACAGGGAATAGGGAATAAAGAATAGAGAATAGGGAACAGGGATCAAATCCTCCAGCACCAGCTCCAGGAGATGAGGAAGGGGATGTGGAGCAGCTGTGGGGGAATTTTGGGGCAGATCCCCAAAATATGTTAATTTTGCTCCATTTGTGGAGCAGCTCACAGAATCCCAGGATCAGTGAGGTTGGAAAAGCCCTCCAAGGTCATTGAGTCCCAGCTGTGCTTGATCCCCACCCTGTCCCCAGCCCAGAGACTGAGTGCCACATCCAGGTGTTCCCGGGACACCTCCAGGGATGGGCACTGCAACCCTCCCTGGGCAGCCCCTGCCAAGCCCTGAGCCCCCTTTCCATGGGGAAATTCCTGCTGTGCCCACCCTGAGCTGTTCCCTCTGCTCCTGTCCCTGTTCCCTGGAGCACAGCCCGGCCCCTGGGCTGTCCCCTCCTGTCAGGAGCTGTGCAGAGCCACAAGGGCCCCTGAGCCTCCTTTGCTCCAGGCTGAGCCCCTGCCCAGCTCCCTCAGGGATTCTCCAGCCCCTTCCCTAGCTCTGTTCTCTTCTCTGGTCATTCTCTAGCCCCTCAGCGTCCAGGATGGATCCTCCTGGTCCCTCACTGGGATCATCTCACTCCTGGAGCTGCTCATCCATGAACCAATCCCTAAATTCAGATATTCCATGGACATAGGCGAAGAAGAGGGATTTTCCCCATTCTCCTGGTGGGACATGGATGTCCCTGCTCATCCTCCCACTTCAATCCTGGTGTATCCCAGAAGTTCTTGCAGCCTGTTGCCCTCTGGATCCCTTGGGATCCCAGACTGGCTCTGGGGCCGTCCCTTGTTCCCTCCATCTGGAGCCACCCCTGATCCCAGGCTGGGCTCAACATCTCCTTCCCATCCCAGGCTGGAATGTCTGGAGTATCTGGGCAGCACCAGGCTGGAGCTGCAGGGTTTCTTCAGGAAATGTGGGCTGTGATCTGAAAAAAGAAATAACTTCCAAAAACCCACAACCTTCTCCTGGATTTATAATTGGATTCTTATTCTTATTCTTATTCTTATTCTTATTCTTATTCTTATTCTTATGCTTATGCTTATTCTTACTCTCTTATTCTTATTCTTATTCTTATTCTTATTCTTATTCTTATTCTTATTCTTATTCTTATGCTTATTCTTACTCTCTTATTCTTATTCTCTTATTCTTATTCTTATGCTTATTCTTATCCTCTTATTCTCATTCTTATTCTTTACTGCTTCTGTGCATGTTTTCCTCCTGCTGAAATGCCAAATTCCCATCAAAAACTTAATTTGTAGCCCTCCTTTGCCTTGATTTCTATTTCCAGCCATCCCTGCCTGTGTTTCCCTGGAGATTTCCCAAGGTGTGATCAGAGCTGTGCAGAGGTGATGGGGGCAGCTGGCTCGTGTCCCCTGCTCTCCCAGCACGCTGTGACCTGGGTGACATTTGTTTAATCTGTTATTGAGCCGTGCTTTGCATGGACAAATGAGCCATCCATGGGCTGAGTTCCTGGGAAATCCATCTCCAAAGGAGCTGGGAACCTTCTGTATTGGTATTACCAATATTGGGGATGGGATGTGCCTGAGCTTGTCTGGCCCTTGGTGCTGCACCCAACAGTGGCAACTGTGGTGTTTCGCCCCACAGACGCTTCTGGCTGGCTGGATATTGCAGCAAAAGTGAGGGTGTCCCCTCACAGGGATCTCTTCCCTGACTGATCCGTCCCCAGGATGGAGCTGCCCCACGTTGGGTGCCAATATATAGGAATTAAATACCAATATAGCTGGGTGGGACGTGCCTGGGCTCGTCTGGCCCTTGCTGCTTGACCAAGGGTGGCAGCTGTGGTGGTTTCACCCCAGAGACACTTTGGGCTGCCTGGGTGTGTGGTGTTTCACTCACAGACACTTTGGGCTGCCTGGGTGTGTGGTGTTTCACTCACAGACACTTTTGGCTGGTGGGTGTGTGGTGTTTCTCTCACAGACACTTTGGGCTGGCTGGGAGCTGCAGCTGGGCCCGTGGGGACAAGTTCAGGCCTGCAGGAGCTCTGGTGGTGCTGGGATGGAGCTTCCCCCCATAACAGGGGCTGCTCCTCAGGTTTGCCTCTGCTGGAGAAGCTTTAAGGCGATGGTGAAGGAAAGGAGTCGGTTCTGATGGAGGGTTTGGATCCAGAGCTTTATTCTGGCCCACAGAATCCTGTGTGGGGGAGGAGATGGAGGGACCTGGATGTTCTGGGTGGGACCTGGAAGTTCTAGATGTGCAGGAGAAAACTTGGACATGCAGGATATGAGATCAAGGTCCAGTGTGAGATGTGGGGTAGAAAGCACAGGACCCACAAGACATGTGGGTTCCTGGAGTTCTCCCAAAGAGCACTCAGGGCTGTTTGGTGTCCCCAAGTGTTTAATAATCCCATGGCGGTGTTAATTCCCTTCCAGGGAAGCACAGAGATGAGGAGGGGCTAGAATCCAGCAGGGAGAGGAGCAGGAACGCTCCTGGTCCAAGCAGGAGATGGGTTCTGGGTGGAACTTGGAAGTTCTGGATGTGCAGGAGAAAAGCTGCAGATGCAGGATATGAGATCAAGGTCCAGCGTGGGATAGGGATAGAAAACATACGGATCCACAGGACATTTGGGTTCCTGGAGCTCTCCCAGAAAGCACTCAGGGCTGTTTGGTGTCCCCAAATGTTTAATTATCCCATGGAGGTGTTAATTCCCTTCCAGGGAAACACAGGGATGAGGAGGGGATGGAACCCAGCAGGGAGAGGAGCAGGAGCACTTCTGGTCCAAGCAGGAGATGGGGTCTGGGAGCAGGACAAGGTGGGAGGGGGCTCGGGATGTCCCCAGAGCACCAACAGCCACAGGGGACAGCAGGAGATGGGAGGGGACAGCTGGGGACATCTCCATCTGCTCCTCTTCTCCAGGCAACCATGGACCATGGGGACACAGGAATATGGGGACACGGGGATATGGGGACATGGGAACAGAGGGACATGGGGACAGGGGGACACAGGGATATGGAGACATGGGGACATGGGGGCCATGGGGAACATGGGGGACATGGGGACATGGGGAACATGGGGGACATGGGGACATGGGGACATGGGGAACATGGGGGACAGAGGGGCACAGGGACATGGGATTATGGGGTCATGGGGACATGGGGACACAGAGACATAGGGACATAGGGACACAGGGACATGGGGACATGGGGACATGGGCATATGGGGATGGGGGACACGGGGACATGGGGACACAAGGACATAGGGACATGGGAACATGGGGACAGAGGGGCACAGGGCCACAGGGACACAAGTACATTCATCTGAGGTGCCTCTGGTGTGAGGGTCTCAGGGAATGGGCCCAGCCCAAGGCAGGAATATTTGGACAGTGCTGCTTCTGGGATTGTTGGGGTCTGTGCAGAGCCAGAGTGGCACTGGAGGATCCCGGTAGGTCACTTCCACCTCAGGATATCCCATTTTTCCATGATTTTCCATCCCTTCTTGGCTCCAGGACCAAGCCTGAGCCTCCCTGCCAGCATTCCCATGGAACTGGAGGGAGAGGCAGGGATTGAAATTAATTCCCTGCAAGCACCAGGCACTGCTCACTGGATTAGTGCTGTTTGTTAATTGGATAATGGATAAGACTTCCTGGGAATCTTTGTTCAAATCCCAGCAAATTTGCTGGGCTAATATTGATGGCTCTGAACACCAGGAGCAGAACAGAGCTTGGGTTTATTAGGAATAAATCAGGCTGGACAAAGTTAATTACATTTCTGATGGAATTGTTAAATTAGGGGCTGGAGGTGTTCATAGATCCTGATTTTTGTTAAGTGCTCATCTGGGCTAGGTGCAAATCCTTGGGAAATGTCACAGCAGGGCGGGTTCTGATCTTCCTGCTCCAACTCTCAGTTAAACAAAATCCTTCCTTCCATCATCTTAATATTCCTTTGTTCTGGAAAAATGTATCCCAGGCAGCTGCAGACAGGATTTTGCCTCTTGGGGTAAACCTGCCTGAAGGAAAAAGTGATCCAAGAGCAAAAACTGTGGGTTTGGTTTGATAATAAACAAATTAAACAACTCAGTGTGGATTTAATTCCTGCCACGTCAATAGAAAGAAGGAGAAGAAAGGGGTGGGAATATTGTGGAATGAGCTTTCCTGGAGCTCTTAGAGGGAAAATAAAAATGTTTTATGTTTTTATTTTATTATAGGGTGTTTGCAGGCATGGTTGGAACAACCTCCCGTGGGGAGCTGAAGGTGGTGGTTGTGGGATTGCAGGTTTGGAACACAGAGGCAATGTTCTCAAAAGGCAGAATTTGTCTGGGAATGGGAATTCAGAGAATTCCAGAATTATTTGGGTTGGGAGGGTCCTTAAAGCCACCCAGTTTCACCCCTGCCATGGCAGGGACGCCTTCCACTATCCCAGGCTGCTGCAACCCGGCCTTGGACACTGCCAGGGATCCAGGGGCAGCCCCAGCTGCTCTGGGCACCCTGTGCCAGGGCCTGCCCACCCTCCCAGGGAACAATTCTTCATTCCCAATATCCCACCTAACCCAAACCCTTCCCCTGGGCTCTCCTGTCACCGTGATATTTTATGAAAAATCCCTTTGCCAAGATTTCTTCTCATGGGAAGCTTCAGCTTATCCATGTTTTGCTCCTCTGGAATGTGACGTGGAGAATTGTTTACCCAGCATGTGAATTGTTTTTAATTAATGATAAATCCCAGCCAGCTGTGTCAGACTCTCTGAATCTGTCACGGGTTTTTATTATTCATTCTTTTCTAGCTTTCTGATGTCTCCTTTCTCTTTCTTTAGTATAGTTTTAGCATAGCATATAATAATATAATGCTATACTAAAATATGATACGATATATGATATACGATATACGATATACGATATACGATATACGATATACGATATACGATATACGATATAATATAATATAATATAATATAATATAATATAATATAATATAATATAATATAATATAATATAATATAATATAATATAATATATAAATCAGCCTTCTGAGAACTTGGAGTCAGAGTCTCATCTCTCACCTCATCCTGGGGACCTCACAACACCACAACATTCTCCCCTTTCCCTTTTATGGCCACTTCCACCACTCTGTGCTGTCCCACCTTTCTGTGGGATCATTTCCCTCCCATCCTATCCTGGGCGATGCTGAGGCCCTGCACAGATCCCAGAGCAGCTCTGACTGTCCCCAGATCCCTGGCAGTGTCCAAGCAATGACCCAGGACCATCCATTCCCATAGACCCCAGGATCTCTGCTGGGCCCCTCCAAAACCCCAGAAGGAAAGATGTTCCTTTATTGCATCCTTGTTCCTTTATTGCATCTCTGTTCCTTTATTGCATCCTTCAGGGTTTCCTGAGAGCTCTAAGAACCACAAGGGAATTAATCCAAATTTTAGGGTGATCCTTAAGGCCCTTCCAACCCAAACCCATTCTAATCTGGAAGTTTCCATGAAGGAAAAGCTGGAATTGTGGCTCCTGGGACAGTTTTTGTGCCATCCTCTCCTTGCTGCAGCCCAGCCCATCCATGGCTAGAGGGCTAGAGACCTTGTCCACTAAATTTGGAGGGAGTTTGGGATGAAACCATTCCCTGGTGGGATTCCAACAGAGCTGAGGGCAGGGGAGCTCCTGCAGCTCCTGCTGGATTCTTCCCAGCCTTTCTCAGCACAGGAAATTATCCCTGAGGGTGCTTCTCCAGCAGTTTTAGTGGCAAAAGGGAAAGCGAAGGAAATGTTAAAGGCAGTAAAAAATAGGTGGGAAAGGGATTTTAGGGAGCTGTGAGCTGAGGATGAGGCCTCATTTCAGCATGAGCACAGGAGAAATGGAACTGAAGCTGCGTTTTATGGGAAAAACAGCAGAGGATGAGCTGTGAATCACCAGTTACTGCTTCCCTGAAAATAGTGCTGGGGGTTGGGAAGGAATGGGAGCTGCAGGGGTTTGTATTTCCAGGAGAAGGCTTTGAGTGGGTTTTAACTTCGGGAAGAGCATCCCTTCATTTCTTTGTGAATTTTCCTCATTCCCATCAGCTCTTGGAAGTGAGTCCCCAGCAAAGACTCCCCCATCAGAGCCTCATTAACACCCTGAGCTAATTGTATTCATTAACAAAGCTCCGGCAGCCCTGTAGGTCCTCGGAATTCCTGCATATCCCGGGACAAAAACTGCCCCAGGTTTACAGGAGCTCCCTCAGTGATGTCCCAGCAGGAATTCTCCAGGCCTGGCTGGCCTTGCTTGGAGGGAATTCTGATCTGGAAGAGGTTCCTACTGGGATTGGGGTGGGACCAGCAGTTCCAGGTGGAGCAGAGGGGATTTGGGATGCCCTGGGAACAGGGGGATTTATCCCCTGCCCTGGGTTTTGTAGGGTCTTCCCAAGGCAAGGAGCTGCTCTGGGTGAGGAAGAGGAGGAGGAGCTGAGGCTTGGCAGAGCTGTCACCAGTGGCACTGGTGATATCTGGATCAGGTGGCCTTGGCTGTGGAATGTTTGGAGCCTCCCTGGCCACAGGAGCAGGGCTGGGATCCCAAACCTGGCCCAGGGTTTCACTCTGTGCCCCAGCTGTGCCTCTGCTCTGGGAACCCTGGGAAAGCTCAGGGGGTTTCCTGTCCCCAGATAGTGCCAGAAGTCACCTCCACCAGGAGATGGAATCTGGTTGTCCTCAGGGAGCCTCTTTCTCCTTCCCAGCACTCCCAAGCCTTCCCTTGCCTTTGCAGCCCTTTTTGCAGATAAAATCCTTTCCCTCCTCCTGTGCCCTGGACCATCCATGGAGAGACCTTCTCCAGGGGCAAATCCCTCCCAAAAATCCCAAATCCCTCCCAAAACACGTGGGAACATTTGTGGACTCTCAGCATGTCTGGTTAGTGTCAAACTGACCATGGAAATCTCAGACATGGATCTGTGCTTTCCACCAAAGCTCAGGGATGAGCTCCACTGAGAGGGGCTGGAAGAGGATCAGGGAATATCCTGGGCTGTGAGGGACCCACGGGGATCAACCATTCCCAACCTGGCCCTGCCCAGACACCCCAACAATCCCACCCTGGCCTGGGAATGTTGTCCAAATCTTGGGGCCATGGCCATCCCCTGGTAATGATGATCCCTAAGGCATGAATTAGGATTTGGGTTTCCTGGTGAGATTTTCCATGTGTGAGATGAGTTTTGAGACCCAGGGATGAACAAGGCAGCCCTTGCTCAGGTGTTTGAGCTCCTTGGAATTTTCTCCTTTGTGCCCCAGTTGGGTTTGCCCTAATTTGCAAATTTCTTCTCTCTTTAGCGGCTTCAATTCCATATGGGGAGAGCTCTGGGATGGTTCTGCTCCTGGTAAATAAAGCAGATAAAGTTGGGATTCAGCCATGTGAAAAACAGATGGATGGATTGAGGTGGGATTTTGGGAAGGAATTGTTCCTTGGCCGGGTGGGGAGGGGCTGGGATGGAATTCCCAGAGAAGCTGGGGCTTCTCCTGGATACCTGGAATGTCCAAGGCCAGGTTGGACATTGGGGCTTGGAGCAGCCTGGGACAGTGGAAGGTGTCCCTGCCATGGCAGGGGTGAAACTGGGTGGGTTTAAGGTCCTTCCCACCCCAAGCCATTCCAGGATTTTAATTGAAACCATTCCAGGATTTTAACTCAAACCATTCCAGGATTTTAACTCAAACCATTCCAGGATTTCAACTCAAACCATTCTAGGACTGGAACCTCTGTAATAACAAAACAGAAGCCCCGCGTTGGTCCTTGGCTCTCCCTGTCCTGGTGATTCCCTCCCCAGGGAGGCACTGCAGGAACTCCTGGAGCCAAATCCTGTTTCAGCATCCCAGGAAATTTCCAGGATTTGCCCCCCTGGAGCATCCAGAGGAGTGAGGGGTGCCCAGTGCCCCCCAGCCCCTGCAGCCCCAGGTGAGTTCCAGCTGCTGTTTGGTCATTCCAGCTGGAGGCAGCACAGGAACATTCCCTGGTTCCATCCCTATTTCCACACGGATTCCTGGGAGCTGCCAATTTCACTCCTGATTTTGGTTCGCTCAGTGAGCAGTAATGGGAAAAATGGATTTTTCTTTAATGAGGCCTTTTTGTTATTTGTTTGTTAAATTCCCAATAAAACAAACAGCTGGGAGCTCTGCCAGGCTGGAATTGGTTTTCCAGCGGATCTCCAGCTTTGCTTGAGCTCCTGAAGGTCATGGAAAAGTGGGAGCTGCAATTCTGTGTCCTGGATGTCTTTATTCTGTGAATAAAGGATTTATGGTGAAGGAACATTTTGGCCTCCAGGTGAAGGTGGGGGAACATCTCCCACATTTCCAAACTCTGACCCAGAGCACACAAACCAAACCCACCCTGGATTTTCCACTCCAGCAGATCCTTCCTGGAGTGAATGTGGATCCTCCAAGGCTCCAATAAACCTTTAAAAGCCTTTAATTAAAACTCCATCAAGCCTGGGAGGGTCAATCATATTTATAATCCCCAGTGGTGCATGTGGGGCTTGTTCCCATTGACTTGTGAGGGGACAAGGGACAATTCCAGGTGAGCCCCAGGTCAGCCTTTCCAGGGCTGTCCCAATATGAGGGAGAAATGGGAGCTTCCTGCTCTTATTGCATTCAGAAATCTGATTAAAATTAATATTTTACATAAATAATGCTGAGTTTGGAGGCCACAAGAGCTGCGGGGCTGGCAGCAAATTCTCTCTGGCCTCCATCTCCCTGGAATGAGGCTTTTTTGGGGTGGAAATTTTGGAAAACTGTAAGTTGTGTGTGAAAAAAATGCTCCTTTTACTTTGTGGAAATCAACTTTGTGCACAAAGGCACAACCCCAAAGTTTGAAGGCAGAGAGGATCCTTTGATTCCTCAAAAAAGTTGGATGCAAGGAAAACAAAGGGAAGCAGTTCAAAAACTGGAAGGGCTGGGGAGGGAGATGGGAGCTGTCACCAAACGTCCCCAAATCAGCTCTGATGCCACTCCCTGAGGAATGGCTTTGGAAAGACAAGGAGGGGGAAGAAACAGCTCCTTTTATTCCATCCAAACCCCTCCTTTGGTCCTGAATGAAGGGAAACCATTTTATGTGTCCAGAGAGATGTGAGGAATGTTTGTGTCAGAAAAATCCTTCATCCTCCAGCAGGAGTGAGCAGGGAATTGGGAATAAACTGGGCCTGGAGAAAGAATTGAGGTTAAACTGGGCCTGGAAAGGGAACTGGGGCTAAACCAGGCCTGGAAAGGGAACTGGGATTAAACTGGGCCTGGAGAGGGAATTGGTGCTAAACTGGGCCTGGAAACGGAACTGGAGTTAAACTGGGCCTGGAAAGGGAATTGGTTCTAAACCAGACCTCAAAGGGACAGAGATGAGGGCAAAGCTCCCACTTTAGACCAAATCCTTTGGCAAAATGGAAGGGAAGAACATTTCAAAGCCAGAGCACAGAGAAATGGGAATGTTTTGCTCAGAGTGAGGGATCCAGGGAAAAGCAGCTGAGAGGAAGAGAGGGAGAGATCTCTCCCTGATCCCATCACAGACAGAACTTGGGAATATTATCTGAATTTATTCCCAGCAAAATCAGAGCAGGAAAAACAGAAGCAGAATGGATCTCAACAGCATCTCCCCACCAGGCTCCTTTTCACAGAATGGATCTCAACAGCCTTCCCTCCTTCCCAGGCTCTCTTTCACCCCTCTGGCAGCACAGGGAGATGGGAATGGGGCTCACAGTGAGCTCACCCCATGGTCAGCTCACCCCATGGTCAGCTCATCCCACGCTGTTCCTGCTGCTGCTGCTCAGGGACTGTGCTCAGAGTCCTCTCCTCTCTGCCCAGCCCCCTCTTCCTTTCTCCCCAGTGTCTGTCTTCCCATTCCCTGGATCCCTCTCCCCCTTTCCCCTTTTCCAAGTCCCTTTTCACTCTCCCCTTTTCCCTCTTTCCTTCTTCCCATGTCCTGTTTCCACAAGCTCCTAACTAGTACTGGAATTGGGAGTGGGACTGGGATTGGGACTGGGACTGGGACTGGGACTGGGACTGGGACTGGGACTGGGATTGGGACAGAGACTGGGATTGGGACTGGGACTGGGACTGGGATTAGGACTGGGACTGGGACTGGGATTAGGACTGGGACTGGGACTGGGATTGGGACAGAGACTGGGATTGGGACTGGGACTGGGATTGGGACTGGGACTGGGATTGGGACAGAGACTGGGATTGGGACTGGGACTGGGACTGGGATTAGGACTGGGACTGGGACTGGGATTGGGACAGAGACTGGGATTGGGACTGGGACTGGGATTGGGACTGGGACTGGGACTGGGACAGAGACTGGGATTGGGACTGGGACTGGGACTGGGACTGGGACTGGGACTGGGATTGGGACTGGGACTGGGACAGAGACTGGGACTGGGATCCAGCAGCACTGAGCATTGGGACCCCCAATCTTCTTCCCAGTTTTTTCCACAACCCTTTCTGAATTTTTCACCCTAGAGTTTGAGGGGATTTTACACATTCACAGCTCTCATTCCCTCTGAAATTATGGATGGGGATCTACAACCTCTGTTCCAACCTAACAATTCCTGGTTTATTACCAGGATCAATCAAATCAAACCCTGATGGCTTCCAAATGTTCTCCCTCCTCGCTCCTGTTGTTATTTCCTTGTTTTTTATTAGGAGAGACAAGTTCTGGCTCCGGGAGATTTCCCTGCCAGTAAACAATGCCATTAAAAACACATCAGCGGCCTCATTGTCCGTGGATCTGGCAAATTCCTGCGCTCAGCTCTGTGTCTGCTGCCTCAGGGTGGGGACAGGGCTGAGGGTGGCACCTCCAGGTGGTGTCCAGCTGCTGCTCCTGTTGCCTTTGGGGCTTTTCCCTGGATTTGTGTCCCTGAAACCTGGCCTTGCTGCACCAATGTGACTGTTCCGGGCAGGATGTGCAGGATCAGGAGGTGGCTCAGGACTTGGGGATGTCACTGTCACCCAGGGGGGCTGGACCCATCCTTGTCCTGACCCATCCTTGTCCTGACCCATCCTTGTCCCGACCCATCCTTGTCCTGACCTCCCCACATTTTGGGGATCCAGACTCTTCCCTTGAGATTTATTCCCCTCTTTTCCACAGGGCTGTTTTCCTCATGTTTTGGGGATCCAGGCTCTTCCCTTGGGATTCATTCCCCCTTTCCATGCAGATGATCTCCTCACATTTTGGGGATCCAGGATTTTCTGTGGGGATTCACCCCTTCCTTTAGATGGGGATGATCTTCTCACATTTTGGGGATCCAGGCTTTTCTCTTGGGGTTAATTCCCTCCTTTCATAGATCTGATCTCACGTTTTGGGGATCCAGGCCAGATTCCTGTGCTCCAAAGTGCTGCTGATCCCTGTTTAGGGATCTTAAAACTCCTTACAGCTAGGAGGGATGAGGAGCCCAGGATGCTCTTCCCACTCTGTGTTTGGAGTGTCAGGCACTGGGGGGGGCTGGGACACTGGGAAAGGATCCTTGTCCTCTTCCCAGTCCCTGCTTTTGTGCCTCTCTGCTTCTCCAGCCTTTGGGATCTGTCTGATCTCTGTCCCCTTCCCAGTGTTGGATCCATGTCCCCTTTCCCAGTGTCTGATCCTTGTTCCCTTTCCCAGTGTCTGATCCTTGTTCCCTTTCCCAATGTCTGATCCCTGACCCCTTCCCAGTGTTGGATCCATGTCCCTTTCCCAGTGTCTGATCCTTGTCTCCTTCCCACTGTCTGATTCCTCACCCTTTCCCTATGTTTGATCCTTGCTCCCTTTCCCAGTATCTGATCCCTGTCCCTTTCTCAGTTTCTGATCCTTGTTCCCTTTCCCAGTGTGTGATCCCTTCCCTTTCCCAGTGTCTGATCCCTGTCCCTTTCCCAGTGTCTGATCCTTGCTCCCATTCCCAGTGTCTGATCCTTGTTCCCTTTCTCAGTGTCTGATCCCTGTCCCTTTCCCAGTGTCTGATCCTTGTTCCCATTCCCAGTATCTGATCCCTGTCCCTTTTCCTGCATCTGATCCCTGTCCCCTTCCCCTCTGGATGCCTGTCCTTTTCCCAGTGTCTGATCCCTGTTCCTTTCCTGTGTTTTATCCTTATTCCCTTCCCCTCTGGATCCCTGCACACAATTCCCTCCTCCCAGGCCTCATTCCCATCTCCATGTAGGAGTTCTCTCCCACAAGGAACCAGACACAAATTTGGAATATTTAATGTACAGTTTAGCTACAAACTGGGAGCCTCTTAGGAATGTTGTTTCCAGGTCCTGGCACAGCGTTTTCCAGCCTGGCTGTGAGGGGAGGGCTGGGAATTCTGTGCAGGGAAAAAAGCACTTCCCGAGCTCCTGAATTTTTCATGGATGCCCTACATGACAAAGTGCTGCTTGTAAATCCATCCATTATCCCTTATTTTCTCATCCATAATTAAACAGCCAAATCCTGTTCTCAGCCCACAAACAGGGAATTTACAGGGATGCTTCCTCCCAGCCCCTGGAGCAGCTCCTTCCTCCTCAGGTTGCTGCTGGGTGGTGGCAGAGCCCCTTTGGGGATGGTTTTCCTTGGCTGCAGATGGAGAAATCCCTGTTGGAAGTGGCTGAAGGTGTTCCCGAGGCTCTGCCCTTCTCCCAGATCCTGTTCCCACTGTTTCTGCTTTCTGCCTCCAATCCTAGCCTGGGACTGCTCTTGGACTTTTTTTTGTGGATTTTTCCTGCTCCAGGAGCAGCCCTGGCTCAGCTCTGTCCAGCCAAGGCAGCCCAGGGTGCTGCCACATTCCTGTCACAGCTGTGCCATGGGAAGGGGAATTGGGCACTCCTGGTGTCCCCAAGGCTGGAGTTTGGGTGGGAGTTATGAATGAACTGGAAGGTGACAAATTCCAGTGCTCCCATTCCTGATCTAGAGAATCCTGATGGAAAAAAAGGCTCTGGGGGGCTTGGGAAGCCCCTTGGCAAGAAGGGGGATGGAAAATGGAATTCAAGATGAATTTGTTTCAGCTGGAATGGCACTTCTGGGATATCCAAATTAAAACAGATTCCCAGAATTTCAGCCAAGGGTATAACTGGGAAAATCCAACTGGGAAAATCCAGCTGTGCCTGAAATCCCAGTGCCCTTGAAGGGCTTGGAGCTGTTCCTGGGGGTTCAGGGATTTGGGAGAGGTATGATCCAGTCAGGGTCAGTCCAGAGGGGACTGAGGAGCAGAGCAATGCCATGAGGTGTTCCCCAGGGGGCTCCTCTCCAGATTCTTCATCCCACATTTATTTTGGGATCAGGTTGCTGGGATTTTCTCAGTGGTTGTTTCCCTTCTTCTGGACATTCCTGTGCCAAACCCTGCCAGGTTATTCCTGCAGATCCTGCTCATGGAAACAGTGCTCCTGCACCCACAGCAATGATTTGTGGTTGGATGGTGAAATTACCAGTTGGGAATTCAAGCATTCCAGCCATTAATTACCCTAAGGAGCAAAATCCCCTCAGGGAGCCTCTGGATGACCAATGTTCTCAAAGGAATGTGGGAAACCAGGACAAAGCTGCACCCCTGGAGTTGGGAACAATCACTGGGATATTTCCAGCAAGAGCCAAAGGTGGGATCTCCCCACCTGGTCCTGCTCCACTTTGCTCCTCTCCTGTCACATCTTCCTGCAGGAGATTGATGGAAAAGGGTGTGTTCTGGGGCTGCTCCTGAGCTCGGGAAGAGCAGGAACCCTGCAGAGTGTGGAGATGATTCCTTAAGGAGGCTGGGGGATGTTCCTGCCTGGAATAACAATGGAGATGCTGAGAAACACAGGGAGGAGGGGAGGGAGAAGCTTCTGAGGGCTTAAAACTGTAGTCAGACATGAAGCACATCAACATGGATGTGTTCAGAGCCAGCCAAGGAAACAGTGACCATGGCTGCCAGAAATTCCATGGGCTCATGGATCATCAGTGAGCTCTGGCAGGGGAGAAGGCAACAAAACCTCCAGAAACCACCACGGGGTGGGAGAGGAACCATCACAAGGATTCCCATCAGGATGGGATTGGGATTGGGGTTGGGATTGGGGTTTGGATAGGGGTTGGGATTGGGGATGGGATAGCAGTTGGGGTTGGCATTGGAGTTGGGATTAGGGTTGGGATTGGGACTGGGGTTGGCTTTGGGGTTTGGATTGGGGTTGGAGTTAGGTTGGGATTGGGGTTGGGATTGGGGTTTGGATACGGGTGGGGACTGGGGTTGGGATTGCAGTTGGGGTTGGGATTGTGGTTGGGTTGGGGTTGGTCTTGGGGTTGGGATTGGGATTTGGATTGGAGTTAAGGTTGGGGTTGGGGCTGGGATTTGGCTCTTCCCACCCAAACTAACACAAAACAAGGACAATTTTCCTGCTAAAAATTCCCATTAATTGTCTCTAATTGCTGTCCTTGCTGCAGGCTCGGGGGAGGAGCAGGGAGAATGGACCATGGAATGTCCTTCACAGTTGGTGATTCCCAGGATTGATGAAGTGCTGGTCCTTGGAGCATCCTGTGGGATCGAGGAGCCTCTGAAACTGGGAATGAAGGAGGAATAGGGAGATGTGCGTGGGTGACCTTGAGCAAGTGGAGGAGACTCCAAGAGCATTTCCTGGGTGTTTTCCTGCTCCTTGTGGGAACACAGCTGTGGGAGCTGCTCAGGGATGTGGTGGCTGGGCCACAAATCCCAGGAATGTGCTCTGGCCTGGGCTCCTGCCCTCTCCACGCCAAGCTGAGCTCTCCCATTCCCCAGAAACGCAGCTGCACTTCAGAAATCCCTTCTCAGAGCTGCTTCTGCTCCTGCTTTTCCTCTTGAAGCAGTCCCATGGGATTTTCCTCATTGTCCAGCCCTGGGGCCCTGCTGCCCAGCAGGGCTGACCCAGTGCTCCATCCCTGTGGAGCTCCAAGGGAGATTATCCCTTGGGATGGCAATTCCAGCTTTGTTGGATGGATTTGTGGTTGAGGCTGAATTTCCTGAGCTGCAGCTCAGCCAACCCCCCTGGTCAATCCCACTCTGGATTTTCCCACCTTGTCCATGGGGTTTTCATCTCCCACGGGGATTCTTTATTCATTTTTTCCATCAGGATTTTGGGGTTTTTGAGAGCTGATGGTTGGCTCCAATCTCTGCTCCCATCCCTGCTCCCTGCTCCATCCCTGGGCAGATCCATCCAACACCAAACAGGGGTGGGATGAACCTACCTGTGCCTTTTCCACTCCCTTCCCTTTTCCTTGGAATGTGCTCCAAGCCAGCTTGGGGTTAATTACTGCCAATAATGGATCTTCCCTTTTCCCTGGAAAATCCTGGAGCACTCAGCAGAGCTGGGGCTGTGCTGGGAGTTTGAACTTTGCTTGTTTCTTCTCCTGAATCTCCAAATAATCCTCACAGTTTTCCCTGATCTTTATTGTCTTTTTTTTCTGGAAAAGGAACCCTTAATCCTGATGAAGTTTGGAATCAAAAATGAAATCTTCTTGCATCCCTCTCCATCAGGGCTCAGGGCCCTTTTCCAGGCCCCTCAGACACCCTCATCTCTCCCTGAGGGTGTTTCCTAAAATCCCCAGGTCTCTCCCAGTGCTGGAGATGCAGCAGAGCAGCCCCTCAGTGCCTGGATCCAGGGGTGGAGCCACTGCTGATGCATTTTGGGATGCACTTGGATGGAAATGGATTTTCTTGTTACGCCCGTTAAAGTGGACCAGTAAAGTTGGAATCCCAGAATCCTGGATCAGTTTGGGTGGAAGTAGCCCAAAGATCATTGAATTCCCACCCCTGCCATGGCAGGGACACCTTCCACTGTCCCAGGTAGCCCCAATGTCCAACCGGGCCTTGGCACTGCCAGGGATCCAGGGGCCGCCCCAGCTGCTCTGGGCACCCTGTGCCAGGGCCTGCCCACCCTCACAGGGAACAATTCCCAATTCCCAATATCCCATCCAGCCTTGCCCTCTGCCAGTGGGAGCCATTCCCTGGGTCCTGCCCCTCCATCCCTTGTCCCCAGTCCCTGTCCATGTTTTTCCAGGCTCCCATCAGGCACTGGAAGGCCTCAGTGAGGTCACCCCAAAGCTGCTCCTCTCCAGGCTGAACAATCCCAAAACATCACAGAGAGGTTTCCATCACCTCTGTCAGCAAAGAGATCCCACAACGTCCCAGAGATCCCAGCACATCCTGGAGATCTGCAACCCAGGGGAGACAGGGATGCAGCTGGGCAGGGCCATGGCACCACTCCCATCCTGAGCTGTGTGAGGACGTGGTGGGAGAGGAAAAGGAGGGATAAGGGATGAGGAAGAGGCTTTTCCTGGGATCTGCCCTCCCACTGGCAATGAGGGCAAGGCAGGAATGACACAGCCTGGCCATTTCCACAAGACCAGCTTTAATATCAGTCAGGAGAACGAGGAGAAAGCACAGAATCCATGAACGGGAGAAGAAGGAAATTGCAAAAATTCCCCCCAAAAAATTAAAGAAATGAATGAACCCAACCCCACTTGCTGCTCCTGGCCTCTGCAGGCACAGCAGGGCTGAGATGATCCATAGGGATCCCTGTGGCTCCTCTCCAGGGATGCTCACCTTGGGCTGAGCTCGGGATTCAGCCCAAGCTCACGCAGAGGACGCGGCCGGGGGAAGAATCCGAGAGCGCCGACTTTGGGATCTCTTTATTGGAAAACTCTCAGCCTACGGCGCTGGGAATGGAGAATTCTGGGATGCTCCTTCTGCCACTGAAACCCAGGGACTGCAAAGAGGAACAGAGCTGAGAGAGGCAGCTGAGGAATCCCAGGGCCAGGAGAAGCCCTGGCATGCAGTGCTCGGGGTATTTGGGATGCTTCCTTTGGGATTTACTGCTGCTGCTGCTGCTGCTCAGGCTTGGACAATCCCAAAAAGTGTCCTGGCCCTCCATCCCGTGTGCCAAGTCCCTCTCCAGCTCTCCTGGAGCCCCTTTAGGCACTGGAAGGGGCTCTGAGGTTTCTCTTCTCTGAGCTTCCCTTTTCCAGGTGAACATTCCCAGCTCTCCCAGTCTGGGAGCTGCTTCCCAGGCTGGAGCCAAACCCCCAGGAGGAAAGGACAACAGGAGTCAGGTCCAAGGCGCCTCTTACTTTGGGCAGAGTATATTTAGAATTTATATTTTTATATTATTTTTATATTCTTTTAATGCATAGCGAGTTTTTCTTCTTCTTTTTTTTTTTTATTTTTTAATAGATTTTTTTAATAATTTTTCCAGCTTATTTTTTTTCTCCAGTATTTTTTTCCCAGTATATTTTTTTTTTTTCCATCTTTTTTTAAAATTTTTTTTTCCCCCCCAGTGCAAACCTGAGCTGGGTCCCTGTTTTCCCTGTGCAGTTTTCCTTCCTCGGGGTGGGCACTGTGGTGGGGAGGGGTCAGCAGGCGATTTCCTCCAGCGTCCCCAGCGGGGCCTGCAGGGGCACGGTCACAGTGTGGCTCAGGCTCTCCGAGTGGTTTGGCACTGGATCACAGGTGCTCTGCCATGGAAAAGCAGGAATTGCGTTATCCCACTGATAGCACAGGGGTAAAAAGGTTCTAAAATCATGGGGTATTCAGGGGAGTTGGAAAAAGTTGGGCCTGGTAGGTGTCATCATCACATTTTCTGGAAAAATCCCTTTGCCCAGGATTATTCTGCTGGGAAGCTGAGAAGCCTTAGAGAAAAGGAAAATAATAATTATCTCATTTGCTTCTCCTGTGTTTTGTTGCTTTGGAATGTGTTTGGAGATTGTTATCCACAAGTGATTTTTTTCATTGGGTTTCTGTGAATTGTTTTCATTCTTTGGCCAATCATGGCCCCACTGTGTCAGGACTCTGGAAAGAGTCACGAGTTTTCATTACCTTATATAATATTAACATAATATTATATTAATAGCATTAATATAGCATTAATATAATAATATATTATTATAATATTATAATAATGCTATCTTTTTAGCATTCTGTAAGTATCCTTTCTGTATTCCTTAGTAGTTTAGTTTACTATTCTTTTATATAATATAGCATCATAAAATAATAAATTAGCCTTCAAGAACATGGAGTCAGATTCATCATTCATCCATTTGTCTGGGAACTCTGCAAATACAAGAGGTAGGCCCTGGGACAATGTCAGGCTTTCCTGGATCATGCAAAACTGCACCTGTATAATTATTTAATGACCATGATAAATTATGATTGTTAAATGCCATGATTGTTTGGTAATTGTGTCTTCCTGTTCTTCTAAAGTTCTTCTAAACCCCAGACTGTTGTCACTGGCATCTGGTCCTATTTGCAGCTTGACTGGGGCAGAGGCATCTCTAATGATGGTTTTAATAACCTGACACAGGTGGGAAGAGCTCCAGTGTCCCCAGGGCATTTCCCCTTTGTAGGAATGTGTCCCCTGTTGGCAGTGTGACCAAATTATCCTTTGTCTCCTTAAAAAGGAAAAAAGCCCAGAAGTTTCTCTCCTCAATTAGGTAAAAAAACACCTTGGGGACTTCACCTCAAACTTAAGGATACCCAATTGGACAGAGGCCAAAAGGTCCCACCTGAGCAATTTACTAGAAAAAGAGGAGAATAAAGAAACTAATGGCTTTTGTAAGGTGTTTTACCAGGAGCAAGAACCTCTTGCCCTGGCTCTGTTTTTCCCTGTAAAGAGCTTTGTTATTTTGCCTTTTATTAAAACCTTTTTGTTTCCAACACTGTCATAGAAGCCATCCTGCTGATTTGATGCCATCTGAGGTGGCTGAGCTGTCTCGGGTGTGATACACATCTCCAAGAACTCATTGGCCCCGGCTGGAGGAGACCCCTGTGTCCCCCTTCCCTCCTTACCACGTTCTCCTCATGGCTCCCGTCCTCTTCCTCTTTTCCAAGAAGGTCCAATAACTTCTCCTTGATCAGCTGCAAGAGGAGGGAGCAGGGTTAGGCTGGGAAGAGGCTGCAGGGGGACGGGGAGCACTGGGGTGGGTTTGGGGCTGCATTCCAAAGGGCTGGGAGAAGGGGGAAGCTCCGAGGGCTGGGCCAGGGAAAGGCTGGGAGAGCTGGGGGTGCTCACCTGGAGAGGAGAAGCTCCAGGGAGAGCTCAGAGCCCCTGCAGGGCCCAAAGGGGCTCCAGAAGAGCCGGAGAGGGACTGGGGACAAGGGATGGAGGGACAGGACACAGGGAATGGCTCCCACTGCCAGAGGGCAGGGATGGGTGGGAGATTGGGAAGCAATTGTTCCCTGGGAAGGTGGGTCTCATGTTTTGTGTTGCTGGAATTGCTCCTGAGGTATTAAAAAGTCTCTTTTTCCCAGCCCTGTGACCGAAGAAGTCGAGATTCCTCAGCTCTGGTTCTCAAGGTTGTTTATTCTCTGTTATCTATTACATTCTTTCTGTGACCTGCTGAGATCTGTCCAGCACATCAGTCCATGGCACACTGACTGCCCTTGGGGTGGTGTTAGATTTTTATACTAAAAACTACGTGTACTTTATTTACAATAATTTTCCAATACCTATCACCTATGTTAGACAGTCTGTCTCTACTCTAAACCAATCCAAAAGTGCCACCATCACAGCAGGAGATGGAGGACAAGAAGAAGGAGAAAGGCAGGACAGCCCAGATTCCTCCATCTTGCCTCCTGAACCCCCATTCTAAAACCCCAAAATTCTACTTTTTCACCCTGTGACAAATTCACTGTCATTCTACTCAAACCCTTTTGGCTTGTAACTCCTCACACAAGGTTGGTAATTGTTTCCATAGACTAAAATCAAAGGCACAGGTGTCTGTGACTCCATGCCAAGGTCTCTGAGCCCCCTGCCAGGGTCTTGAGTCCTCCAGGGCAGCCAGAGCAATGTCCTGGGCTCTGACAGGGTGGGCAGGCCCTGGCACAGGGTGCCCAGAGCAGCTGGGGCTGCCCCTGGATCCCTGGCAGTGCCCAAGGCCGGGTTGGAGCAGCCTGGGACAATGGAAGGTGTCCCTGCCATGGCAGAGGTGGGAATTCAATGATCCTTAAGGTCCCTTCCATCCAAACCATTCCAGCATTCTCTTACAAGGAATAAACCCCACAAAAATTCCATTTTTGGGACACTTTTGGGGTTCAGGGAAAGCTCCCAACTCTGTGAGCTCCATTTCCCTTCCCAGCCCTCTCATCTTCCTGCTGCTGCTGCAGGATTTGGCTTCCAGGGAAAGCCCATAAAACTTGGGAAGTGTTTTACTGGAAAGCTCCCACTGGGAGAAAAGAGAAATAAAGCCAACAAGAAGAAAGCTGAAATCCTGAAATCCCCCAAAAATGGGTCAGTTCCTAAGGAATGTGGATCCTGGTTGGTGCAGGGGAGTGTGGTGGGAATTTGGGACCAGCAGGACAGAGCTCAGCAGAAGATCACAGTAAAGCCTCTTTATGGTCAATATTTCCTCCAAATTTGGCCAATCTGTGAAAAAAAAATAGTATCTGGTTGCTTTCATTCTCAGAATGTCTAAATATTTTGGCTGAAAACTCAAATTTTTGAGGTGCTGACCCCCACTTTGTGAAACTCCAAACAGAGGGGGAAAACGGTGTAGATTTTTATTAATTTTAAGGTATTTTATTCCTTTTTTCCTGGCTGGTGGGGTTAAATATCTGGGATTGTGAAGATTCCCCTGATGGGGCATTCCCAGGGAGCTTCTCTGAGGGGACAAAATGAATTTTAAGCCCAAATAGGAAGAAAAAAATAAAAAGTGCAGCAACCCCCCCCACATTTGACATATTTTATCAGCAGATGTCAAAGAAAGAAGGAAAACAGAGAGGAAAAACCCAAATTTGTGAGGTTTCTTATGGCCTACTTAGGAAAAATCCCCAAGAAATCCAGGAAAAGGCAAATGTAATGAAATATTTGGGTATCCAGGCCGAGCTCTAAATTCAGGCTCGGCTTTTGTTGATCTCTGAGCTTTAGGCCTGGAATTTTTCCATGTTTTTAATTTCTGGTTAATGGCACCAATGCTGGTGCTGCCCAGGAGGGATTGGGATGGAGGCAATTGTCTGAAAATATAAAAATATTAAAAAAGAAAAGAAAATGAGAGGATTTGAAGTGAGTTCAGAGCTGGGATTGTGGGGGTTCCCTGGAATGGGATGTGTCCCCAGTCTGGACTGGGACACATTAAATCAAATGGACAACAATGAATAAAATGGAAAACTCTCCCATCCCATGGCAATAAAACTCCCTGTTCCCACCCTGAGCTGGATGAGGCAGGTTGGAAATTTGTGGGGGGGCTCTGGGATCCCCAGGGAACAGAAAATCCAGGGATGAGGGGCACCAGGAATGGCAAAAACAGGGATGAATGAAGGGCTCCAGAAATCCTGGGATGAGGAGCACCAGGATGGGAAACCCAGGCATGAAGGGCACCAGGATGGCAAATCCAGGGATGAGGAGCAGCAGGATGGGAAATCTTGGGCTCCATGGTGGGAAATCCAGGGATGAGGGGACATCAGGAATGGAAAATCTGGAGACAAGGGGGTACCAGGAGCGGCAAAAACAGGGCTGAGGGGCTCCAGGATGGGAAATCTGGGGATGAGAGACAACAGAAATCCAGGCACGAGGGGCTCGAGGATGGGAAATCCAGGGATGAGGAGCACCAAGAGTGGCAAATCTGGGGATGCAGGGCACCAGGAGTGGCAAAAACAGGGATAAGATAGGGATAATCCTGGGATATCCTGGGCTGAGGGGATCCAGTTGGGATATCCTGGGCTGGGAGGCACCAGGTGTGACAAATCTGGAGATGAGGGGCAGGAAAGTCAAATCAGGTGATGAGGGGCACCAGGATGGGAAATCCTGGTCTGAGGGACTCGAGGTGGCAAATCCAGGGATGAGGGGTGTCAGAAATGGCAAATCCAGGGACGAGGGGCAAATCCAGGGTTGAGGAGCACCAGGAGCAGCAGATCTGGGGATGAGGGGCAGAAAAGTCAAATCTGGCGATGAGGGGCAAATCCAGGGATGAGGAGCATCAGGATGGGAAATCCAGGGATGAAGGGCACCAGGAGTGGCAAAAACAGGGACAAGGGGCCCCAGGGTGGGAAATCCTGGGCTAAGGGGCTTCAGGAGTGGCAAATCTGGGCATGAGAGACATCAGAAATTCAGGGATGAGGAGCACCAGGATGGGCAAATCTGGGCTGGGGGTCTCCAGGAATGGCAAATCTGGAGATGAGGGGGACCAGGAGGGTTAAAACCAGGGTTGAGGGGCTCCAGGATGGGAAATCCCGGGATGAGGGGACACCAGGAATGGCAAATCTGGGGATGAGGGGCTCCAGGAGTGGCAAATCTTGGGATGAAGGACAAATCCAGGGATGAGGGGGCATCAGGAGTGACAAAAACAGGGCTGAGGAGCTTCAGGGTGGGAAATCCTGGGCTAAGGGGCTCAGGAGTGGCAAATCTGGGGATGAGGGGCAGGAAAGTCAAATCTGGCGATGAGGGGCAAATTCAGGGATGAGGAGCACCAGGATGGGAAATCCTGGGATATCCTGGGCTGAGGGGCTCCAGGGTGGGATATCCTGGGCTATCCTGGGCTGGGAAGGCCTTACCTCGTACAGGTAATCGAAGAGCTCGAGGATGGTGAGGATGCTGGCCCCGATGAACAGCCCCATCTGGCCACCAATGTCACCTGCAGGGGACAGCACCGTGAGGGCTCCCAGGCACTGCTGGGCCCTGCCTGGGCCCTGCCATCCTCCCAAACTGGGGACAACCCCCTGGAGCAGCAGGGCCTGCAATGGCATCTAGGGTGTCCCAGGAACGGGCCTGACCCCAAATGGACACCCCCAGAATGGTTTTCCTGCTAATGGAGCATGGAATCCTTCAGGAATCCCAATTCCCACTCTGGGCAAGGTGCTGGGAAGAATGAATGTCCCTGGAGCCAAGGAGAAACCCCAGCCTGGCCAAAAGTGGGAAGGGATTCCCACATCCCCTGGGATGGGACATGTCCCCAGCCTGGGTTGGTGTCACAGACATCTTTTATGGAAAATTCTTTCTTTAAGATTTTTCCTCCTGAGAAGCTGAGAAGCCTCAGGAACAAAATGTAAACAATGATTATCTGCTGCTGTGGAATGCAGCAGGTGCATCTGTGATTGATCTCATGTGGTTGTTTTTAATTAATGGCCAATCCCAGGTCCAGCTATGTCGGGGCTCTGGTCAGTCACAAAATTTTATTATTCATTCCTTTCAAGCCTTCTGATGTCTTCTTTCTATTCTTTTAGTGTAGTTTTAGCATAGCATTTTCTTTTAATATAATATAACATAAATAAATCACAAATAAACATAAATATAACATAAATAAAATAATAAATCAGCCTTCTGAAACATGGAGTCAAGATTCTCATCTCTCCCCTCGTCCTGGGGACCCTCAAACACCACCCCCGTTCCCTCCCACCCTGGAGGTGACAGAGCTGTCCCCAGGCTCTGGCCAGGCTGGAGGTGCCCCAGTTTGACCAGTAACCCCAGGGTTACGTCCAGCAGGGCTGTTGCAATGCCCATTGCTTCACCCTCCCATTCCTCTCATTATTCTCATGTTAAAGCAAAGATTGGTCACATCCCGAGCCCACCCTTCCTGCCCTGCCCATTCCAGGTGACTCCTCACTCCTCCTCCCCATTCTGTGTCCTTGGGGGATCCTTTGGGCACCATCTGCTCTCCCATCCATCCCAGCCTTGCTTCTGGATGCCTCCTTCAGTCCCCTCCATCACAGACATCTTTTATGGAAAATCCTTTCCTTAGGATGGTTCCTCCTGAGAATCTGAGAGGCCTCAGGAACAAAATTTAAACAATGGTTATCTGCTGCTGTGGAATGCAACAGGTGCATCTGGGATTGGTCTCATGTGGTTGTTTCTAATTAATGGCCAATCACAGCCAGCTGGCTCAGACTCTCTGTCCCAGCCACAAGCCTTTGTTATCATTCTTTCTTTTTCTATGCTTAGCCAGCCTTCTGATGAAATCCTTTCTTCCATTCTTTTAATATAGTTTTAATATAATATATATAATAAAATAATAAATCAAGCCTTCTGAAACATGAAGTCAAATCCTTCGTCTCTTCCCTAATCCAAGAACCCCTGTAAACACGGTCACAGAAGGTGACTGGGATGTGGTGCTCAGGGAAGACAAATCCCATGGACTTTGCTGGAAAACAGCCCTGGATTGACCCCCAGGGCAAAGGCACCCATGGGTGAGGGGAAGGGGCCTTTTCCAGGGGTGTCCATGAGACACGGAGAGAGGAAAAGGGGGAAAAGTTTGGGATCAAGGTGAGAGCCCTGAATGATCCCAGGAGGTGTTCTGGGTTTACACCAGGGGGATTCACCTGGAGGAAAAGATTCTGGGATGAGGCTGTTCCTGAAGTTCCAGAGCCCTGGGAATGAGGGTTCTATCATGTGCAGACAGGGTTGGGGTCAGAGAGGCTCCAGCAGCCTCCTGTTCCTGCCTGGAATTCCTGGAAAAGCGCCAGGATGTGCAGAAGGGCTCCTGAGGGGGCTTTTGGCAGGGCCACCCTGTGGGGTGACACAGGGACACCTCTGTGCCCCAGCCCCAGTTTCCCAAGGGGCTGAGCACCCCCAGCATTGCAGAGGGATCCAGGGAGGCTGCAGGGCTGGGGGAGGGCTCACCCCAACCCCAAACCCCAAACCCCAAATCTGCAGCTGGGACCCCAAAGCTGGAGCTGATTTGGGGCTGAGCTCTCAGTCAGGGTCTCCTGCAGCTCCTCCATGAGGCATCCAAAGGCTGGAAAAGGTGGATTTGGAGCAGGGAAGAGGTGATTGAGACGTGATTTTGGGATGTTCTTCCCACACTGCCCAGAGAGCACCCAGCCCCAAAATCTCCCAAAAATGGGAGCAGGCAGGGATGGAGCAGAACCTCCCATGGGGCTTCTCCTCCTCCATGGAGCTGCTGAAGGCCAAGAGCTCAAGCCTGGCTTGAAAACTTGGATTTGGAGCAGGGGAGAGGTGATGGGGAGATGGTTTTGGGATGTCTCCCACACTCTGCACCACAGAGAGCACCCGGCACACACCCAACCCCAAATCTCCAAAATTGGGGAGCTGGGAGCAAGCAGGGATGGAGTAGCTCCAGAACCTTCCATGGGTCTCCTGCACCTCCTGCTGGAAAGGATGGATTGGAGCAGGGAAGAGGTGTGATGGAAGATGGAGATGTGATTTTGGAGTGTCCTTCCCACACTGCCCAGAGAGCACTCAGCCCCAAAATCTCCCAAAAATGGGAGCAGGCAGGGATGGAGCAGAACCTTCCATGGGTCCCCTTCAGCTCCTTCATGAGGATGAGCCAAGAGCTCAGGCCCAGCTGGAAAAGGTGGATTTGGAGCAGGGAAGAGGTGATGTGAGATGGTTTTGGGGTGTCCTCCCTCACACACTGCCAGGGGAGCGGAATCCCCAAAAATGGGTGCTGGGAGCAGGCAGGGATGGAGCTGAACCTTCCATGGGGCTCCTCCTCCTCCATGGAGCAGCTGAAGGCCAAGAGCTCAAGCCTGGCTTGGAAACTTGGATTTAGAGCAGGGAAGAGGTGATGGGGAGATGGTTTTGGGATGCCCTCCACGTCCTGCATCACAGAGAGCACCCAGCACCCACCCAACACCAAATCTCCAAAAAAGGAACAGGCAGGGATGGAGCAGCTCCAGAATCTTCCATGAGCACCCAGAGTATCCATGGGGACATCCCTGGGATGAGGTGGGGTGAGGAGAGCAGCCATGGGGCTTTGCTGGGGGTTTCAAGGCTGTGGACCCCTCCCAGTCTCTCTCTCTCCCCCCCAGACCAGCAGAGACCCCAAACTGGTCCCAGTGCCCCCTTACCAAGTAAGGCTGCCACTTCATAGGCTTTCTTCTGCTCAATGGTCTCGTAGTTGAGTGCTTCAAAAAAAATGTCCAGCACGAGAATGTTCTCTCTGTGGGAACAGGAGAAACATCAGCCCAGGAGCCACCGGTGGCTCAGTCCTCTGTGATAAGGGAAAAATGGGATTTTGGGCTTTATTCCCCTTTTTGTATGGATTGTTCCTCTCTTTGGGGTCCTCAGAGCCCACAGAACCTGGAGCTGGTGCAGACCAGAGCTCTGGGAGCCTTTGGAGCACCTGGGAAAGGTTTGCCCAGAATTCCTCAGGATCCTGGAGCTCACTTTGCTGGGAACTCTTCTCTTGGATGGTAATTCCTGGCTGTGAGGGTGGGCAGGCCCTGGCACAGGGTGCCCAGAGCAGCTGGGGCAGCCCCTGGATCCCTGGCAGTGCCCAAGGCCGGGTTGGACGGGGCTTGGAGCAGCCTGGGACAGTGGAAGGTGTCCCTGCCATGGCAGGGGTGGCACTGGGTGGGTTTAAGGTCCCTTCCCACCCAAACCATTTCATGATTCCATAATTCTGGGAAGAGAATCCAAGGGATCTGGAACAACTCTCACTTCCCACACACAGCAATCACACGCCCAGGGCTGGGAGAGCTCCATGGCCTGAGGAGCTCAGCCCAAGACACAAATCTCCAACAGGACCAGCAGAGTGGCACATTTTGGACTTCTTTTTGGTGGGACTGGAGGATTCCCATGAGGACAATCCTTGGAAAGGAACTCAGAGAAGAAATCAACCTCATCTCTCCCAGGTTTTCACTCTGCTCATCCCTGTGCTGGGGATGGATTGGCCAGGACTGGGCATTTCCCAGACATTTCCCACCCAAAACCCAAAGGAATCCAGGCCCTCCCCCACTCACGAGATGTATTTTTCCGACTTGTTGAACTTCTTCTCCAGGTACTTGGCCGAGGTCTTGCTGGGGATCTTGACCATGGAGAGCTCCTTGTTGTACCTGGTGAGGTTACAGGGGGTCCTGCAGATGCAGTAATTGCTGTCCTTCTCTGCCAGGAGACCTGCAGGGGGGCAGCCATGGAGCACACGGGGTCCCCATAGGGCAGGGAGGGACCCCAAGGAGCAGAGACATGGAACAGGGACCCCAGGAGCAGGGAGGGACCCCAGGGAGCAGGGACATGGAACAGGGGCATGGAGCAAGCAGGGAGGGACCCCATGGAGCACACGGGGTCCCATGGAGAGACCTCGTGGAGCAGGGAGGGACCCCATGGAGCAAGGAGGGACTCCGTGGAGCAGGGAGGGACTCCACAGAGCAGGAAAGGACCCCATGGAGCAGGGACATGGAGCAGGACAGGAGCAGAGATCATCCCTCCCACAAAGGGGCCAAGATTCTGGGATGAGGCTGTTCCTGAAGTTCCTCTGGAACTTTTGGACTCTGGACATTTCTCTCCCAGTTCATCCCAGTTCTCACCCCCCTTGGAGGGGCCTCTTGCTGCAGGTGACACTCTGTCATCAACAACAGCTTGGAGAACCCGTGGCTGAGTCCCTGAATCCAGGCTGGGGATGGGTCCCTCCACCCCAAACCCTCTCCCTGATCCCAAGGGTTTCTGTGCTCGTGGAAAACCAGGAGAAACTCCATCCCAGCCTGCATCCAGCACTTCCCAGCAGCCTGGGGCTATTCCCAGCCCCTCTCCAGGCTGCAGACCCCCTGTTCCTGCCCAGCCAGGAGCATCCAGGCTGCTGAATTCCATGAACATTCCATCCCTGGACCCAGGGCTCCCCGGTACTCACTGAGCGCGGGCTCCGCGCATTCCTTGTACTGCTCCGGGGTGCAGAAGGGAGCATCCCCTGCAAGGACAGGACAAATCCATCTCAGGGGGACACCCAGGGACCCCCCTGCAGCCAGGTGAGCCCGGCTGTGCCCAGCTATGCCAGCCATAGGGGCCTTGGCATGCAGGAGCTGCTGGGAGCAGCACCCAGGGGGGATCTGATCCTCACAGAAGGCATTTCCAGCCTTCACCACACCCAAGTCTCTCTTCTATGGTTTGGCCATTTCACAGGGAGTTATGGAATATCCTGGGCTGGAAGGGACCCTCAGGAGCATCCAGTCCCACCCCCCGCCTTGCCCAGATGCCCCAACAATCCCACCCTGGGCATCCCTGGCAGCGCTGTCCAAACCCTCCTGGAGCTCTGGGACCATTCCCTGGGGAGCCTGGGCAGTGCCAGCACCTCTGGGGGGAGAACCTTTCACTGAAATCCATCCCAAGCCCGCTGTGACACAGCCCCAGGCCATTCCCAGGGTCCTGTCCCCGTCACAGGGAGCAGAGATGGGAGCTGCCCCTTCTGTGCCCCTCCTGAGGACACTGAGCTCAGCCCTCAGCTGCTCCTCGTGTGACCCCTCCAGACCCTTCCCCATCCTCGTGTCCCTCCTTTGGACCCTCTCGAGTTCCTCGATGTAATTTTTATTTTGTGGTGCCCAAAGTCGCCCCAGAATTCTCGGTGAGGCTGCCCCAACCCAGAGCGGGGCTGGACAATCCCTCCCTGCCCCTCTGCTGTCCCTGATCCCCCAGGACAGGGATGGCCCTGCTGGCTCAGATCCAGCCTTTCCCAAAGGCCACGGGCACCTTCTTCCCTCAGGTACCCCCAGCCCCTCCAGCCCAGGCCAGGTGTCCTTGTCCCTGATCTGGCACATGGCCTGTCCCTCCAGCCCAGCCCCAGATGTCCCTCCAGGTGTCCCCATCCTTGACTGTCCCCCCAGCCCATCCCCAGGTGTCCCTGTCCCTGATCTGGCACATGGCCTGTCCCTCCAGCCCGTCCCCAAATGTCCTTGTCCATAACTATCCCTCCAGCCCATCCCTACGTGTCCCCAGCGTCTCTGTTCCTGACCTGGCATGTGAATTGTCCCTCCAGCCCATCCCCAGCTGTGCCCAGCTGTCTCCCCTGTCCCTGACCTGGCACATGGCCTGTCCCTCCACTCTATGCTCCAGCTGTCCTGGAGGTGTCCCTATCCTTGACCTGGCATGTGAACGATCCCTCCAACCCATTGTGAGGTGTCCCAGGTGTCCTTGTCCCTGATCTGGCACATGGCCTGTCCCTCCAGCCCACCCCCAGGTGTCCCCACTGTCCCCAGCTGTCCCCTGCTGTCCTTGCTCTCCCCGCTGTCACTGTCCCTGATCTGACATGTGAATTGTCCCTCCAGCCCATCCCCAGGTGTCCTTGTCACTGATCTGGCACGTGGTCTCTCCTTCCAGTCCATGCCCCAATTGTCCCCCAAGGTGTCCTTGACTGTCCCTGACCATCCCTCCAGCCCATCCCCAGCTGTCCCTGCTGTCCCCAGGTGTTCCCACTGTCCCCAGGTGTCCCTGTCCCTGACCTGCCATGTGAATCGTCCCTCCAGCCCATCCCCAGCTGTCCCCCCTGTCCCCACTGTCCCCAGCTGTTCCTGCAGGCTGTCACGCTCTACGCCAGGAATCCTCCCTCCATCCCATCCCCTGCTGCTCCCCCTGTCCCCAGCTGTCCCCCCCTGTCCCCTGCTGTCCCCGACCTGGCATGTGCACCATCCTGCAGTTGCAGTTCTCCACGATGTAGCGTGTCTCGCAGTCGATCCTGCACGCTGTCACGCTGTACACCGGGAAGAACGCCAGGCCCAGCTCCGGGGAGCGGCACTCGCCCCACGGCGGGGGCAGGTACGTCAGCTGGGGACACAGGGGGACAGGGACATCAGCTGGGGACACAGGGACATCAGATGGGGACAGGGACAGGAGTCAGATGGGGACACAGGGGGACAGGGACATCAGCTGGGGACACAGGGACATCAGATGGGGACAGGGACAGGAGTCAGATGGGGACACAGGGGGACAGGGACATCAGCTGGGGACACACAGGGACATCAGATGGGGACAGGGACAGGGACATCAGCTGGGGACACAGGGACATCAGATGGGGACAGGGACAGGGACATCAGCTGGGGACTAGGACAGCACAGGGGGCAGGTACATCAGCTGGGGACACACAGGGACATCAGATGGGGAGACATGGGGACAGGGACAGGGGTCAGATGGGTACAGGGACAGGGCTGTCAGCTGGGGACACAGGGGGACATCAGATGGGGACACAGGGATAGGGGTCAGCTGGGGACAGGGACATTAGCTGGGGATAGGGCAGCACAGGGGTCACCTGGGGACACAGGGGGACAGGGACAGGGCTGTCAGATGGGGACAGGGGTCAGCTGGGGACACAGACATTAAATGGGGACTCATGGGGGCAGGGGTCAGCTGGGGACAGCACAGGGACAGGGACATCAGATGGGGACACACAGGGACATCAGCTGGGGACAAGGACAGCACAGGGACAGGGCTATCAGATGGGGACACAGAGGGACATCAGATGGGGACAGGACAATACAGGGGTCAGCTGGGGACAGGGACATCAGCTGGGGACAGGGATGGCATAGGGGCATCAACTGTGGGACAGGGGCAGGTACCTCAACTGAGAACAGGGACAGGGACATCAGCTGTGGACAGGGACAGGGGTAGCTACATCAGCTGGGAGACAGGGACATGAGCTGGGGACAGGGACAGGGCCAGCAAGAGGGACAGGGACAGGGCAGGACATGTCCCCTGTCACAGGGCAGCCCCTGCAGCCCCTCAGGGCATCCCCCCTTCCAGGAGCTCCCTGACTCCTGGCATAACTCACTGGGACAAGCTGTCCCAGTGCCACTGAGTGACACTCCCAGGTGACAGTGAACATCCTGGAGGTGACACTCCCAGTGTGAGGTGACGCTCCTAGGTGACAATGAATGTCCTGGTGCTGACACTCTCAGGTGACAAAGAATGTTCTCGTGGTGACAATGAACATCCTGGAGGTGACACTCTTAGGTGACAATGAACATCTTGGAGGTGACACTCCATCCTGGAGGTGACACTCCCAGCTGACAATGAACATCTCATGAGTGGCAGCAGCGGTGGAGGGATCAGCTGGAATTTCTGCCTGCCAGACTCTGCTTTACAAACTGGAAAAGCTCCACCAAACCCTCCCAAAGCAGGAGGATCTGCCCATTCCCTGGAAAAGCCTGGAGTTTTCCCCCAGCTGCTGCTCCCAGCCTGGCACAGGAATCCCTGGGCTTAAATCCAGGGGGAATCCATCCCTGAGGGCTCCCCTGAAGCCCTGCCTGGCCAAATCAGGGCTGAAACCTCAGGAAAAGCCTTTCCAAGCAAAGCCTCAATCCCGTGGAGCTGCTGAACTCCCTTCAGAGCTGGAGTCCTGCTCCTGTGGCCCTGGAGCTGCTGGGAAAGGCACCCAAGGAGCTGGAGCAGGATGGAGGGAGCAATCCCAGCCCTCAGAATTAATGGGACAGACTTCATTGGGCTTGATCCCTCTCCCTGCAGCCCCTCCTGATCCAGATCCTGATCCTCCTCCTGAGGGGTTCCCTCAGGAATTCCTTTCCTTTCTGTCAGATTATCCCAGCTGGAGTGAGAGGGATTTGGGCTGGATCAGCCTCGGGATGTGGAGCTGCTCCCTCCACCTATGGAATGCAGGGTGACCCCAACACCTGGCAATGGTTGGTGATGCTGGGAGCTCACATCCCAGGCAGCACACCAGGAACTCAATGTCACAACTTATTTTATAATCTTTTTGACCAATCACACAAAGCAAAAGCACATTGACAGTAGTTTTATCTAATCACTATAAGCATATGTACTTTTGGTTAAAACAATGCTTGCTTATTTTAAATACAATACCTGCTTGTGAGCCTTAAAACACAATGCACAGAGCTCCACTGTTAAGATTTAACCTTCCTAATATCGTGCTAGATAAACTTTTCTGCAGCTTAGAGAGTTATTCTAGACAAGCATTAATACACAGACCATTGTTCTATTTGTCCTTGCTTTTCTACAGTTTAAATAATTTTTCTGCTGACCTATCTCATGGCTGCTGCTTAGCTCCAATCACAGTTCTGCTGTCTCTGAGGCCTGCCTTTTGCAGCTTTCCCAAAACTCTCTAATTTGGTAGATTCCCACAACTGGCATCTGATCCATGATTCAGAATGCTGAACAATTGCTTTATTAACACTATATTACATTAATAATATATCATAACTATACTAAAGAGATACTAAAGAAAAACCCATGACTCTCTGAGACAGCCTGGACACAGCTTTGACCCAACTGGCCAAGGAAACAAAACAACCCTCAGAGGAACCCAATCAACAGATCACTTTGGGTAAACAATCTCCATAACACATTCCACATGTGCAAAAACAACAGGAGCAGAGAATAGAGATAAGAATTGTTTTCTCTTCTTCTCTCTGTGCTTCTCCAGGAAAAATCCTGTGAGAGAGAATGATGTCTCTCTCTGTTGAATGTGAATGCCACATCCACCCTCCCCTGCTGCCCCCAAAGTGGCAACAAACCACAGCAAAGCAGCAGGAAAAGCAGGGAAAGGCAGCAGGAACATCCCTGCCCTCGGATCCTGCAGGATTTGTGCTCCCTGGAAGCTTCTCCAGGCTCCTCCTCCTGTTCCTGTGTAAGAAATCCTGCTCCAGCCTCTAACTGAGGGTGACAAACTCCCAGCCTGGCCCTTTTGCAGTCATTAATAATTAATTAATGAATTAAACGCTTTTCCTGCCCTCCTGATCCGGCTTTCTCCAGGATTACTGGGATCAGTTCCCAGCTGGCAGGTGCTAAAAGGGGAAGGAAAAAATGAGATTTGACTCCTTGGAAGCTGGATGGATTCTGCTTGTCCCAAATGCCAGGAAAAGAGGGGATGAGCTTGGAAAACCTGGAGGGAAGAGATCCCAGGGCAGGGGAGGATCAACTCCTGCCACAGCCCTTCCCTGGCCACATTCCTGCCTTTCCACACTGCTCCTGGCACGGAGCATCTGCCCACACTGAAGGAGTGACCTTCAGTTAACTGGAACTGCTATCCCTGATTTCCCTGCCCGTTTCATTTTCTCAAACAGGGAAACGTGTGGAGATGATCGGAGCAGTTTGATAAAATCCTAGAATATCCCAGGTTGGGAGGGGTCCCACAAGGATTGAGTCCAGCCCCTGTTCCTGACCAGGATCCCAACAATCCCCCAGGATCCCAACACTCCCACCCTGGGCATCCCTGGCAGCGCTGTCCAAACCCTCCTGGAGCTCTGGGACCATTCCCTGGGGAGCCTGGGCAGTGCCAGCACCTCTGGGTGATGAACCTTTCCCTGCCCCATTTCCCTCTGGCTCTGGGATGGATCCAGCACCAATCCCTGCCCAGACCTCCTCACCAAATTCCAGTGATCCCAAGGAAGGATCCAAGCCCTCCCTGAACGTCCCCACCTGGGCTGGGTTCCCAATGAAACCAGAACCAGAACCCTCTGCTCCTTAAGGAGACCTCCAGCAGCAGCAGCAGCAGCAGCTTCTTGAATTTCCATCCCAGGCAGCTCCAGCCCTTGTGGAAAGCTGAGAAACCCAGAGCAGGCACGGCTGGCTGATCCCAGCTCCCAGTTAATGATGCTGGAACTGCTCCCAGTTAATGGTGCTGGAATTGTCTGTTTGCATCTCCAGCTCCTTTCCCATCCTGCCTGTTCCTTCCCATTTGCTCCTTTCCTGAGGAATTGGTTTTCAGGGATGAATTTGACCCTTCCAGCCCCTTGGGGCAGAGCTTGGGGGTGGTACAGGGCTCATGAGTGCCCAGGGAATTTGGGATTTTGGAGCTCCAGGATCCTTCTTCGCAAATCCAACAGGAACAGCAGCACTGAGACCTCCTGCAGATCCATGAAAAGTCCAGGGCAGCCCCTCCCAGGTTTGTTCCCATTCCTGCTCCCCCTGGATGGGCTCAGGTGCAAAATCAGCCCTAAATTCCCAATAAAATGGAATTATGGAATTGTAAAGGTTGGAAAAGACCTCTGAGATTGAGCCTAGCTGTTCCCTCTAGGCAACCACTGCCCCATGTTCCCAAATGCCACATCCACATGGATGAAACCCCTCAGGGATGGGGATTTGCCCCAGGAATCTCTGCCTCTCCCCCTGCTCATTCCCTGGCACACCCAGAGGTAGCCAGGCCATTCCCCCTCGTTCTCCCAGAACAATCTGCCTGGATTTGTTGGACCCAATTCCCAAGCTCTGGCAGAGGTGCCAGTTTGGGGGCTGGGAGGAATTGGACTCTGAAGTTTTCCTGTCCTCACTTTTCCACCTTTTTATAAAATCCTCTTTTCCACAGGGCACAGGGGGAGCAGGAAACCCAAACCATTCCCTCATCCTCGGATCTGATGGCTCTTCCCAACCTCCCTTCCCACCCTCTGCCTCTTCCAGGCTCTGCCTCATCTCCACCCATTGCCTAAGAGAATCCTGGAATGGTTTGGATGGAAGGGACCTTAAGAATCATTGAATTCCCACCCCTGCCATGGCAGGGACACCTTCCACTATGCCAGGCTGCTCCAAGCTCCGTCCAACCCGGCCTTGGGCACTGCCAGGGATCCAGGGGCTGCCCCAGCTGCTCTGGGCACCCTGTGCCAGGGCCTGCCCACCCTCCCAGGGAACAATTCCTGATTCCCAATCTCCCATCCAGCCCTGCCCTCTGGCAGTGGGAGCCATTCCCTGTCCCTCCATCCCTCTCCATGGAAATATTGGAAATATTCCCTCTCCATTTTTCCTGCAGCCCCTTCAGGTCCTGGAAGGTCTCAGTTTGGTCACCCCTGGTGGCCCCTCGAGGATGAACAATCCCACGTTTCTTTAACCAGGAAACATCTCCCTTGGCCACGTGTCCAGAAGCAGCTTGGGCTCCTTAACCCATCCACCACATTTTATGGACAATTCCTGTTGGAATTGCTTCCTCAGCAGTTTTTGCTGCTGACTCAGCATTCCCACCCGCCACTGCCAGGTCCCTCCCAAGGTCACTCCTGCAGTAACTCCCAAGGTGGGAAATGCATCCCAGGAGTGTCTCCTTGCAGGAACCACGGGGCTCAGCCTCTGCAGGAGGAGGAGCAAAGCTGATTTAATTCCCATTTTTCCAGCCTTAAAGCTCTTTGTGAAGGGAGATTTTTAATGAGATGCCAACCATGGAGCAGAGCTGGCTCTGGACAGGGGGATTTTGGGAAGCACTGGGTGGAAAGCCAGGATTTATGGTCCCAAGATGTGAATCCTCACTGGTGCTGAGCAGCTGCAGCCCTGGGAAGGCAGAGAATCAGGGAGCAAATCCCAGGGAATGCTCTGATTTCCAGAGTGGGATGGGGAAAGAAGGGAGGGATTTCAGCAGGGCCACAGGGAACAATTCCACAGCCAGGAATGAACCCCCAACATCCCAAATTCTGACCCACTCCTCATCATCCCAAATCTTCCCCACTCCACACCTTTTATCTCTGTAAGAAGAGATTTTAACTCCCTCAGGCTGCTATGAGCTGGAAGATGGGAAATCAGCTCCACTTTTTCTTTATTCCTGTTTCATTTTCCAGCTGCAGGATCATTCATTTTATGGCCCAGGGTGTAAAACTCCAGGTTCAGGACCTCAGTAACTGCCTGGGCTCAGTCCCTGGGGGATTTACTGGAGCTCTTCCACCTTTGGCTCTGGTTTATTAAAGGAGCAGCACAGAAAGAGAGATTTAGTTGGAAAAACCCCAGACTAAATCAGGGATTGGGATAAAAGCTGCACATTGGGAAGGTAGGGGAAGCCTAAGGTCCCTGAGGACTAATAATTAATTAGAGGAAGTTATTAATGGTTGTAATTAGGTTAAAAATTATTTCCTGGGAAGAGGGATTAGGGTAGGAGCTGAACGCTGGAGACCCCTCCAGCTCTCCTGAGAAAAGGCTTTGGAACCCTCAGATGATTTTAAACCAGTCAGAAAATCCCAGGAATGAGTCTTTCCCTCTCCCAAAACTCTGGCACAACCCCTGGAAAAGGGAGACCCTGGATCTGAGAGTGCCTAAATCTGTTCTTCTCTCCTCTACATCTCCCATGTGGAAGGGGGGATTTGGGGTGGAATGTTTTCCCCTCTCGTCTGGATGATGTTCTGGTTGGAATTCTCGTTTTTCAGTGGAAATATTGGACTAGGTAGTGCTGGCAGTGGGGTGGGGAAGGATTTCAGCAGCTGCAGCAAAGTCCTGGAATTTGCACCAGTTTAACCCAGAGCCATTGAGATCCTCTCTGCAGGCTGCAGCTCCCAGCCCTGCTCTCAATTCTTGTTCAAGATGGGATTTTTAAGGAAGGCAAATCTTTTCAATACTGCTGGAGCTGCCAGGTGGGTCTGACTTGAGGAGCAGTTCTCAAAATCTTTGAGTATCAGGAACCACATGATGCCCTGTCCAGCCCTTTCCACCCCTGCCCATCCATCCATCCATGGATTCCATCCATGGATTCCATCCATGATCCATCCGTCCATCCATCCATCATCCATCCATCCATCCATCCATCCATCCATCCATCCATCCATCCATCATCCATCCATCATCCATCCATCCATCCATCCATCCATCCATCCATCCATCATCCATCCATCCATCCATCCATCCATCCATCCATCCATCCATCCATCATCCGTCCATCCATCATCCATCCATCCATCCATCCATCCATCCATCCATCATCCATCCATCCATCCATCCATCCATCCATCCACCATCCATCCATCCATCCATCCATCTGGATGTGTCACTGTTGGGATTCACAGAAGATGATGATTCCCAGGTATCCCAGGAGAGTTTGCCATCAATCATTTGGATGTTTTGGTGTCACCTGAAAGATTCCTGCTGTTCTCCTTCAGGAAACATTGTCCTCCTGCCTCTTTATTTCCTTGGAATGTATTTTTTCCAGGAAAACCCCAGTGGGTTGGACAGGACCCAACACGTGGAGCATAGTTCAGCTCCAACCATGGAAGAGCAAGGGATGAAATCCATCCTGGAGATGGAATTACCGAGGGACTTTAAGGAACTGTGGGAATGCAGGACTCTGGAATAACCATGGGAGATAACCTGGAAAAGCTGCCCTCATCCCAAGAAATCTGAAGCAAGGCATCAAAACCCTGTTAACGATGGAGCTGCATCTCAAGGGGCATCAATTACAGAAGCCCTGGAGGGATCCAGGGGTGGAACAGGAATTTGGGACTTACCCTTTGCTCCTGGGTGGCCACGAAGGTCTGGAATCCAGGGGCCACCCCAAATCCCAGCTCCTGGACAAAGGGAGGCTCGGACTGGCTGTGGATCTGCACCTTGACTCCGGCCTCGAACGTCGTCTCCTCTGCAAAGGAAGGGGGAGGTTAAGGAGCTCAGGAACAGCTGGAATGTTCCCACCTGGATGATCGGATCCCTGGTAACTGAGGGAGGAGATCCAGCAGCAGGGTTTGCCAGGAGCAGATCACTCCTGGGCCTCATCCCAAATCACCTCCCATGGGCACCAGGAGCATCCCCAGCTCCTGATCCCAGCTCCCCCTCCCTGGCACAGCAGCTCCAGCCTGCTCTGAACTTCCAAGGAAGAGAAACCAGGAGAAAACTTCCCCTTTCCATCTGGAATTTGGTTCCAGGACACTTTGGTGACATTCCCACATCACCAAACCAAACCAGCTCCTCCCTCCCCAACCTGAGCTGTTCCCATTCTCCAGGAGGGCTCCAGCACTAAGGATTCATGAATTCATGGATGCTCCTCTGCTGACCCATCCCTGGCACAGCCCGAGGCCACTTGGGAATGTTGGTCATGAAATGACATTAAAAATGTCCTAAATTTCAAGGAATTTTGGGTTTGGCAGCAGCTCCAAGCTGGAAAGGCCTTTTGGGCTGGGACACATCAGAGCTCGGGGTGATGGGAGGTTCCCACATCCCAAATCCATGTGGAGGAACTCGAGGTCAATCCCTTTGTTCCATTAAAATGAGTGGACCAAAGTCACAGAGTGGTTTTGGAAGCAGAATTGATGAGCTCAGATCAGCCCTGTGGGCTCCTGTCCCCACACACCCGCGGTGTCACCTCCTCTCCTGGGGATTCCTGCTGCTCCCACACCTCAGCAAACCCCAGATTCCATTTGGGAACAGGGACTGGCAGAGGAAGTTGCTAACGAGGCCCAATTTGACCTAAACCTGGAATATTCCTGGCTCTGGATCCCTGCTGGTGGCCAGCAGTGCCACCTCCACATCTGAGGAGTTTCTGTTGGGAGGATGAATCATTCCTCAGCCTCCCACTACCCCGTAGCATTTTCCTACAATTTCATTGTGCATTTCAATTTCTGACAGCTCTGGGAGAACCTTGGGAATCCCAGCCATCCACAGCTCTGGAGCTGCTTCTCCAGGGCCTGCACAAAGAGGGGTGGGAGGACACGGGTAGGGGACAAGGGGACAGTGAGGCGACTCTGGATGAGGTTTTGTGGATTTCAGGAATTCAGGATTTAACTCTGCTGGCAAAGGGATCTGCTGCCTTCTCCCAAGAGGATTTTCCTCACAGGGTCATCAAATCCTGGAATGGTTTGGGTGGGAAGGGGCCTTAAACCCACCCAGTGCCACCCCTGCCATAGCAGGGACACCTCCCACTGTCCCAGGTGCTCCAAATTCTGTGCAACCTGGCCTTGGGCACTGCCAGGGATCCAGGGGCTGCCCCAGCTGCTCTGGGCACCCTGTGCCAGGGCCTGCCCACCCTCACAGCCAGGAATTCCTTCCCAAAATCCCCCTAAACAGACCCTGCTCACCCAGGAGCCACCAAGGCAAATACAGCGAGACCCCACAGGTGGGATGGGTTTAGGTTGGGATTTGCCAGGACAAACAGGAGCATCCCAGTGTTTGGATCCCCTCCCTTCCAGCCCCACCAAGGTGTCACCTCCCAACTCAGCAAAGCCATGGCCAAGGGCTGATCCAGGAGTTTGGAATTCTGCTGTCACCTCCTGGGAAAACCCCAGCCCCAAACTGTATATCCCCACTGTTTTTGGGAACAAACCCCTACCAGCTCTTCCCAAATGATTTTGGTGATGGAGAACATCTCAACCCCATCCCAACCCCATCCCAATCCCATACCCACCTCAATCCCATCTCAACCCCATCCCAATCCTATCCCAATCTCATCCAATCCCAATCCTATCCCAATCCCAACCCCATCCCAACACCATCTCAATCCCTTCCTAACCCCATCCCAACCCCATCCCCATCCTAACCCCATACCAATCCCAGCCCCATCCCAATCTCAATCCTAATCCCAATCCCAATCCCACCCCATTCCCATCTCAATCCATCCCAATCCCATCCCATCCCAACATCATCCCAACCCCATCCCAATCCCATCTCAACCCCATCCCAATCCCATCCCAATCTCATCCTGACCCCATCTTGACCCCACCACAGTCCAATCTCAACCCCATCCCCATCCCATCCCATCCCATCCCATCCCATCCCATCCCATCCCATCCCATCCCATCCCATCCCATCCCATCCCATCCCATCCCATCCCATCCCAATCCTCTCCCAACCCCATCCCAATCCCATCTGCACAGCCCCACAGCACCCCAGGCTCTGCCCCAGCTGCCCCAATCCCATTCCAGGCCAGGCTCAAGCACTTCCCAAGCTCCCCCCAGGCCCCCCAGCCCCAATTCCCATCCCATTTTCCCGCTCCTGCCGGTCCCATCCCACCCCCACGGCTCTGCTGGGTGTTGATCCCCTTCCAGCACTCCGGAGGAGATTCCATCTGCTTCCCTCACTAATTCTATGACACCTCAGATGAAAAAACTCCTGTTCCGTTTAATTTGTTGGGCAACAGGCATTTTCCCAAAATATTTTCCATCCACAACTCTTCTGCCCATTTCTGCACCTGCCCCAGCTTGAATTCCATGGATTTCCCATGCCCAGGGGTCTGTCCATGGGTAAATCCCTGTCCATCCATGCCAAAGTCCAGCCTGCAGGTATTCAAATTAATCTTAAAACCAGGAGGATTTGGAATTCTAAATGGGAAATCCTGGAATGAAGCCAGTGGTGCCCATGGAGAGGGAGGGAAGGGCCACAGCATGGAAAAAACTTTGGGATTAAACCCCAAAATTGCAGAATTCCATCAGTGATGATACCCAGGAAAACAAAATAAAGAGGATTTTTTTAGCTTTCCTTGTTTCTCCTGCACAAAGATGAAACAAAAAACATGGGATTGGCTTGGAAAAATTGTCCCTTCTCATAAAAAAATCTATTCCTTCCAAAATTCCTGTTTGCTGCCAGGAGAGGCAAATTAAAAGCCCAGCTTGGATGGAAATGCCCGGATCAGAACTCATTAACTGCATCCTAAATATTCCACCAGGGATCCAGGAGCTTTAGTGGGGATTGAATATTTCTTGGAATTGTGGGGAAAGGGAGGAACCAGCAGCACCAAAAATCCGGGTTTGGGGCCACTCATTTCTGAAGGAATTTTCCCTGGACACACAAAAAATCCCAAAGGATTCTGTGGCAACCCCTGGCACTGGAGAGGACTCTGAATATCCCAGGGAAAAACCCTGCCATGATTTTATTAATATTTCAAATTTTAGGAGTTTTTGACAACTTGACTTTTTTTTCCAATTTGACAATTTTTTTTCCATTTTTCCCAATTTTAGCATAATTTAGAATGGGTTTTTCTGGGAATTTCTCCTGGACCTCTGGGGCTGAGCCACTGCTCTTCCCATTTTTTATGAACAACCATCACTGAGGGAAAAAATAATCCTGGAATCCTTGGATTTGCTCAGAGAAACTAAAAGCAATCTCAGTCCCTTGGTATTTGGGTTGCACCTCCCAGTTTTTAACTTGTTTGGGATGTTGGGAACGCTTCATTTATCCCCAGCCCCACTCTCAGGGCTTGGAAATTCAGTTTATAGCTCATTCCAGGTTGGGAATAATAAAGAATTCCTTGGAAACTGCATTTATCCACACAGTAAATCCACTCCTGCACCCAGCAGAGTCTCCCAATGAATCCTGAGCCCATTTTTTGGAATCACCCATCAATGTGGGGAAAAATAACGCTGAAATCTTTGGATTGGGTCAGATAAATTCGAAATCAATCCCAATCCCTTGGGATTTGGCACATCCCAGTTTTAAGCCTTATTTTGGGATGTGGGGAAGCCCAACCCCTTCCTTCATCTCCAGCTTGGAAATTCAGGTTTTAGAGCATTCCAGATTGGGAATAATCCAGAATTCCTTGAGAACTGCATTTTCCCACTCATTAAATCCAATCCTGCTCTCAGGGTGGGGTCTCCCAACAAATCCTGAGCCGCTCTTTCCCCTGCAAGATTAAAGGAGCTTGAATTAAAGCTGGGATTAATTCAGCACCTGCTCCCAGCTGGCTGCAGAGGGAAGCTCAGCTCTTACTCCTGCTGTTGCTTTTCCATGACTTTTTTTGGGAAGAGCATCCCTGGAAAACTCTACAGGGATCTCCAGCAGAGCTGGGACCAAGCTCATCCCTGAAAAGTCAGGAATTAAAATGCCAAGTGCTGCCAAAAGCAGGGAGCTTCCCTCTCACCCTGCCTGGCCCTGTGCAAACACATCCAATTCCCCCTGGGAATGAACAGCTGAGGCTGATCCTGGCACTGATTTATGGGGAAATGAGGATACAGCTGGAGCTGGGAGATGCTTCTGGTGGAACTGTTATCAACAGCCCTGGAATTGCTATTCCTGACTTCTGAAATTGTTATCCCCCAGCTCTTGGAACTGTTATCCTGTAGCCCTGGAATTGTGATCCTGTAGTTCTGGAATTGTTATCTTCTGGAGTTGTTATCCCCAGCTCTGGAATTGTGATCCTGTAGCTCTGGAACTGTTATCCCTAGCTCTCAAATTGTTATTCCTCACTTCTGGAACTGTTATCCCCAGCTCTGGAATTGTTATTCTGTAGCCCTGGTAGCCTTGGAATTATCATCTTGTAGCTCTGGAATTGTTATCCCCAGCTCTGGAATTGTCATCCCTCAGCTCTGGAACTGCTATTCTCCATCTCTGGAATTGTTATCCTGAGTTCTGGAATTGGTATCCCCAGCTCTGGAACCGTCATCCCCAGGTCTGGAATTGTGATCCTGTAGCTCTGGAGTTGTGATTCTGTAGCTCTAGAATTGTAATTCTTCAGCTCTGGAATGGTTATCCTGAGTCCTGGAATTGTTATCCTCTGGAGTTGTTATCCCCAGCCCTGGAATTGTGGTCTTGTAGTTCTGGAATTGTCATCCCCACCTCTGGAACTGTCATCCCCAGCCAGCAGCTCCAGGGGGGATGTTCCTGCTTGGACAAAGCCAAAGCAGGTCCCACACGGCTCCATCTGAGAATTCCTCACTTAATTCCTGCAAATCTCCTGCTCTGGACAGAGGGAACAGAGCTGGGAAAGGTTTCACTGTCCTAGGCCTCAGTCTCCCCTCCGTAAAACGGGAATGACATCTCAAGGAATTCCAAGGGCTCTTCCAATCCCCAGGTGCCCCCAAACCCCAGGAGGGGCACAGGGGGAGCCCCAGGAACCACATCTGGCAGGGGGCCCAGATGTGCATCCCTGGAAGGCACTCTGGGACCTGGAGCAGGGGCCTGACATGGCCCAGGAATGCTGTGGGATGCTGAGGTCATCTCGAGGTTTTCCAGCATCCTTTTCTTGGTATCACCATGGAAATAGTGAGCCAGGGCTCCCCCACCTTCCCAGGGATCTCCCAACCTTCCAGGGATCTCCAGCCTTCCAGGGATTCCCTCTTCCCAGGGATCTCCAACCTTCCCAGAGATCACCAACCTTCTAGGGATTCCCTCTTCCAGGGCTCCCACAATTTCCAGGGATCCCCCATCTTCCAGGATCCCCCATTTTCCAGGGATCCCCCGCTTCCCAGGAACCTCCCCACCTCCTGTGTGACCCCTGGGAAGGGCAGGAATTCCCAGTGCTGTGAGGCTGCTCTGGGTGTGCTCCCTGTTCCCACCAACCCTGAGATTCCCCAAATCCTCCTGTAGGAATGTGCTGCCTGTTGATGGAGTGACCAAATTATTCTTTGTCTGCTTAAAAGGAAAAAAAGCTCAGAAGTTTCTCTCTTCAGTTTGTACAAAGACACCTCATAGGACCCTGGGGACTTCACCTCAGACCTGAGGCTGCCAATTGGACAGAGGCCAAAAGGTTCCACCCAAGTAATTAGCTAGAAAAAGAAGAGAACAAAGACAATAATTGCTTTTGTGGGTGTTTTGGTAGAAGCAAGGACCTCTTGCCCCTGGCTTGGTTTTTCTCTGTAAGAGCTTTGTTATTTTGCCTTTTATTAAAACCTTTTTGTTTCCAACACTACCTCAGAAGCCATCCTGCTGATTTTATGCCATTTGAAGTGGCTGGGCTATCTCAGGTGTGAAAGATTCTCTGAGAGCTCATAAGACCTGAAGAGTAACATATTATTACACATTCCTCATTATTCTGGGAAGCAGGACTTGGATGTGTGTCCTCAGGTCACCCCCAGGCCCTGCTGGGCAGGGAATCCCTGAATGCTCCCTATGCTCCAAGGGAGGCTCCTGCACCTCCAACCCCTCTTTATCCATGCAGGACTCCTGACCAAACTCCCAACACTCACATTTTTCCCAAACAAAGATTTACACTGTCTTGGGTTGGAAATGCAAGGTGTGGCTGGGGTGTGTGTTCTGTTATCATCTGTCAGAGCTGGGGCAGTTATCTCTATTCATTTTCTTGATCTCTCCCACAGCCAATCCTCCCTCCAGAAGATCTCTTCTGTTCATGGGTCATTAATTATTAATTATCTTCTGTTCATGGCCAGTGAGTGTCCCTGCATGGCTGATCAAATTCCACCATCCCATGGGGAGATGCTCCGCCCAGGGGAGGAGCCAAGCATTCCTACCTGGATACGATCTGAGGTTTGGAACATTCCTACCTGGATGCAATCTGAGGTTTGAAACATTCCTACCTGGATGCAATCTGAGGTTTGGGACATTCCTACCTGGATCCAATCTGAGGTTTGAAACATTCCTACCTGGATCCAATCTGAGGTTTGGGACACTCCTACCTGGATCCAATCTGAGCTTTGGGACACTCCTACCTGGATACAATCTGAGGTTTGGGACACCACAGCAGCCTTTGCCCACTGCATTCCCAGAGGAGCAGCTTTCTGCTGGCCTGCATTGCCAGAGGGAGCCCAGGCCCATCTGCAGCAGCCCTGGAGCTGCAGGGGAAAACTCCCCCCTTGTGCAGGATCCCTGCTGCAGCAGAGCCACAGCTGGCACTGCAGGAGGGCTGAGCCCCCATGGGATGGGGCTGTGCCACCACCCTGACACACAGGGTGACAGCTCCTATTCTCACTCTGGCAGGGTTGTTTTGTATTACTGCATTGTAGGAATGTGTCCCCTGTTCACAGAGTGACAAAAGTATCTTTTGTCCCCTAAAAAAGGAAAAAACCCCAGAAATCTCTCTCCTCAATTTGGTAAAAAGACACCTCATAGGACCTCAAACTTAAGCATAGCCAATTGGACAGGGGCCAAAAGGTCCCACCTAAGCAATTCACTAGAAAAAGAAGAAAACAAAGGAATCAATTGCTTTTCTGGAGTGTTTTACCAGGAGCAAGAGCCTCTTGCACCTGGCTCGGTTTTTCTCTGCTTTTTTATTTTGCCTTTTATTAAAACTTTTTTGTTTCCAACACTGCCACAGAAGCCATCCTGCTGATTTGATGCCTTCTGAGGTGGCTGAGCTATCTTGGGTGTGATACGGATCTCCAAGAGCTTATGAGACCTGGCTGGAGGAGACCCCTGTATCACTGCATTGTTTATTTTTAATTTCGTCCCTAATAAAGAATTTCTATTCCTGCTCCCATATCTCTGCCTGAGAGCCCCTTAATTTCAAATTTATAGCAATTAAAAGGGAGGGGGTTTGCATTTTCCATTTCAAGAGAGGCTCCTGCCTCCCTTGGCAGACACCTGGCCTTTCAAACCAAGGCATGTATATTAAAACAAAAAATCCAATTGCCATGGAAACATGGCTCCAAGGAAGCGGGAGCTGCAATCCCACCCTGGGAAAACGTGGAGTTGTGAAGGCACCAGTTTCACCAGTTTGGCTGCCCCGAGAGGGCTCTGATTTCCATGGAACTGGGGTTTCAGTTCCCTGGGAACAGGGAGGAGAAGCTGGAATCTGAGTGTTGATCCCACCTGAGGCCACGCAGCTTTCCAGGGAAAATCACTCACTCCAGATTTGTCCTGGGGGTGTTTTTGCTGTGCGCTGAGCTCTGGGAGCAATCAGGGACAAGAAATTTCCTGGTGGATAAAAGGGATCTGTCTGCCACATCCACCTGGGAAAAGGGGCTGCTCCCCTGGGATACAGCAGGAGTGAGTCCTGGCGGCTCTGTGGGGTCTGGGGAGCCCAGCCTGGCTGGATCCAAGGGAATAAATCCATCCTGGAGAAAAGGAGGCGCGGGAGAACTTCTGACTGCACAGCTCCCAGACAGGGTGAGGCAGCTGAGCAATGGAGATTTCTCCTGGGAAAAGGGACAGGATGAGAGGGAACAGCCCCAGGATGTGTCAGGGGAGACTCAGGTTGGGTTCAGGGAAAATTCCCTCATGGAAAGGGTGGTCAGGCCCTGGAAGGGGCTGCCCAGGGTGGTTTGGAGTCATCCCAGCTGCCACCACAGAATGTCACCTCTGCTGTCATTTCCCTTTGCTTTGGAGAGAGGGCACGGCAGGAATGGGAGAGAGGAGGGAAAATGGATTTGCCAGGAAAAGAGGGAGACAGAGGGAGTTTAGGATGGAGCAAAGGCTGGGAAAGAAGCAAAAGGGTAGCTGCAGTCTGATCCCGAGGGATGAGGGCACGGAGCCAATGCTTCCTCTGGAATTCCAGCCTGGACGTGTCCCAGGCCAGGTTGGACAGGGCTTGGAGAACCTGGGACAGGGGGAGGTGTCCCTGCCCAGGGGATGCACTTTAAAGCCCCTCTCAACCTAAAGCATTCCACGGTTCTGGAATTCCTACAGCATCAACTGGGATAAATAAACAGGACAAACCCCAGCCCCCAACTGCCCTGGGCTGGGACTCAAAACCTCCCTGCAGAAATTCCTGATTTGGGTTTATTTGGGTGCTTTCCACCCCATCCCTGGGTCACGGAGTGGGAAGGGGCAGGAGCTGGGATCCAGAGCTCCTCCCCAGCCTGGAGAGGAGGCTTTTCCCTGCTCCCTCCTCTCCCAGCTCCCTCCCTTCCTGAGGAGCAGGAGGTGTTGTACAACCCCATGGAGCCGCTGTGCTATTTTTAGGGAACATATTGCATTTGCATCCCAAATCTGGGGCCAGATGGCTCCATGGATATTATTAAAAAGCTCCTTACATAATCCAGGAGCAGGAGAAAGCCTCAGGATTCCAGCCCAGGGCTGGGAAAGGTTTTGCTGGATGAGCAGGAGCCAGGAATTCAATATTCCAGCTCCTCACTCCTATTTAATCATTGAAAAGGGAATAAACTCTGGGAAGCTGCTCTCCTGGGGTCATCCCAGGGCAGGCAGGGATGCTCCTGCCAGGTGATGCTGCTTCCATGAGCAAGGAATACAAATCCCCTTCCCACCTCAGCATCCCTTGGGAATCACGTGTGGCAGGGAAAGGAGGAGGCAGGAGAGCCAGGAGATCCAGAGCTCCATGGATATTATTAAAAAGCTCCTTACATAATCCAGGAGCAGCAGAAAGCACCAGGACTCCAGCCCCAGGCTGGGAAAGGTTTTGCTGGATGAGCAGGATCCAGGAATTCAATATTCCAGCTCCTTGCTCATGTTCTATTAATTAATTAAGTTATTAAGTTTAATTTTTAATCATTAAAAGGAGGGAACAAATGTCTGGGAAGATGCTCCCCTGGGGGTCATCCCAGGGCAGGCAGGGATGCACCTGGGATGCTGCTCCAGGAATAAAACTCCCTTCCCACCTCAGCATCCCTTGGGAATCACGTGTGGCAGTGAAGGGTGACCATGGGAGGGACAAGAGCCAGAAGATCCAGAGCTCCATGGATTTTATTAAAAAGCTCCTTATATAATCCAGGAGCAGTAGAAATCACCAGGACTTCAGCCCCAGGCTGGGAAAGGTTTTGCTGGATGAGCAGGAGCCAGGAATTCAATACTCAGCTCCTTGCTCTTCCCTACTAAACTCAATTTTAAATCATGAACAGGAGGGAAGAAGTGTCCCATAACCTGCTCTCCTGGGTGGGATCATCCCAGGGCAGGCAGGGATGCTCCTGGGATGCTGCTTCTACAACTTCTCTGTGCGGGGGAAAGGATAAAACTCCCTTTCCACCTCAGCATCCTTTGGGAATCAGGTGTGGCAATGAAGGGTGACCATGGGAGGGACAAGGGCCAGAAGATCCAGAGCTCCATGGATTTTATTAAAAAGCTCCTTATATAATCCAGGAGCAGGAGAAATCACCAGGACTTCAGCCCCAGGCTTGGAAAAGTTTTGTTGGATGAGCAGGATCCAGGAATTCAATATTCAGCTCCTCAATTTTTAATCATGACAATGAGGGAACAAGTGTCCCATAACCTGCTCTCCTGGGTGGGATCATCCCAGGGCAGGCAGGGATGCTCCTGGGATGCTGCTTCCACAATTTCTCTGTGCTGGGGAAGGAATAAAAATCCCTTCCCACCTCAGCATCCCTTGGGAATCACGTGTGGCAGTGAAGGGTGACCACGGGAAGGACAAGAGCCAGAAGATCCAGAGCTCCATGGATTTTATTCAAAAGCTCCTTACATAATCCAGGAGCAGGAGAAATCACCAGGACTTCAGCCCCAGGCTTGGAAAAGTTTTGTTGGATGAGCAGGATCCAGGAATTCAATATTCAGCTCCTTGAATTCAATATTCAGCTCCTCAATTTTTAATCATGACAATGATGGAACAAGGGTCCCATAACCTGCTGTCCTGTGTGGGGCCATCCCAGGGCAGGCAGGGATGCTCCTGGGATGCTGCTTCTACAACTTCTCTGTGCTGGGGAAAGGATAAAACTCCCTTCCCACCTCAGCATCCCTTGGGAATCACGTGTGGCAATGAAGGGTGACCATGGGAGGGAGAAGAGTCAGAAGATCCAGAGCTCCATGGATTTTATCAAAACGCTCCTTACATAATCCTGGAGCAGCAGAAAGCACCAGGATTCCAGCCCCAGGCTGGGAAGGCTTTTGTTGGATGAGCAGGAGCCAGGAATTCAATATTCAGCTCCCTGCTCCTCCCTAATAAACTCAATTTTTAATCATGAACAAGAGGAAACAAGTGTCCTATAACCTGCTCTCCCGTGTGGGGCCATCCCAGGGCAGCCAGGGGATGCTACTTCCACAACTTCTCTGTGCTGGGGAAAGGGGGAAAGGATAAAGTTCCCTTCCCACCTTGCATCCCTTGGGAATCAGGAGTGGCAGTGAGGGAGCAGAGCCAGAATCCTGTAACACCTTGGGCAGCCTCAGGAGCTGCAGGCAGGAGCAGGGGTTGGGGAAGGAGAGAGATTCCCGGCAGGGAAGGAGGGAAGGAGGTAGGGATGCTTCTGGCATCCAGAGCCGGGGGTGTCACCCATCTGCCAGTCTTGCTCAGCTGCTGCCCCCAGGGACTGGGATGATCCCAAATAAATCAAAATAAGGGAAAACAGCTCAAAAGGCACAGAAACAGATCCTGCTCATCCCCCACCCTCTCCAGGAGTGTCTCCTGGAACAGCCTGAAAAATTAAACAGGGAAAGGCTGCTGCTGGTTCTGGCTGCTGGAGGGAAGCAGAATTCCCAGGGATGAGGAGGGGTCCTGGCAGGGAGGCTGCCCCTTTGGGATGGATGGATGGATGGATGGATGGATGGATGGATGGATGGATGGATGGATGGATGGATGGATGGATGGAGGGAGGGATGGATGGAGGGATGGGATTGGGATGTTCAAGGGACCAGCAAGTTTTTGTTATGGATGAAAGGCAGATCACAGGATCATGGAATGGTTTGGGTTGGAAACGACCTTAAATCCCACCCAGTGCCACCCCTGCCATGGCAGGAACACCTCCCACTGTCCCAGGCTGCTCCAAGCCCCAATGTCCAGCCTGGCCTTGGGCACTGCCAGGGATCCAGGGGCAGCCCCAGCTGCTCTGGGCACCCTGTGCCAGGGCCTGCCCACCCTGCCAGGGAACAATTCCTGATTCCCAATCTCCCATCCATCCCTGCCCTCTGGCACTGGGAGCCATTCCCTGTGTCCTGTCCCTCCATCCCTTGTCCCCAGTCCCTCACAGCTCTCCTGGAGCCCCTTCAGGCCCTGCAAGGGGCTCTGAGCTCTCCCTGGAGCTTCTCCTCTCCAGGAAAGGATTTTCCTCTCTGTATCCCTCGGCATTGCAGCACCTCCCTTCCTTTGTCCCTCAGTGTCCCCAGGTGTCCCTCAGCCCGGTCCCCTCCTGCCACCCTCCCAATGGAGGATTTTATGGATAAATAAATGGAAATATGGAAAATTTGCCAGGCACAGGGCATTCCCAGCTCTGGGGCAGCAGGAGGGACAGGATTTCCCAACCAACCTGGGAAACCTCCAGGCAGCTCAGGCTGCTGGAACTGGGCTGGAGAGAGGGAAAATAAACCAAAATATCCATCAGTGCCAGGCTGATGGGAATTGGGGTAGGAAATGGTGGGGCTGGCACTGGAAGGTTTTCAAGGAATGGGGAGAAAAAGCAGGCGGTGAAATCCAGCAATAGATAAGAATGAGGCAGAGCTGAATCCAGATGGATTTCCCAAGGGAGACAAAAAGGGAATTCCTCATCTTGTGGCCACCTCAGAGCTGGCCGTCAATCCCTGCCATCACCACGGTGATGATCCATCCACCCATCCCTCATTGAGATGGAAAATCCCTTTTTAAGGAGTTTTGGAGGGTGGGGTGGCTCCAATTTGGATTTCCTCCCATTCCTCTCCAAAATCTACCCTCCCTGGTGCTCACACCCCACGGTGGGCAGTGGAAATGCCACGCCAGCTCTGGTCACAGGGGGTGGGGATGGATGGGGACAGGAGCACCCAGAGGGGCTGGGATGGGAAGAGGAGCAGGAAAGGAGGGATTTGGGAGGAGTCCAGCACAGCTTGGGTTGTGTCTGGCGAGGGGAAAGCTCCGGAATCCTCTCTATAAATATTCCCAGGCAAACACCAGACGGGAGCAGAACATTTCCACTGGCAGGAAAAACAGTGGGGAAAACAAAGGATGCAGACTGGAACAGGTTATCCCAGGATACCAACCCCAACCCCTCCGTCTGGGGACGCTCCAGGCAGCCAGCCCCAGCTGAGGGTGCAAATAAAGAGGAGCTTGGAGATTTTCCCCTCAGAATCAGCTCTGACATCCCTTGGGATGTGCACTGTGAGCTGCTCCAGCCTGGAATTCCAGAGAGTCTGCAGGACCTGGAGGACTTGGAGGAAAAGGTTGGAAAAATTATGGGGGAAGATGAAACAGGAAAGCCTTATAAATATGATTGCCTGGCAAAAGATTTTGAGAATATGGAAACTATAAGCGAGATTGAAATGAAAGCAAACTTTGAGATCCCTCAGTTACTGAACAACTGGAAAACAATGGTGTGGCCAGCTGAAGGTGATCCCCTTTTGATGGAACAACACCCTCTGCTTGCAGACAGGCCCAAGGGTCAGAGCAGACCCTACAGCTTGGCAGAAGGGGCCCAAAGAGGAGTTTTTAGGGTTTAAAATGTAACACAGGATGGTAATGTAATGATTCTTATAGGCTGTATGTAAATGCCATAGGATTTGTATCTTGAACTAGATTGGTGAGTGAGAAGGAGAATATTCAACACAGGAGAAGATTTATTGTATTGGAACGGGAATTTCACTCTCTTACCCTTTTACTCTCTTTCCCTCTCATCCTCTCTCCCCCTCTCTTCTCTCAGCCTGCTCTGAGCTGTGTTTGGCAGCTCCCAGCAGGGCCCTGCACCCAGGCCCTTTGCAATAAACCCCAAGTTCCACAACCTGGATACAGAGATCTCTCATCTCCATCTGTCCCGACCATCCTACCCCCCATCACTCCGACAGGGAAGTCCTCAGGGGAACACTCTGGGGGCTGGAGGAGCAAACTGGGGGATCCCCACTGGGACCAGGCTGGGGCTGGCTCCAGACTTTGGGTTTGGGGAGATGTTGGATGTGGGCAAAACAGGGAAGATCCTTCCCTGGAAGGGACAATGCCAAGAGAGCTGAAGGTGCCCTGGTGGGTCAGAGGTGAGCAGAGCCCTAAGGTGTGACAGACATCTTTTATGAAAAATCATTTCCTTAGGATTTTCCTCCTGAAAACCTGAGAGGCCTCAGGAACAAAATGTAAACATTGATTATCTGCTGCTGTGGAATGCAACAGGTGCATCTGTGATTGGTCTCATGTGGTTATTTCTAATTGATGGCCAATCAAAGTGAGCTGGCTCGGACTCTCTGTCCCAGACACAAGCCTTTGTTATCATTCTTTCTTTTTCTATTCTTAGCCAGCCTTCTGATGAAATCCTTTCTTCTATTCTTATAGTATAGTTTTAATATAATATATATAATAAAATAATAAATCAGCCTTCTGAAACATGGAGCCAGATCCTCATCTCTTTCCTCATCCTCAGACCCCTGTGAACACGGTCACACCAGGGAGGGCAGAGCTGGCTCAGAGCCCTTTGCTCCAGGCATGGATTCCATGCAAGAGGAAACAGCCTCGGGCTGATATTGAGGAAATTCCAGTGGGGGAGTCCCTGACCTTGCAGGGATGTAAATCCAGGTGGATGTGACACTTGGGGACAGGAGTCAGTGGTGGCCTTGGCAGTGCTGGGGGATGCTGGACTCATCTCAGAGACTTTCCCAACCTGACCAATTCCATAACCCTGCATTCCAAGCCATCTTTCCTCACAAAACCAGGAATTCTGCCCCCCCTGCCTGGCCCATTTTGGGATGGTTAACATCAAATCCCTCTCTCCTATCCCCTCTCTGGACACCCCCATTTTCCTTCCCTCACCCTGAGCTTGCAGGGACAGAAAAGAGACTTTCCCACCCACAGAGCCCTTCCCTTCCTGCTGTCCCCACTCCAGAACTGTCCCCAGCTTGTCCCAGCTCAGTACTGTCCCCATCCCAGCACAGGACTGTCCCCTCAACCCAGTCCCATCTCAGGACTGTCCCCAGTTCCACCTCTGGCCTGTCCCCAGCCCAGCCTCAGCCCAGGACTGTCCCCAGCTCAGGACTGTCCCCAGTCTTGTCCCATCTCAGATCTGTCCCCAGCCCTGTCCCAGCCCAGGCCTGTCCCCATCCCATGTCAGGACTGTCCCAGCCTGTCCCAGGCCCGTCCCCATCCTGCTGGGCCAGGACAGGAGGGAGGTTGGGCAATGTGGCCTGAGGGGGACACAGGGAGGGGCCCAGCTCAGCACAGGCCACCCGTGGCTCCTGTCACTGTCCCCAGGGTGCCAGGCCAGCTGTGGCTCCTGTCACTGTCCTCAGGGTACCAGGCCAGCTGTGGCTCCTGTCACTGTCCCCAGGATGCCAGGCCAGCTGTGGCTCCTGTCACTGTCCCCAGGATGCCAGGCCACCCGTGGCTCCTGTCACTGTCCCCAGGATGCCAGGCCAGCTGTGGCTCCTGTCACTGTCCCCAGGGTGCCAGGCCACCCGTGGCTCCTGTCACTGTCCCCAGGGTGCCAGGCCAGCTGTGCCCACAGCCCCGGGGAGGCCCCGAGGCCACCAAGGCCCCTCTGAGGGAGGGGCTGTCCCCAGCTGTTCCCTCTCTCCATGGTGGGACACCGGGAAAAGCCTGAATCCCTGGATTTGGTGCCTTTCCCACACCAGACCCACCCCTGCCCCTGCCTTGTCCCTCTCTGTCCCCAGCTGGGTCCCCCCAACCCCACAGACCCATTTTCTCCCCTCCATCCTCCCCAAGCCCTGCCCAGCTCTGCCCCCTCCAGGGAGCCCAGCAGGAGCCCTCGGCCAGCTCAGATCTGCCCTCAGAGCAGAGAATTTCATATTCCAGAGCTGCTGATTCACCCCTCCAGAGCAGATTCTTTCCTCCTCCACAGCAGACTAATTATTCCTTTAGTGCAAATTATTTCATTTTCCAGAGCAGATTATTTGTTCCTTCAGAGCAGATTCTTTCCTCCTCCAGAGCAGATTATTTATTCCTTCAGAGAAAATGATTTCATATTCCAGAGCAGATTATTTATCCCTTCAGAGCAGATGATTTAATATTCCAGAGCAGATTATTTGTTCCTGCAGAGCATATTATTTCATATTCCAGAGCAGACTATCTATTCCTTCAGAGTAGATCCTTTATTCCTTTGGACCTGTTTATTTGCTCCTACAAAGCTCATTTTTTTTTACTCCTTCAAAGCAAATTATTTACTCCTCCAGAGCAGATTATTTATTCCTTCAGAGCAGATTATTTACTATTCCACAGCAGATTATTTATTCCTGTAGAGAAAATTATTTCATATTCCAGAGGAGATTTGTTCCTTCAGAGCAGATTATTGAATATTCCAGAGCAGATTATTGAATATTCCTTCAGGGCAAATTATTTCATATTCCAGAGCTGGTGATTTGTCCCTGCAGAGCAGATTCTTTCCTCCTTCACAGCAGATTATTTATTCCTTCAGAGCAAATTATTTAATATTCCAGAGCAGATTATTTCTTCCTTCAGAGCAGATGATTTAATATTCCAGAGCAGACTATTTATTCTTTCAGAGCAGATTATTTGTTCCTTCAGAGCAGATTTTTGAATATTCCAGAGCAGACTATCTATTTCTTCAGGGCAGATCCTTTATGCCTTTGGAGCTGTTTATTTGCTCCTCCAAACCTTTTTTTTTTACTCCTTCAAAGCAAATTATTTACTCCTCCAGATCAGATTATTTAATATTTCAGACCAGATTATTTTTTCCTCCAGACCAGATCTTTTACCCCTTTAGAGCAAATTTTTTGCTCTTCCAGCATATTTTATTTAGTATCCCAGAGCAGATTATTTATTGCTTCAGAGAAAATGATTTACTCCTTCAGAGCAGATGCTTTATCCTTCCAGAGCAGTGTGTTTGTCCTTCAGAGCAGATTCTTTGCTCTTTCCAAGCTGTTTATTTATTCCTCCAGAGCAGATTGTTTAATATTCCAGAACAGATTCTTTGCTCCTCCAGGGCAAATTATTTGTTCCTCCAGAGCAGATTCTTGGCTCCTCCTGAGGTGATTATTTAATATTCCAGAGCAGAGTCTTTGTCCTTTCAGAGCAGGGATTTTTTTCCCTTTCAGAGCAGATTCTCTGCTCCTCCAGAACAGATTATTTCATATTCCAGATCAGATTATTCTGCTCCTCCAGAACAGATTATTTTATATTCCAGATCAGATTATTCTGCTCCTCCAGAACAGATTGTTTCATATTCCAGATCAGATTATTCTGCTCCTCCAGAGCTGCCCCAAGCAATGCCAGTTTAAGAGAGCATTGCCAGCTCCTGCTGCTGCTCAGCACAAGGAAAACTCTTACAGAGCCTCTCCAGCAGGGAAAACCCATTCCCAGCAGGGAAAACCCATCCCCAGGAATGGAAAAACCTTTCACAGGAGGAAAAATCCAATCCCAATGAAAAACTCATTCCCAGCAGAGAAAATGCATTCCCAAGAGGGAAAACTCATTCTCAGCAGAGAAAAACCCATTCCAGGAGTGACAAACTCATTCCCACCAGAGAAAACCCATTCCCAGCAGAGAAAGCCATTCCTAGCAGGAAAAACCCATTCACTAAAAGGAAAACCCTTCCCAGGAGTGGAAAATACATTCCCAAAAAGGAAAATCCATTCCCAGGAGGGAAAATCCCATTCCAGGCAGGGAAAGCCCTTTCCCAGGAATGAAAAACCCATTCCCAGCAAAGAAAACCCTTCCCAGGAGTGGAAAATACATTCCCGGGGAGGAAAACCCACTCCCAGCAGGGAAACCCATTCCGAGGAAAGAAAACCCATTCCCTAAAAGGAAAACCCCTCACAGGAGTGGAAAATCCATTTCCAGCAGGGAAAACCCATTCCAGGCAGGGAAACTCCATTCCCAGGAGGAAAAAACCCATTCCAAGCAAAGGAAAACACATTCCCAGAAGGGAAACCCATTCCCAATAGGGAAAATCCATTCCCAATAGGGAAAATCCATTCCCTAAAAGGAAAACCCCTCTCAGGAGTGGAAAATCCATTTCCAGCAGGGAAAACCCATTCCCAGGAGGGAAAGACCCATTTCCAAAAAGGAAAACCCCTTCCAGGAGTGACAAACCCATTCCCAGCAGGGAAACTCTATTCCCAAGATGGAAAACCCATTTCCAGGAGAGAAAACCCATTCCCAGCAGGGAAACCCATTCCTAGGAGAGAAAAGCCATTCCCAATAGGGAAAACCCATTCCCAGGAGTGGAAAACCCATTCCCAGGAGAGAAAACCCATTCTCAGGAAGGAAAAGCCATTCCCAAAAAGGAAAACCCCTCCCAGGAGTGGAAAACCCACTGCCAGGAGAGATAACCCATTTCCATCAGGGAAAAAATGCATTCCCAAGAGTGGAAAACTCATTCCCAAGAGAGAAAACCCATTTCCAGGAGGGAAAAACCCTTCCAGGCAGGGAAACCCCTTTTCCCAGGAATGAAAAACCCATTCCCAGGAAAGGAGAACCTATTCTCAGGAGGGAAAACCCATTCCCAGGAGTGGAAACCCTATCCCACATCTCCTCAGCACCAGGAATTCAGGAATTGCCCTCGGGAAGCACCTGGGAGGTCTCAAGCACCAACTGGACAAAATGGGAGCAAAAGATTATCCCTGAGCTGAAGGGATTAATCCAATTAAATTTAATGAGCCTTTGGAAGAGACTTTAATCTCCAAAGCTTCTTCCAGCCCTGAGGTCTCCTGGGGGCTCCCTGGGATTGATTAAAATGCTCCAAGCTTTCTCCAGGAAGGAAACTGAGCCCCCCAGGGAAGGGCTGGGATCAGAGAATGGCCTGGATGGTTCCCAAGGGAAACCAGAGCATCTCCAAACCTCACCTGGGGCTCTGAGACCTCATTCCCAGGACTTGGAAAAAGCAGGAATAAAAATCCAAAGTTTGCAAACACCTTTAGAGCTCCTGGGGCAGGAAACAGCCCCAGATTTTGTCACCTTGCTGGCACCACCCCAAAATCCATGGTTTTTCCCACGTTTTCACTATGTTTTCCCATGTTTCCCCACGTTTTCCCACATTTCTCCATGTTTTCCCCATAATTTCCCATGTTTCCCCATGTCTTCCCAATGTTTTCCCATATTTTCCCTCATTTTCCATGTTTTTCCCATATTTCCCCCATGGTTTCCCATATTTTCCCATGTTTCTCCCATGTTTTCCTTTATTTTCCCATGTTTCCCCATATTTTCCCCATTTTCCTATATTTTCCCATGTTTCTCCCATGTTTCCCCGTGTTTTCCCATGTTTTCCCATATTTCCCTGTTTTCCCACATTTTCCCATATTTCCCCATGCTTATTCCACATTTTCCCACATTTTCCCATGTTTTCCACATTTTCCTGCTATTTTGAGGGTTCCTAATCCAGCTGTGGGCATTTGACAACAACAAAGCTCCAAGGAAAGCTGGAAATGCAGATTTCATTTTAATGCTTCATCCCTTGATTTTCAGGGCCTTATCTCAGCTCTCCCAGATTTCCAAAGCCAGAGGGTTTGGATTCCTTCAGGTTTGCATTTCCTTGAATTTGGGGCTTTTTTCTCTTTTTCTCTTTCTTTTTTTGAAGGAGGCTTTTGAAGCATCCACAGCCCTGGAAGGATTTTCCTGTGTTTGATTTGTGGTCACAGCCTTTGACTGAACAAAATTCTGGAACAATTCCAGAGAGGAGAAATTCCAGGGAAACTTCCAGGGCCTGAAGGGGCTCCAGGAGAGCTGGAGAGGGACAGGGGACAAGGGATGGAGGGACAGGACACAGGGAATGGCTCCCACTGCCAGAGGGCAGGGATGGATGGGAGATTGGTAATTGGGAATTGTTCCCTGGCAGGGTGGGGAGGGATGGAATTCCCAGAGAAGTTGTTTTGGAAAAATCCATCCCAGCTGGGGCTGTACAGGGACAATCCTGATTCCTGGAGAGGCTGGGCATTCCCAGGCAGCAAAAACTGGGAAAATCCCCCAAACCCAGGGGCTCAGTGTTGTTCATCCTCCTGAAAATGGGAATAAAAGGGGCCTGGAGCAGGAATGACCCAGAGGGGATCGGGCCAGGAGAAGCCGTTGGTTTTTATGGAATAGGAAAATCTGCTCTGGGATCAGCCCACCCAAGGCAAGGGGACCTTTAGAGGCTGCTTGGGGTCACCTAAAGTGTCCTGGCCCTTTTCCTGAGGAGAGCCAGAATTTCCTGAGTTACCCAGGATACCCTGAGTTAGCCAGAATTGCTGAATGAGCCAGAATTCCCTGAGTTAACCAAAATTCCCTGAATTAACAAGGATTCTTGAATTAATTAGCCAGGATTTCCTGAATTAACCAGAATTCCCTGAATTAACCAGAATTCCTGAAATTATTAACCAGAATTCCCGAATCAGCCAGAATTCCCATAATTAGCCAGAATTCCCTGAATTAGCCAGGATTCCTGAATTAGCTAAGATTCCTGAGTTAGCCAGAAGTCCCTGAATTAACCAGAATTCTTGAATTAGCCAAGATTCCTGAATTAGCTAGAATTCCTGAATTGGCCAAGATTCCTGAATAAGCCAGAATTCCTGAATTAGCCAGAATTCCTAGAATTAGCCAGAATTCCCCGAGTTAGCCAGGATATCTGATCCTCTCTCCAGGAGATCTCTTCTGTCCATGGCCAGTGAGTGTCCCTGCATGGCTGATCAAACTCCATCATCCCATGGGGAGATGCTCTGCCCAGGGGAGGAGTCAAGCATTCCTACCTGGATACAATCTGAGGTTTGGGACACCACAGCAACTTTCTTCTCCACTGGATCTTCAGAGGAAGACTCCACCCTTTCTACAGGATCCTGCTCCAGCAGAACCAGCCCTGACACTGCAGGAGGGCTGATCCACAATTCCAATGGCACTGCTGCCAACACCCTGACCCACAGGGTGTCAGGTTGGGTTCTATCAGTGTTGGTTTGCTGCATTGTAGCAATGTGTCCCCTGTTCACAGAGTGACCAAATTATTCTCTGTCTGCTTAAAAAGGAAAAAAGCTCAGAAGTTTCTCTCCTCAATTAGGTAAAAAGACACCTCATAGGACCTGGGGGACTTCACCTGAAACTTAAGGATAACCAATTGGACAGAAGCCAAAAGGTCCCACCTAAGCAATTCACTAGAAAAAGAGGAGAACAAAGGAACCAATTGCTTTTCTGGAGTGTTTTACCACGAACAAGAACTCCTTGAACCTGGATTGGTTTTTCTCTGTAAAGAGCTTTGTTATTTTACCTTTTATTAAAACCTTTTTGTTTCCAACACTGTCATATAGAAGCCATCCTGCTGATTTGATGCCATCTGAGGTGGCTGAGCTATCTCGGGTGTGATACACATCTCCAAGAGCTCAAAGGACCTGCCTGGAGGAGACCCCTGTATCACTGCATTGTTTATTTTGTTTTTATTTTCCTCCCTAATAAAGAACTTTTATTCCTGCTCCCACATCTTTGCCAGAGAGCCCCTTAATTTCAAATTTATAAGAATTTGGAGGGAGGGGGTTTACATTTTCCATTTCCAGGGAGGCTCCTGCCTCCCTCAGCAGACACCTGGCTGTTCAAACCAGACACTCACAGCCTCTGAGACTGATGTTTATCTGAGCAATAAATCCTTCCTAGCCCAAAAGCAGTCCCATCCTTTCATTAAAAAGTGTGACAATAATACAGCCAGGCCTTGGGCACAGCCAGGGATCCACAATTCCCTGTGCCACCCTCCCAGTGACAGAGAGCTCAGGGGAAGGGAAAACCCAACTCCTCCCATCCCATGGATCTCCCTCTGCCCACACCCCTTTGTCCCTGAAGACCAGGGACTGTTAGATAATACTTTTATTTTGATTTAGAGATGGGGTAACTGAGAGATGTTTTAAAAATTTTTATTCTATTTTTAGTTTTATTCTATGTTATTTATTTGAATTCTATTTTTATTTTAATAAAATAATTTTGTATTCAATTTTAGTCTCATGAGAACGGTGAGATAATACAGATGTTATAATTTATGCTATTATAAATGGAAGTTGATTATTTCTTAATTATAATATACTATATGTATAATATAATATAATATAATATAATATAATATAATATAATATAATATGGTATATTTTAGTATCTATAATATATATAGTATCTATAATATACTATATGTACTATACTATAGCATAATATAATATCCTATATGTATTTTTGTTTGTTTTTTGTTATATTATATTGTAGATATTTTAATAATCTAAAATTACTTTCTATGGGTCTTATTATAATGTATCTTTCATAGTTCTATTTCTTTAAAATATTTAGTCTTATTTGTAAGGCTATTTTTTGAAACTTTTTTGGTTTTGTTTTTATCTTAGTAATATTTGTTTTATTTTATGGCATTTTAAAGTTAGTATTTCTTATTTCAAAGCTTGCATACGGATGCACACTGTGTGGGCCTTCTGTCAATCCTGAGAACTTTCTAGAAATCCATTTCCCACCCCGTGTCCCCCTCCAGGGCTGGAATTCCCTTGGAGCTCCTTCCCTTGCAGAGCCCAGCCCGGAGGCAACACCGAGGGGATTGAATTCCAAGCACACTGAAATTATTATGCAAATATTTGGAAATAATCAACTCCCTCCCTCACCAGCGGAGCTGAGTGAGGCATTGCTATGGCAACAGCCACTCTCAACCAGCAGAACTCCCATTTGGGATTCTGCAGGTGTCCAGGGAGCCCCAGAGCATCCAGGACAGGCTGGATGGGAGAGGAGAAGGCTCCCGAGGAAAGGCCAAGATCCAAGCTTGGCAAAGATCAGAGTTCTCAGCTCTGAGGGCAAGCAGCTCTACCTGAGAACATGGCCAAGGCTCCTGGGAATGAGCCCAGGAGCTTCTCCTTCATCCCTTCAGCAAATCAGAGCCCTTGAATTCTGTAAAATTCCAGATTTAAAGAGACCTCAGTAACTCCCAGTGCAATCTAAGCCCAGAACGTCAGCCCAGGTCCAGAGACAGGAGAATCCAAAATCAATCCAGGGACAGGAGAATCCAAAATCAATCCAGGGACAGGAGAATCCAAAATCAACCCAAGGACAGGAGAATCCAAAATCAACCCAGAGACAGGAGAATCCAAAATCAACCCAAGGACATGAGAATCCAAAATGAACCCAGGTCCAGGGATATGAGAATCCAAAATCAACCCAGGGAGAGGGGAATCCAACACAGCTCAGGTCCAGGAGAATCCAGAATGAACCCAGGGACATGAGAATCCAAAAACAACCCTGTGGCACCCTCCCAGTAACAGCAGACAGGAGCTCAGTGGGAAGGGAAACCCTCTGAATTGTAATAAATTGGAAATTAAGGTTCAGGAGAATCCAAAATCAACCCAGGGACAGGGATATGAGAATCAAAAATCAACCCAGAGACAGGAGAATCAAAAATCAACCCAGGGACAGGAGAATCAAAAATCAACCCAGGGACAGGAGGCTCCAATATCAGCTCAGATCCTGGGACATGAGAACCCAGCTCTAAACCAGGTCCAGGCACATGAGACTTCCCCCTTGAGCCTCTGATCTTGAGCTGTTGTGCCTGGGTGGCCCTGGTGGCACTGTCCCCAACCTGTCCCCCATGCTCCTGCCCATCATTCCTGCAGCAGCATTGAAGGATCCATGATCCATGAAAGGATCCACGATCCATTAAAGGATTCATGTTCCATGAAAGGATCCACGATCCATGAAAGGATTCATGTTCCATTGAAGGATCCATGTTAGGATCCACGATCCATTAAAGGATTCATGTTCCATGAAAGGATCCATGATCCATGAAAGGATCCATGATCCACTGAAGGAACCAGCGCTCCCCACAACTCCACATCCACTCCAGGAGCTGTATCCCATCCACAGGCCCTGGGGACATTCCACAGCCCAGCTCTCCTGGTCAGCACCTCCTGCTCCAGGATGAGAAGGTTCCAGCTCCTCCAGAGATGCTCAGCCCAGCCCAGGTTCATTCCTGCACAGATTCCATCCACCCCAAATGTTCCAAAGCCAAGGAGCCCAGTCCTTGCTCCTCCCACATAGCACCAACCCAGCAAACACAACTCAGGGCAGCAAATATTCCCAAATTCCAAGGAGAAGGAAAACCCAGAGAGTCTACCTTGAACACAGCCTCCCAAAAATGCCTTTCCAGGGGAGAGGGATGTGCTGGAGCCCCTGAAGGTGTCCCCACACTCCTGTCACCCACAATGCCACCCTTGCCAAGGACAGGAAGTGCCATTCCTGCCTGGCATCCCAAACTTTGGGGCTGGGACACCCAAGCCCAGCACTCCCCAAAATGCTGCTCCCAAGGGGCCACCACAAACCCCGGGGAGAAAAGTGACACATCCTGGAGTGAGCAGGATCCTGCTCCCAGAGCTGGTTTGGGGATGGGATGGGATCCATGGGATGGGATGGGATGGGATGGGATGGGATGGGATGGGATGGGATGGGATGGGATGGGATGGGATGGGATGGTTTTTCCAAGGAAATCAACCAAGGAAGAGGAAGCTCTTACCTGTTTCTCCCCAGATGGGCAGATACTCGTCCTGCTGGATGTCCAGCATGATTTCCAGGCCGTTCCCTGTCCCCCCCTTCACTGTGGTGAGGAGAGGCCGCCCCTCCTCTCCTGAGTTAAACATGTAGCATTTCCCATATTTTGTAAACACCTGTGGGGAAAAAAAAGAGAGGAATTAGGGAATATTTCCCACAGAATTAACCCCCATTCCCAACTGGCAGAGGGAAACAGCCAGAAGCTGCATGTCAGGGAGAAATATCCACATAAATATCCTCATAAATATGCACATAAATATCCATAGAAATATCCTCAGAAAGAGCCTCACAAATATCCCCAGAAATCCATCCAGGTTTAATCATTTATTTAATCATTGTGGTTTCCTTATGGAAAGTAAAAGAGGGAAGGGAGGGAGGAAAAGCTGTTTGGAGGGAAAGCTCAAAAGCTCCTGGAGTCATTCCAGTCAGTCCAAACTCTGACAAACACACTCTGGCCTTAAGCTCAGGCTAAAAATTCACACAATTCCCTGGTTTTGGGTGGAGTCTCAGCCCATTTAGGCCATGGCAATGCTCTCCTGGCATTAAAAGTACAATATCCCTTCATTCCTCTCTCTGCCACTGCTTGGAATATAGGAAGAGTCAAAAACGCTTGGGGAAACGAGGAAAGATTTCCTCCATCACTTTGCTCTTCTTCACTCTTATTTGGGGAAGCTTCCTGATAGAAACTCCTGGCAAAGCCCAGGTGGAACTTCCATCACCAGCACTGCAGAGCAGGGGGGACATCAGTGCAGGGTGGACATGGGGCTCCAGGAGGGATGTGTGGAATATGCGTTTTCCAGAGGGAAAACAGGAATTTTCCAGTGTTCTGGAAACCTATTGGAGAACACAGGTTTTCCAGAGGGAAAATGGGGGTTTTCCAGTGGGAGAAAACAGTTTTTCCAGTGGGAGAACATGGGTTTTCCAGCATTCTGGAAACCCATTGGAGAACACGGGTTTTCCAGTGGGAGAACACAGGTATTCCAGTGGCAAAACATGAGTTTTTCAGAGGGAGAACACAGTTTTTCCAGTGGAAGAACATGGGTTTTCCAGTGGGAGAACGTGGGTTTTCCAGGGGGATGGACACAGGGTTCCAGGTGCAGGACACGTGGGTTTCCAAGAGAGGGAACACAGCTTTTTCAGGGATCACACAGTGTTTCCAAGGGGAGCAAACACAGATTTCCATGTGGGATGGACACAGGATTCAAGGGGGGATGGATACATTTCCAAGTGGTCTGGACATGTGAAGAACACAGGTTGTTACCCAACAGATTTCCCAATGGAGTAAAACAGAATTCCCAGTGGGATAACACAGATTTCCCAATGGGATAAAGCAGATTTCCCAGTGGGATAACACAGAATTCTCAGTGGGGTAACACAGAATTCCCAGTGGGATAAAACACAGATTTCCCAGTGGGATAACACAGGTTTCCAGTGAGAAAAAATGCAGATTTCCAGGTGGGATAACACAGAATTCCCAGTGGGGTAACACAGATTTCTCAGTGGGATAAAATACAGATTTCCCAGTGGGGTAAAACACAGATTTCCCAGTAGGATATAACACAGAATTCCCAGTGGGAACTCAAAGCTCCTGGTGGCAGCAGAGATGTCATCTTTGCTGCAGGCACCACTCAGGGCCCGGGCTCAGCTCAGGATCCCCCTAGAATGGGAAAACTCCCAGAAATCCCAGATTTAACCCAAACCAATCCCCCCCACCCTGCACTGACAGCCTGGGGACATCCAGAACTGTTCCTGGGATAAAGGCTCCAGAAAGCTAAGTAAGAACCAGTTAAACCAGTAACGACCATTTAAACCAGTAATGACCATTTAAACCAGTAACAACCATTTAAACCAATAACAATCATTTAAACCAGTAATGACCAGTTAAACCAGTAACAATCATTTAAACCAGTAATGACCAGTTAAACCAGTAACGACCATTTAAACCAGTAATGATCAGTTAAACCAGTAACGACCATTTAAACCAGTAATGATCAGTTAAACCAATAACAACCAGTTAAACCAATAACAACCATTTAAACAGTAACAACTGGTGAAGCCCAGTAACAACCAGTTTGGGAACCAGTAAGAACCAGTAAAGCCCAGCACAGAGCACTTGGAGCCCGGGAGCCAGAGCAGAGCTGCTCCAGTCCCTCCAGAATCTCTCCCACATTTGCTGAGCTCATTTGACCCCACGATGAGTCAGAAACCCAAACAGAAGCCGGAGCCAGCAGAGATTTATTCCCTCAAATATTGACATATCCTGACTAATCCAAGTGCCAGGGAAGCAGGTGGGATGGGAGAGAATTCAAATGGGAAGTGTTTGTGAGGGGAAAAAACAATACATCCTTTAAAAAGGATTTGATAGCCAAATAAAAATAATCCCGTTTGAATACTTGCCTGACTGATTAAACAGCTCAGGCTGGAAAGAGAAGCTCAGCCTCTGGAAGCAGCCCCATGGATGGGTTTTTCCAGATAGGCTCTGAAGGCAGAAGTCAAAAATTCCTAATGAGGGGAGTTTAAAACCCAGCAAGGAGAAAAAGCTGCAGTGGAGAAAATCAGGGGGAAACAACAAGGCTGGAATGGGAACAACAGCCCAGGGATTGATTTTGGAGTCTGCGGGCAAATAAATCCAGGCAACTTGATGGGGTGGTTTTATATGACTGTAAAAATTCCCTGTAAAAGCTCCTGTTAGGATGTGTTTATCCAAGGAAAAGATGGAACCTGACAGGGGCAGCAGGGCTGGAATCACAATCCCAGGGAAAGAGACCTCATGGGAACTGGGAAAGGACAACCATGGGACCTCTCGACCACAGGGATTTTGTCATTCCCAGAGACACAAAACATTATTCCTAATGGCATTTAAAGGTATTTCCAAGTTCAAAAACCCACGTGCATTCATTCCAACTCCTCAGTAAACAGGATTATGGTGTTCCAGGATCAATGAAATCATGGAATGTTTTGGGTTTGGACCCTAAGGATCACCCAGTGCTATGGGCAGGGACCCCTCCCACTGTCCCAGGGTGCTCCAGCCTGGCCTTGGGCACTGCCAGGGATCCAGGGGCAGCCCCAGCTGCTCTGGGAATTCCATTCCATTCCATTCCATTCCATTCCATTCCATTCCATTCCATTCCATTCCATTCCATTCCATTCCATTCCAGCCCCTCCCCTCTTGTATTTGTGGGACCCCCGACCGAGGCAGGAATGATGCACCTGACTCCATGTTCTCAGAAGGCTAATTTATAATTTTATGAGCTATATTATATTAAAGAATATTATACTAAACTATACTAAAGAATACAGAAAGGATACTCACAGAAGGCTAAACAGATAATAATGAAAACTCGTGACTCTTTCCAGAGCCCCGACACAGCTTGGCCCTGATTGGTCATTAAGTCAAAACAACTCACAGCAGAATCCAATGAAACAATGACCTGTGGGTAAACAATCTCCAAACACATTCCAAAGCAGCAAAACACAGGAGAAGCAATCAGATATTATTGTTTTCATTTTTCTCTGAGGCCTCTAAGCTTCCCAGGAGAAAAATCCTGGATGAAGGAATTTTTCCAGAAAATATAACAGTGACACTATGTAGCCATGATATTTTCTGAAAAATCCTTTCCATAGGAGTTTTTCTCCTGAGAAGCTGAGAGGGCTCAGGAACAAAATGTAAACAATAAATATCTGCTGCTGTGGAATGCAACAGGTGCATCTGTGATTGGTCTCATGTGGTTGTTTCTGATTAATGGCCAATCACAGTCAGCTGGCTCAGACTCTGTCCAAGCCACAAACCTTTGTTATCATTCTTTCCTTTCTATTCTTAGCCAGCCTTCTGATGAAATCCTTTCTTCTATTCTTTTGGTATAGTTTTAATATAATATATATCATAAAATAATAAATCAGCCTTCTGAAACACGGAGTCAGATCCTCATCTCTTCCCTCATCCAAGAACCCCTGTGAACACGGTCACATTACTCCCCAACCTCCAGGGAGGAATTCCTCCAGGATTCCTCCCCATCCATCCCTGCCCTCTTGGAATCCATTCCCTGTCCTGCCCCTCTCCTGTTCCCTCAGCCCCTCCCGAGGATTTTCCTCCCCCTCTCCCCTTTGCTGGGAGTGATTATCTGGGAAATCCAACATTGTTTTTCCAGAGTCTTCTCTTGTTTCCAGGCTCCCTGCCAACAGGAAAGGACTCATCATCAGATCATCAGGATAAACCCTGGAGCTGTTGGAAGGGCTGGGATTCACTGGAGGCAGCAAACACGAGCAGAGCAGGGTGACTTAAGCTCAATTTATGTGGCTGAGAGGGAAAAAATCCTTCTGGCTCTTGGAAATGCTTTAACTTCCAATAAAAAGGGCCAGAAGCAAAATTCCAGACACGTTCCCTGAGAGTAGTCCATAAAAATTCCAATTTGTTCCCTCTGAAGGAGCATGAGGGCCTTTGACAGCTCCTTGGGAAATCCCTGCTTGGGCATAAAGGGAAATAATTCTAAATCTGCGGAATGGGATTTGATGGGATCGTTTAGGTCAGGAAAAGCCTTTGAGAGGATGGAGTGCAACCCATGAACTGTCTTGGAGTGACTTCCTGAGCTCTCCTTAGCCAAGGAAAACGTTCATTTTGGGAAGTTAAAACTCAGAGCAGGGGTATTCCAAACAGATTCCAGCACAAAGCAGACACCACCACCACCAAAGGCTCCAAGAAAGCCCTGGATAAACAAATCCTGCTGCCTGATGTGAAAAATGCATGTATTTTCTGATTGGCTTTTTGCAAATATTCAAATGAATATTATATGTGTTGTGTTAGAAAGTAATGCTGTAATAATTCTCTTAAGTACTGTGTTAAATATAGTTTTAAGTTATAAAAAATGTTAAAATAGAAATTATGATGTGTAGGATACTTTTTTTAAAGAAAGGACTCACAGTGAGATGGCAGCCACAGGACACCTGAATCTTTCAGAGAAAAGGAATTTATTGCTCCATTATCAGAAGAAAGGAACTTCTTCCCACCTCGAAGGCGCTGTTAGGATTAGAGGGGAGAAGCTGAGGGTGACCAGACAGAATCCTGTGTTTGAATGGAATTTATGCATCATGTATGAAGTGTATGAATATGCAACAGGCTGTTGCTTTTAAGGGTTAATCCTCTGTTAACGGGTGTCCTTTTTCAGGCTCTTGCTGCCCAGAAAAAGGTACCCTGACGTCCGTAACTCGTTGTATTTATTGTCTCAAACTGTCCGAATTCAAGTTGTCCAAATTATTGTTATTGTAATTGTATTACTATTTTATAAGCATTTTATTACTATTAAACATTTAAAATTTTAAAAACCAGTAATTGGCATTTTTCACACTGTGAATCCATCAGGCCTGAGACTGGCATTCCAGAGGCCTGCCCAGAGTCATGGAAAATGAGGCATTGCAGCTTCTAGCAGGATGCACAGAAAAAAAACATTCCTCCTGAGAAATCTGCCCTTCAGTCCAGAGAAAAATGATGGGAAAAGGAATTCATTGGAAGCCTGGGAATGACTTTTCCAAATGCAGAAGCAGATGCAGGTGAGGGTGCACTGGTAAGGCAGGAAGGAGGTGCCAGATGGAGGTAAAAGCAAGGAAAAAGAGGGAATTGGAATCCTGTGCAGTCATTTCTCACAATTGTGAGACACAAAGGCTCAGAGAGACATTTCCCAGCAAGCCACATCCAAGGTATTGATCAGAGTGGGGAAAAAAAAGAAAACAAAGCAATTTTCAAGATGGGTCCAGGAGAAGGGGAATGTGGAGCTGAAAAACTGGGATGTGTTTGTGCAAGAATATCCATGAGAGGATGGGGAAAAGATCCTGTTTAGGAGGAGAAAATACTTTATACCCCAGATTTTGCCAAAGGGATCCATTCCCAGGGCTCCCAGCTCTCTCACTGCGTCAAGATTTTAAGGGTAAAACCCCAAGATTTTGAGGGAAAACCCCAGGATTTTAAAGGGAAAATCCTCAAGATTTTGAGGTAAAATCCCCAAGATTTTAAGTGGAAAACCCCAAGATTTGGAGAGGAAAATTCCAAGATTTGAAAGGGGAAACCCCAGAATTTGGAGGGGAAAATCCCAAGGTCTTGAGGGAAAACTCCAAGATTTTAAGGGAAAACCCCAAGATTTTTCGGTGAAAACCCCAAAATCAAAATTTTAAGGGTGGCACCAAGCCCTGTCCTGATGGCACTTGGATTGAGGGATGGCTCCATCCCAGTCCATCACAGTCTCCATCCCAGTCTGTTCCAATCTCCATTCCAGGCTCCATACCAGGCTCCATCCCAATCTCCATCCCAGTCTCCATCCTGGGCTCCATCCCAAATTCCATCCCAGTCCATCCCAATCTCCATCCCAATTTCCATCCTAATTTCCATCCCAGTCTCTATCCCAAATTCCATCCCAGTCCATCCCAATGGTCCCTTTGTCCTTCCAGGCAGGGGGCAGTGGGACATTCTTTAAAAATGATGGAATAATGGGAACAAAACCCCAGCAGATGCCCTGAGGGGTCTGAGGGATCCCAAAGGAATCTCCTTCCAGAGGGGCTGACCTGGGCAAGGAGGGAGATCCTCGAATGGGATAAAGGATTTAATGTCCTTTCCCAACAAAGGGCAGAGGGAATGAATCCAAGGCCAATCCCAGCAGAGAGGGTGCAAGCCCAGCCCAGCCTTTAGGGCATCCTCTTCATGAATTCTCCAGACCCCAATCCTACAAAACCACCGGAGAATGCAAAAATCCCAGAGCCGTGAATGCCAAAGGGGATTTGGGTCACCCTCACCCGACCATAAGGCAAACCTCTCCAAAAATGAACAAAATGCAGGAGGGGGAACCCCTGGAGAGGAGGAGTTTGGCATCTGCTCCCTGTTAAACTCCCGTTTGTTGGTGCTGTCAGGAAGGCGATGTCAGACATGGAAACGCTCATCCCTCCCTCCCTGCAGCTCTGATCTCCCCGTGGAGCCCGGGAAGCACAGCCAGGGAACTTGTCAGGGCTGTGTTTACAAGCTGAGGCTTTTCCAAGGCTGAGATTCCCGCTGGGATTTGTCAGGCAGCTGCCAGGGAAGGCAGCCCGGGCTCCCCTGCAGCAGCTCCGGCTCTGCAGAGCCTCCTGTGCCGGGCTGCTGCCCCAAACCCACTGATCCCTGCCCCAAACCCATTGATCCCTGCCCCAAACCTCACTGATCCCTGCCCCAAACCCACTGATCCCTGCCCCAAACCCCACTGATCCCTGCCCCAAACCTCACTGATTCCTGCCCCAAACCCATTGATCCCTGCCCCAAACCTCACTGATTCTTGCCCCAAACCCATTGATCCCTGCCCCAAACCCATTGATCCCTGCCCCAAACCCATTGATCCCTGCCCCAAACCTCACTGATTCCTGCCCCAAACCTCACTGATTCCTGCCCCAAACCCATTGATCCCTGCCCCAAACCCCACTGATCCCTGCCCCAAACCCCACTGATCCCTGCCCCAAACCTCACTGATTCCTGCCCCAAACCTCACTGATTCCTGCCCCAAACCCATTGATCCCTACCCCAAACCTCACTGATTCCTGCCCCAAACCCCCCTGATTCCTGCCCCAAACCTCACTGATCCCTGCCCCAAACCCATTGATTCCTGCCCCAAACCCATTGATCCCTACCCCAAACCCCCCTGATTCCTGCCCCAAACCCCCCTGATTCCTGCCCCAAACCTCACTGATCCCTGCCCCAAACCCATTGATCCCTGCCCCAAACCTCACTGATCCCTGCCCCAAACTCCCCTGATCCCTGATCCTGGCCAGGCTGCTGCCCCCAGCCCCAGTGATTGTTGCAGATATCTTGTCATGAAAAATCTTTTCTTTAAGATTTTTCCTCTTGAGAAGCTGAGAGGCCTCAGGAACAAAATGTAAACAATGTTTATCTGCTGCTGTGGAATGCAACAGGTGCATCTGGGATTGGCCCATGTTGGTTGTTTCTAATTAATGGCCAATCACAGTCAGCTGGCTCAGCCTGTCTGAGACACAAACCTTTGTTATCATTTCTTCCTATTCTATTCTTAGCTGGCCTTCTGATGGAATCCTTTCTTCTATTCTTTTAGTATAGTTTTAACGTAATATATACCATAAAATAATAAATCAAGCCTTCTGAAACATGGAGTCAGATCCTCGTCTCTTCCCTCATCCTGAGACCCCTGTGAACACGGTCACAACTGATCCCTGATCCCTGCCAGGCTGCTGCCCCAGACCCCACTGATCCAGGTTCCAGGCAGGCCCTGAAGGTAGAACAACCCCGTTCCCAGCATTAATGGGAATGTTCTTCCCAAATGAGGAGTCCAAATCCAATAATTCACAGAATTCACAGAATTCACAGAATCACTGGGTTGGAAGAGACCTTCAAGATCATCGAGTCCAACCCAGCCCCAACACCTGAACCAAACACTGTCACCCAGTGCCACACCCAGGCTTTGTTAAACAACCCCAGGGATGGTGACTCCACCACCTCCCCAGTACCTGGGAATTCCCAAAATTCCCCCAAATTCACAGAATCACTGGACTGGAAGAGACCATCAAGATCATCGAGTCCAACCCAGCCCCAACACCTCAACCAAACCCTGGCATCCAGTGCCACACCCAGGCTTTGTTAAACACACCCAGAGATGGGGACTCCACCACCTCCCTGTGCAGCCATTCCAGAACTTTATCTCCTTTTCTGTAAAAAACTTTTTCCTGATATCCAACCTGTATTTCCCTTGGTGCAGGTTAAGACTGTCCCCTCTGGTTGTGTCAGCTCCTGCAGACAGAGCCCAGCCCCAGCTGAGCACAGGAACCTTTCAGGAGCTGTGAGAGTGATGAGGGCACCCCTGAGTCTCCCTTTCTCCAGGCTGAGCACCCCCAGCTCCCTCACGGGTTCTCTGTGTTCCCAGCCCCTCTCCAGCCTCACTGTCCCCTCTGGATGTGCTCAGTGTCCCAAGGTCCTTCCCAAACTGAAGGGCCAGAGCTGGACCCAGCACTCAGGGTGTGACCCCACCAGTGCTGAGTACAGGGTGTCATGGTTTCTCATCTTATAAAATTCCATAAAAATCAATTTAAAATCCATTAAAATAAATTTTACAATCCATAAAAATCCATTATAAATCCATTAAAATCAATTTTAAAATCCACAAAAACCCATAAAAATCCATAAAAAATCAATTTTAAATCAATTAAAACCCATAAAAATCCATTAAAATAAATTAAAAATCCATAAAAATACAGGCCCCAGCACAAAGCCGAGATCACCTGGAATGTGCAAAGGGGTGGCCTGAGGTGGCTGGCCTGGGACACTCAGGCTGATGTCCCCACCTGGGGCTGGCTGGGTCACACGAGGCTACAGGCACCTGGAAAAGGCCCTTGGGAAGCAGCAGATGGAGCAGGAGGAGGAGTCAGGGAGGGTCAGGGTGGCTCCAGCCCTGCTCCATCCCAGCCCTGGAGCCCTGGGGCCGGTGCCAGGCACAGCTTCCAGTCTGGGATTAATTTGGATCCTAATTAAAATCTGTGCTCCCCCTCCATCCATCCCCACTGATTGCCTTAATTAGCTCCTGTCCATTCCCTCAGCTGAACTCCGTGCCCAGCTCTGGCACTGACAACATTCCAACATTGCAGTGTCCCAAAAATCTCCTCCAACATTCCAACATTCCAGTGTCCCAATCTCCTCCAACATTCCAATGCCCCAAAACTCCTCCAACATTCCAACATTCTAACATTGCAGTGTCCCAAAACTCCTCCAACATTCCAGTATCTCAAAACTCCTCCAACATTCCAATATTCCAACATTGCAGTGTCCCCAGACTCCTCCAACATTCCAACACTACAGTGTCCCAAAACTCCTCCAACATTCCAACATTGCTGTGTCCCAAATCTCCTCCAACATTCCAGTGTCCCAAAACTCCTCCAGCATTCCCACACTGCAGTGTCCCAAAATTCCTCCAACATTTCAACACTGCAGTGTCCCAAATCTCCTCCAACATTCCAACATTCCAGTGTCCCAAAACTCCTCAAACATTGCAGTGTCCCAAAACTCCTCCAACATTCCAACATTGCAGTGCCCCAAAACTCCTCCAACATTCCCACATTCCAGTGTCCCAAAACTCCTCTGAGTGTCCCAGAGCAGCCCCCAGGTGCCCTCAGTGCCCATCCCCTGCAGTGCCACAGAACCTGACGGAAAAAGGGGATAAAACACCTGCAGCTGGAGTGTCTGTGCCAATCCCAAACCCTTCAGCTGTGCAGGGATATCCTGCACCACGAGAATCCTCCAGAAAATAGGGATTGAGTGTTGTGGTGTTGTGAGGGTCTCCAGGACAAGGTGAGAGATGAGAATTGACTCCAAGTTCTCAGAAGGATGATATTATATTATGATAATATCAGTCTTCTGAGACCATGAAGTCAGATTCCTCATCTCTTCCCTCATCCCACAAACACCACACCACCCCATCCTGTAAATGCCTTAAATCCTATAATCTAAAATTACCCCTCATGGGTCCCACTACAATGCATCTTTCACAGTTCTATTTCTCCAAAGTATCTAATCTTATTTATAAAACCATCCTTTGAAACTTGTTTCGAGTTCCATTTCTCTCCCAGCAATGTCTGTCCTGTCCCATGGCATTTCTAAGCCAGCATTTCTCATCTCCAGGTTTGCACACAGATGCTCACACTGTGTGAGCCTTCTGCCAGGCTTGGAGAATTCCCTACAAATCCATTTTCCACAGGAAGGACCTTAAAACTCATCCCATTCCACCCCTGCCAATAGGCAGGGTCATCTCCCACTGTCCAGGCTGGACATTCCCAGGGCTGGAATTGTGATCCTTGGGATCCCAGGGTTGGAATTTTGAGCAGATCCTTTGAGGCCATCCCAGCCTGGAAGGCAGGGGTGACAGGGATGGAATGTGGAATTCTGGAATTCCTTTTCATTCCTCAATGTGGAAATCTGGAATTCCTCCTGATTCCCCAGTGTGGAATTCTGGAATTCCTTCTCCTCATTCACCAGTGTGGAATTCTGGAATTCCTTCTCGTTCCCCAATGTGGAATTCTGGGCTTCCTCCTCCTCATTCCAGCAGGATTCAGCTCCCTCCCATCAGTGAGAAGCCCAGAGTGTGGGAGGTGTGACCATGGCAGGGATGTCCCTGCTCCTCTCAGCATTCCAGCACTTCCAGGACTCCCCTGGGAGTGCAGGAGTGCCCACAGCATTCCATGGGGTGGGATCCTCTGGAAGAGGTTTTGCAGTGACTTCTGTGAGCCAGAGAGGAGTTTGATCAGAGGATCCATGTTTACCCCTGAAAGAATTTGCTACCAAGGTCCTTGACACAGAAACCAAGAAAGAAAGAAGGATAAATAAGAAAATAAGAATAAAAATAAGAAAATAAGAAAAACCCTGCAACTGCCTATTCCAACAAGCACTTTGTTTGTCTTTGCCTGTTCCAATGAGCACTTGGTTCGTCTCTGGTGACCAATGAGTAAAGTGTAAACTTATGAGTTTTGTAAGAATGTATAAAAAGCATGCATGCTATAATAAAAAAAACACTTGAATGAAGCCTTCTGAAAATGGAGTGTGTGGCTTTGTGCTGCCTCTGTGCCAGCTCTGACAGGGTCCCTCCCTGCTGGGAACCATGGGCAGGGATGGATGGGATGTTGGGCAGGAATTCTTGGCTGGGAGCCTCCAGAATTGGAGATTTAAGGTAAAGCTCCTTCCTTTGAAGTCCTTCTGTCCCCAAAGTTTGATTAGAGGTTCTACTTTAATTTCTGGAATTCCCAGGGCCAGGCAGAGCCTGTGGTGGTGCCACTGTCACCTCACCCTCCCTCTGCTCCTCTCTCTGTCCCTCTCACATTCCCATCACCCCAGGACATTTCCCAGCCCTGAAGATCCCAGGAGCTCTGTCACAGACATCTTTTATGGAAAATCCTTTCCTTAGGATTTTTTTTCCTCCTGAGAAGCTGAGAACCCTCAGGAACAAAATGTAAACAATAAATATCTGCTGCTGTGGAATGCAACAGGTGCATCTGTGATTGGTCTCATGTGGTTGTTTCTAATTAATGGCCAATCACAGTCAGCAGGCTCAGACTCTCTGTCCCAGCCACAACCCTTTGTTATTCATTCTTTCTTTTTCTATTCTTAGCCAGCCTTCTGATGAAATCCTTTCTTCTGTTCTTTTAGTATAGTTTTAATGTAATATATATCATAAAATAATAAATCAGCCTTCTGAAACATGGAGTCAGATCCTCATCTCTTCCCTCATCCTCGGACCCCTGTGAACACGGTCACAAAGCTCCCTGATCCTGCCATTCCTGATCCTGCTCATCCCAGGGAAAGCTGATTTGGGGCTGAGCACCTGCAGGTTTAAGAAGCTTCACCCTAATCCTCAGGTAAATCAAGTGAATCTGTACCCATGGGATCAAAAAGATTTTTTATTATAAGAACCAGCTCTGATCCAGAACCAGTTCTTACCCCCTGGCCTGGGAGCTCTCTGTGGCTCCTCCTTGGATTGGTGGCCACAAAAACCAATTCTTTTATCCAAAACATGGACTAGAAGGAAAGCAAACACGGAAAATCCCCCCAGAGAAGGTTTCCATGTGTTTTGTAAATCTCCCAGAACAATGTGGGCTAATCAGCCAGAACAATCAATCTCAATTAATGCTGCCAGGTCCCACAGATGCTGCAAGGACACAAAATCCCTTTCCTTCCTCCTGCACTTCGGGATAAACTGGATTAACCCCAACTCCAGAGCTGCACTGACTGCAAGTTCAAACTCCCAAAATTAATTCCAGGGGTCTGTCCCAAATTAACTCTAGGGGTCTGAGGCTCTTCCCTGATTCCAAGGAAAACCTGGGGCTGAGCTTCCCATCCTGCAATGCCCCAGGAGCAGCGCTTGGCTTTGAGCAGACTTTACAAATTTTATTTTAAAAAAACCAACAAAACCCCCCAGAATTCCTTGGAGGAATTCATCCCTTCCCTTGAGGAAGCAGCTGGGATCTGGGGCTGCCTTTGGTGCCCAGGATGCTCCAGTGCCTGTCCCTGAATCCTTTCCCATGGAGCCGCAGCTCCCTCAGATTTTCCTGCTGCCTTCTCCTTGGGGAGCCCTGGGGATGGAACCAAGCCCTGCCAGGAACTGGGAACCACTCAGGGAATTCCCAACCCCATCCCTGCATCCCTGGGGCATCCATGGCCACCTCCTCTGGAAGGGATTTCTGCAAATCCTGCCCGTGGAATGACCTCCGCACCAGCACGGAGCACAGAAACCTGTCAAGGTTGTTTTTTTATTATTATTATTATTATTATTATTATTATTATTATTATTATTATTATTATTATTATTATTATTATTATTATTATTATTATTATTATTATTGCTGCTGCTTCGGAGCCCAGGGAATTAATTCTGTGCAAGGAATTGCCATTTCTGGGAGGCAGGAAAATCCAAAGCCCAGCTCAGAGCTTGTGGTGGTGTCTGAGGATCCCCAGGATGAGGTGAGAGATGAGAATCTTGACTCCATGTTTCAGAAGGCTGATTTATTATTTTATTATATCTATCATGTTAAAAATGCTATACTAAAACTATACCATATAAACTATAAGTTTATACATTAAAAATGCTATACTAAAACTATACTATATAAACTATATAAAGAAAGAGAGAGGAGACATCAGAAGGCCAGCAAAGAAAAGGAATTATAAAATAATAAAATAATAAAATCTCGTGACAGACTCAGAGAGTCTGACACAGCTGGCTGGGATTGGTCATTAATTAAAAACAATTCACATGCTGGGTAAACAATTCTCCAAATCACATTCCAAAGCAGCAAAACATGGAGAAGCTGAAGCTTCCCAGCTTCTCAGGAGAAGAGATCCTGGGAAAAGGATTTTTCATAAAATATGAAAAATATGTCTGTGACAAGAGCTCTGCTAAACTGCTCTTGGAACTCAGGACAGGGAACTGAGGCAAGAGCTGAAACAGCTCCAGTTGTTCCCACATCTGGGGTTTGTGGGATGTTGCTCATCCCCTGCATCCCAGCTGGGAATGGAGCCCAGGGAATGCCCAGCCCCACTGCCAGGGAAGAGTTGTGGGGAATAAACCCATCCCTGCCCTCCCTGCAGGAAAAGGCTGGATGGGATGGAAGGACTCGGGAATGGAGTCTGCTCCAAGGTCCTGCTGAAGGGGGGAGAGGGAATGGGGTCAGGCATGGGAGAGGGATGGGAAGGGAATGGGGTTAGGGCTGGGAAAGAGATGGGAAAGGGAATGGGGTTAGGGCTGGGAAAGGGAATGGGATCAGGGCTGGGGACTGGGAATAGGATCAGGGTTGGGAAGGGAATGGGAAAGGGAGGGAAAGGGAACAGGACCAGGGCTGGAAAAGAGATGGGAAAGGGAATGGGATCAGGGCTGGGAAGGGAATGGGAAAGGGAATGGGATCAGGGCTGGAAAAGGGAATGGGATTATAGCAGGGAAAGGGAAGGGGATCAGGGCTGGGAAAGGGGGGAAAGGGAATGGGATTGGGGCTGGGAAAGAGATGGGAAAGGGAATGGGATCAGGGCTGGGAAAAGAATGGGATCAGGGCTGAAAAAGGGAACGGGATAATGGCTGGGAAAGAGAATGGGATTATGGCTCAGGACAGGGCTGGGAAAGGGAACTGGATCAGGGCTCAGGACAGGGCTGGGGAAGGGAGTGGGATCAGTGCTGGAAGGGAATGGGATCAGGGCTCAGGACAGGGCTGGATGATGCCAAAGGAACAACAAGGAAAAGCTCCAGCATCCCAAAAGTCTGAGCTGGGAATGACAGCAAAATGAGAAGGGACAGAGCTCACGACATCCCCTGGGATGGGGGAGTTGAGGGCACTGCAGGATGGGCTCAGCACAGGCACTGGACTCCCCCAGGGAGCTTCATCCCATTCCAGGATGTACAGGCAGGATTTTCACTTTTTTCTGCGCTATTTTTTGCCAAAAAAGCTCCCAAAATGTGCATTCCCCTCAGTGCAGGGGGCCTTTCAGGAGCCCTTGTTTTTCCCTGAGCTCCTGCCTGGATGAACTTGGTGCCTCAGCTGGAAAAAGCACCAGGAATTTCAAGTGATGGATAAAGTGCATTAACCTCAGAGTGAACCTTCCCTTGCAGGGCTGCCTGGCACACTCAGCTCGCAATTCTCACACAGTGAGGAGACAGCTTTAGGCTCCAGAGAGCCTCTAATGGGCTCTGAGGAGCTCCTGAGAACCCCACAGTGCTTCCCACTCCCAGCAGGAACGAGAATGCTGGGACCACAATAAAGCAGAGAGTTGGCTGTGGATGGGGAGAGAATTGGAGGTGAAAATGTAATAATAATAACAATATAATAATAATAATAATAATAATAATAATAATAATAATAATAATAGTAGTAGTAGTAGTAGTAATAAATTTTTTTCTGGGGTCCCCCATGGCAGGAAGGAATATATCTGACTCCATGTTCTTAGAAGGCTGATATATATTATATCATATTATATCATATCATTATTCTATTCTATTCTATTAATTATATCATATCATACCATATCATGCTATACTAAAACTACACTAAAGAAGAGAGAAAGGATACAGACAGAAGTCTCCAAAAAATGATAATGAATCTTGTGACTGACATAGCCTGACCATGACTGGTCATTGAGTTAAAGCAATTCACATGAAACCAATCAAACAATTACCTGTTGGATAAACAACCTCCAACCACATTCCAAAGCAGCAAAACACAGGAGAAGCAAAATAGATATTATTGTTTTCCTTTTGTCAGAGGCTTCTCAGCTTCCCAGGAGAAGAATCCTGGGCAAAGATGATTTTTCAGAAAAAAAAAAAAAAAATATATATATATAATAGCAATAACAATGTTATTGTCACCAGGCCCTGCAAAGTTCCCACAAGGAATGTATGTTTCAGGGAAGGGATTCCTGGCTGGGAGGGTGTCCCTGGGCTCCTCCTTTACCCAGGTCAGTGTGGAGCCATCCCTGTGTCTAATCCCAGTTTAAAACCAGGGAAACCATTGGAAAATGCAGTTCCTGAGGCCAGAGCTGGCAGGAGAAGAATATTCCATGGCAGCATTCCCAGCCTCTCCAAGGAAAAGGGCAGGGAGAGCACTCCTGGCTGCTTTACTGGCTTTTCCAGCAGGAGCAGAAGCTGGTTGAAAATCCAGGGATAATCTTTAATCATGTTTAATCCAGGCCAGGCACTGCAGAGTTTTCAGAGAGAAGTTTCCACGGATTTTCCTTTGTGCTCCGTGCAGAATCACAGCACAGATGCAGGCAGGTAATTCCCCACTTTTTTGTCTGATGGTTTGGACAAAATACAAGGAGCTGGTGACCCAAGAAGAAAGGAGTCTGTGTGGTGGTTTTTTTTGGAAACTTGGTAAGAATTTGGATTAAAAACTCCTGAGGGTGGGGAGGGGCTGGCACAGCTTTTCCAGAAGAAGCTGGGTGCCCCATTCCTGGAGGAGTTTAGAGATCCAGGGCATCCTGGGGGGATTTTTCCACTCTGACAGGGAGGGAGGACTCACAAAATTCTCTGCAGCCAGGACAGACCGAGGGCAGCCCTGGGGCTCTGACAGGGAGGGAGCAAAGCTGCAATGATCCCGCTGGAAAGGCTGAGCCAGGAGCTCCTGCCTGGTGCCCCCTGTGCCCAGCAGGGCTCGGGCATAGCTGGCACCAGGGCTGGGATGGAGCAGCTGCTCCAGGTGGGAATTGTGTGACTCACAGAGCCCTGGCTGGGCCGTTTTAATGAACCACAGCGAGCTCTGGCAGAGCTGGAAGCAGGAAATGACACTCTGGGCAGCACAGGTGACACTGGTTCTGTCCCTTCCCTGTCCCCTTCCAAAGCCTGGAGATCCAGGAGAGCACCTGGCACTGCCAGGGATGCAGGGCAGGGAGAGCAGCCCCCCATTGATGCAGGGCAACCCCATCAATGGGGTAGGGAATAATGTGGGGAATGTAGGGAATAATGTGCTCTGACTCCATGATTCAGGAGGTTGAACAATTGCTTTATTAAGCTATACTACATTACACTAAATTACATACTAAAGAGATATTACAGATATACACTAATATATACTATTAGCATATATTATAGATATATAATATATAATATATAATATATATTATAGATATATAGTGTATATACTATATACTATTATACTAAATTACATACTAAAGAGATACTATAGGTATATACTATTAGTATATATTATAGATATATAATACAATATATAATATAATATACATTATATATAATATATAAATATATAATATATACTATTAGTATATATTATAGATATATAGTATATATACTATATCCTATTACACTAAATTACATGCTAAAGAGATATTATAGATATATACTAACATATCTAGTATCTATAATATCTACATATTATGTATATATACTAAAGAGATATTAAAGATATATACTAAAGAATACTAAAAAAGATACTAAAGAAAAACCCGTGACTGTCCCCAGAGTCACAACACACGTGGATCCAACTGGCCAAGGAATTCAACAACCTTCACCAGTGTCCAATTAACAAATCACTTTGGGTAAACAATCCCCATAACACATTCCACATGTGCCAAACAACAGGAGCAGTGAATTGTAGCATTCACATTCTCTGGAAAAATTCCTTCATCCAGGATTTTTCTCCTGGGAAGCTAAGAGGCCTCAGAGAATAGCAAAACAATTCTTATCTCATTTGCTTCTCCTGTGCTGTGCTCATGTGGAATGTGTTTGGAGATTGTTTACCCACAGGTGATTGTTCCATTGGATTCTGCTGTGAGTTGTTTTCACTCTTTGGCCAATCAGGGCCAAGCTGTGTCAGGACTCTGGAAAGAGTCACGAATTTTCATTATTATTTCTTAGTAAGTATTTTATTTTTCAGTAAGTATTCTTTCTGTATTCTATAGTATAGTATAGTATTCTTTAATATAATATAGTATCATAAAGTAATAAATGATCCTTCTGACAGCATGGAGTCAGATTCATCATTCCTGATTTTGTTGGGACATTTCCCAGCAAATAGAGATAAGAATTGTTTTCTCTTCTTCTCTGAGCTTCTCACTGCCTTCCCCAGGAGAAATCCTTGAAGAACTTTTGCCAGCTGTTCTCTGTGAAGAGAGCTGTGTCCACACTCCCCAGCAGCCCCAGGCCCTGGGGCTGAGCCTGGAGGTGGCACTTGGGGACAAGGCAGTGGCAGGTCATGGGCTGGCCTCTATGGTCTCACAGAGCTTTTCCCAGCTGGGTAATTCTGGGGAATTCTGAGAAGATTTTGGGAAGGATTTGAGGCAGTGCCTGGCTCGTGGCACACTGAACAGCAGCGATTCCCAGGCTGAACCCCCCAGCCCCAACACCTGCCCAGGTGAGCCCTCAGCAAACCCCAAACCTCCTTAGACCCCAACACCTGCCCAGGTGAGCCCTCAGCAAACCCCAAACCTCCCCCAGCCCCAACACCTGCCCAGGTTAGCCCTCAGCAAACCCCAAACCTCCCTAGACCCCAACACCTGCCCAGGTGAGCCCTCAGCAAACCCCAAACCTCCCTAGACCCCAACACCTGCCCAGGTGAGCCCTCAGCAAAGCCCAGCTCAGCTTCAACCATCCAGCCACAAAAACCAGGGCAGAGGCACAGCTCTGGAATAGCTCCAGGGGAAAACTGCAGGAAAAAGCTCAGGAATCTTCTCTGCCTGATGCCTTCAAAAATAATAACAACAGAAATGCACTGAAAGTCTTCTCCAGGGTTGGAGGTCAGCACAAACTCCAAGATTCCAGGTCAGCCTTTCCTCTGTTCAGGGCTTTCAAACCTATCCCAGATTTATTTCCACCTGGACAGAACTGGGAAAAATCCAGGCTCTGAACCAATAACTAGGACAAGCAAAACCTCTCCTTTCTGCCCAAAAAACATCCCCAGCTCTGCCATGTGGTAGATAGGGACAGGTGATCGGAAGATCTCGCGATGTAACGGGAAGGCAGGACCCCTGTTCCCCTTAGATAAGAAATTATCATAGGAATGTAGCCTCCCTAAACCAAGTGCCAGTAACTTTCCATTCCCTACCCAGTAACTTTCCACTCCTTACTAACCATAGATGGTAAAGACAGACCCCCTCTGACGTAGAAGACCCCCTAGATTATAAAACCCCACGAGATGAGATAATAAAGACCTTTGGACCGTCCACCACATTGGTGTCTGCGTGCTCCTTGGCCCGAGCGACCCTGGAGAGTTTGGGTCGCCGTGCTGTTCCTCAGAACCAGGTCGCCTTGCCTTATATCAGAAGGCAACACTGCCAGCTCTGCAGAAATTCCCTGCACATCCCATTCTCCCAGGGCTGGCTGTGCCATCCATGTTTCCTTAGCTGTGGGTTAGAAAAAGACTTCACAGACCTAAAATCTTCAGTGAACTCCCCTCCTGCCTATGAGAAGGGAAAATTCCAGGTGAGAAATGTTGAAAATTTTTAAAAATCCCCAAAGGATTTCCCTATAAATCCCTACAGAATATCCTGATAAATTCCCACAGGATTTCCCTATAAATTCCCACAGGATTTCCCTATAAATCCCCACAAGATATGGGTGAATTATAAACCCAAACTCAGCCACAGAACACCAAGGAATTGCCACCAAGCAGAGCACCGGTGCTTCCTGCCCATCAATCCTGGAACCACCCACATCCCAGCCCTTTTCCCACCCAATCCCATTAAAAATGCAGCTTTTGGGCGCTGAGCTGTAGTGTTGTCACTCCCGTGGCCCTTCCAAGAGCTGCTAATTGCTGACAAGCTCATTACAAGATGAAAGCAGCAGGAGTGGAATGCTGGAATGTTTTCCTGCCTGTCTGCAGAGGGAACAGCTGGCCCCAAACCTCCAGCACTAATCCCATTAAACTGGAGCAAAAAATACCTCCAGCAATAAAAACAAGGCCCTTTGCACTCACAGATTGGATATTCCCTCCTCCAAATCCATCAGCACTCGGTGGATTTTCAGCTGTTTCCCTGCTGTGCTCACAGGAGATGGAGATTCAGGAGCTGAGCCCAGCAGGGAGGGAGGAGGAGGAGGAAAAATGGATGTAGGGAAGGTCACTCTGGTGTGGGATTGGAATTACTGGTGCCAGCTGCTGCTTTGGAGCCCTGTAATCCCAGCAAAACTGTTCCAGAAATCTGGGAGCTGGAGGAAGGCTGGGCTTCACCTTGGGAATCTTTTCCAGCCTCACTGGTTCTGTGGTTTGATTTCTTTTTTCTCAGTCCGTGCTCTTTGGTTTCCTCTGTCACAGGCAGGGGGTCCAGCCTGTCCCAAAGTCCCCGTGCCAAGGCCAGGGAGGGACAGGAGGCAGAAACCATCCAAGGACCACCTCCAAACCCAAACATCACCTGAACCCATCCAGTTCCATCCAAATTCTACACAAATATCACCCAAACCCATCCAAACCCTACCAAACCTCACCCAAACCCATTGAAACCCATCAAACTCCATCCAAATGCTACCCAAACGTCACCAAACCCCATCCAAATCCATCAAACCCCACCCAAAGCTCACCCAACCCCATCCAAACCTCACCCAAACCTATCAAACTACATCCAAATGCTACCCAAACATCACCCAACCACATCCAAACCCATCAAACTCCATCTCAACCCTCCTAAACCCCATCCAAATCCATCAAACTCCATCCAAACACTACCCAAGTCACCCAAACCCATCCAAACCCATCAAACTCCATCCAAATGCTACCCAAACGTCACCACACCCCACCCAAACCTCATCCAAACCTCACCCAAACCCATCAAACTCCATCCAAAATCATCAAACCCCATCCAAACCCATCAAACCCCATCCAAACCTCACCAAACCCCATCCAAACCCACCCAAACCTCATCCAAACCCATCAAACTCAATCCAAACCCATCCAAACCCACCAAACCCAATCCAAACCCCATCCAAACACCATCCAAACCCCATCTAAACCCCACCCAAGCACCAGCCAAGCTCAGCCTGCTCCATCCAGCCTTGGGAAAGCCCTTGGAGCAGTTTCCCACCCCCTGTGCCCCTGATGCCCCTCAGTCCCAGGGCAGTGGGACCTTAAGCCAGGCTCACACACAAGAGGGGCCCAAGTCCAGGCTCCTCCATCCCAGGGTACAGCAGTAAATCCAGGCAGTGATAACAAAAATCCCACCAGCAAATCCCCACCTGGTCACCCCAGGTCAGGACTGAGGCCTTTGTGGGATCCCTTCCCCTACCCCACCCCAAGAGACTCCAAACTCTGCTGAGCCAGCAACGGAATCCACAAAAACCCTTCTGTTCCATCACACCCTGAGCAATTTGGTGTTCAGGATCCTCCCTGCAAGGCTGGCTGTTGGGGAAGATGAAACAGGAAAGCCTTATAAATATGATTGCCTGGCAAAAGAATTTGAGAATATGGAAACTATCAGCAAGATTGAAATGAAAGCAAGCTTTGAGATCCCTCAGTTACTGAACAACTGGAAAACAATGGTGTGGCCGGCTGAAGGTGATCCCCTTTTGATGGAACAACACCCTCTGCTTGCAGACAGGCCCAAGGGTCAGAGCAGACCCTACAGCTTGGCAGAAAGGGCCCAAAGAGGAGTTTTTAGGGTTTAAAATGTAGCACAGTATGGTAATGTAATGATTCTTATAGGCTGTATGGAAATGCTATAGGATTTGTATCTTGTACTACATTGCTTAGTGAGAATTAGAATATTCAGCACAGAAGAAGATTTATGGTATTGGAATGGGAACCTCACTCTCTTACCCTTTTGCTCTCTCACCCTCTCACCCTCTCTCCCCCTCTCTTCTCTCAGCCTGCTCTGAGCTGTGTTTGGCAGCTCCCAGCAGGGCCCTGCACCCAGGCCCTTTGCAATAAACCCCAAGTTCCACAGCCTGGCTGCAGAGATCTCTCATCTCCGTCCGTCCCCACTGTCCTGCCCCCATCACTCCTACAGCTGGCTCTGACAGGATCTGTTTCTGTGAGCTTTGTGCTGGGTTTGCCCCACTTTGAGCCAGGTCCTGCAGCCTCAAACCCTGCAGGGCAGGGACAGCCCAGCACCTCCCTCTCTGCCTTCCACGCTGCTGCAACGCTGCAAAAACCACCTGAAAGCACCAAACCTGCACCAATTCCCACAGCAAGGACACCCAGAGGAAATCCCAAACAATTCACCCCAGAGGCAGAGCACAAACCACCCCATGGTGTCACAGACATATTTTATGAAAAATCTTTTCATTAGGATCTTTTACTCCTGAGAAGCTGGGAAGTTTCAGCTTCTCCATGTTTTACTACTTCAGAATGTGATTTAGAGAACTGTTTACCCAGCATGTGAAATTGTTTTTTACTTGATAACCAATGACAGCCAGCTGTGTTGAGGCTGGGAGCAGCCACAAGATTTAATTATTCATTCCATTCCCTTCCTTTGCTAGCCTTCTAATAAAATACTTTCTTCTATTCTTTTAGTGTAGTTTTAGTAGATCATTTTCATATGATATGATATAATATTATATAATATAGTATATAATAGTATTAATATAATATAATATAATATAATATAATATAATATAATATAATATAATATAATATAATATAATATAATATAATAATCAGCCTTCTGAAACATGGAGTCAAGATTCTCATTTCCCTCATCCTGGGACCTCTGTGAACACCACCACCCCATAGCTCATCCCAAAACTCTCCCAAAGCTCTTGCCATCATTCCTCTGCTGCTTTTTGATTTTAAATAGGAGTCAGCAAGGAGCCCTGGATCCCATCCCAGGAGCCTGGACTGGGGATTCTCCCAGCAGAAGGGATTTGCCTTTCGCAGCCCAGAGGAAGCAGGGTGAGAACCAAGTGTGCCCATCACTGATGAGCACTGATGGCTCCTGAAGCACTAACACCAGACATTGAGGATTCTATCGAGGATTTTCCCTGCTCCACTGAAACAGGGGTCTCCTCCAGCCAGGTCTCATGAGCTCTTGGAGATCTATTTCACAGCCAAGATAGCTCAGCTACCTTAGAAGGCATAAAACAAGCAGGATGGCTTCTGTGGTAGTGTTGGAAACAAAAAGGTTTTAATAAAAGGCAAAATAGCAAAGCTCTTTACAAAGGAAAACCAAGCCAGGTGCAAGAGGTTCTTGCTCCTGGTAAAACACTCCACAAAAGCCATTAGCTTCTTTATTCTTCTCTTTTTCTAGTAAATTGCTCAAGTGGGACTTTTTGGCTCCTGTCCAATTGGCTGTCCTTAAGTTTGAAGTAAAGTTCCCCAAGTCCTATAAGGTGTCTTTTTACCCAATTGAGAAGAGAAACTTTTAGTCTTTTAGTCTTTTTTAAGGAGACAAAAAATAGTTTATCACTCTGTCAACAGGGGACACATTCCTACACTCCTCTTCAGCTGGAGGAACTCAGCACCTGTGCTCAGCCTTGGTTCCCTGAGGAGCCAAAGCTCTGGGGCAAGTCCATCCAGCAGGGAGGGGACAGCAGAAGCTGACCCTTCAGATGGCAAAACTTCCAGAACCCAGGACATTGCTCTGGCTGCCCTGGAGGAATCGAGACCCTGGCAGGGGGCTCAGAGACCTTGGCACAGAGCCACAGACACCTGTGCCTTTGATTTTAGCCCATGGAAACAATTACCAACCTTGTGTGAGGAGTTACAAGCCACAAGAGTCTGAGCAGAATGATAGTAAATTTATCACAGGGTGAAAAAGTAGAATTTTGGGGTTTTAGAATGGGGGTTCAGGAGCCAAGATGGAGGAATCTGGGTGTGTCGTCTCTTTCTCCTCCTTCTCATCCTCCATCTTCTGCTGTGATGGTGGCACTTTTGGATTGGTTTAGAGTAGAGACAGACTGTCTAACATAGGTGATATGTTGAGAAGGATAAAAGTTTGACAAGAAAGTCTCACGGGTATCTGTGCTTAGCAGAAAGATTTTTGAATGTAGAATCTGAAGAAGGAATAGAGATGGAAGCAAGTTTTGATACAGAAGAAAAGAATTGCCTAGCCAGTCTTACTGGATAACCAAGGAGGCAAAGGGCGTGTTAGGTAGAAGGGGTTTTTATGACTTAGAGCAAAGGATAAACCCACCCCAAACAAGAAGATGTTTTTACCAAGCAGAAAGATAGCACAGGCAAACAAGTCAGCAAATGTGGCAAGTAGAAAAAAGGTCTCAGAATTTCCCACTGCAAGAAAACTGAAAAACAACTTCTAGCTTTAACTGTGATGTACTGACTTTGAGTGATTGGAGAACAGTAACATAAATATGGTAATTACAGTAGTTATGATAGGCTAGAGATAAAAGTTAAGGTATAGATTGGCTCTACTGTATGAAGATGCTCAGCAAAGAAAAGTCTATAATGCATTGTAACCTAAACTAAGGGTCTCCAGGCCTGCCTGCAGCTGGAGCTGACAGTTGTGGGCACAGCTCTGTCACCCACAGAGACCCTGGACTGCTATAATGTTTTGGATGGAATAAACTGCATTTTGTATACAATAAACTGCATGTTGTATACAATAAACTGCATATTGGATACAAGAAACTGTATTTTGGAGAGCCACCTGGAGTCCTGCATCTCTCATTTAGGCTCTTAGAGTGATAGGTACTGGAAAATTATTGTAAATAAAGTACATGTCATTTTTAGTATAAAAAGATAAATATATATATGCACCACCCCAAAGGCAGTCAGTGTGCCGCAACCCAATGTGCTGGACAGATCTCAGCAGGTCACAGAAAGAATGTTATAGATGAGAGAGAATAAACAACCCTGAGAACCAGAGCCAAGGAACCCTGTCTGCATCTTCAGTGGTAAAAAGATACTTTCCAACACCTCGGGGTCATCTCAACAGCAGAGACCCCGTCACAAAACAAGAGGTGAGGACCCAACCACGGCTCTGCCACCCCAATCAGCTTTGAAATCTCAAAATGCCCTGTCCCAGTCATCACCTGAGAGGGCACAGGGAGGGCTCCCAGGTCAGCACTGCTGTCCCTGCTGTCCCCTCAACCCCACTGGAGCTCCCCTTGCCCAAGGCAGGGAGGGAATGGAGGCCAAAGGGGCAAAATCACTTCAAAAAGGGCAGAGGAAGCAAAACAAAGCATGGGATTTTCCATGGGAAGGGGCTCCTGTGCTGGGATAACAAAGGATCAGAGGGGCTGGAGCCAGGCTGGGAGAGCTGGGGGTGCTCACCTGGAGAGAAGCTCCAGGGAGAGCTCAGAGCCCCTTGCAGGGCCTGAAGGGGCTCCAGGAGAGCTGGAGAGGGACTGGGGACAAGGGATGGAGGGACAGGAGACAGGGAATGGCTCCCACTGCCAGAGGGCAGGGCTGGATGGGAGACTGGGAATTGGGAATTGTTCCTGTGAGGGTGGGCAGGCCCTGGCACAGGGTGCCCAGAGCAGCTGGGGCAGCCCCTGGATCCCTGGCAGTGCCTAAGCTCTTCACACCCACACAGCTTCCCTTCCCTTCCAGCTCCATTTCCCAACACAGAATCCCAGGATCTCTGAGGTTGAAAAACACCTTAAAAATCACTGGGTCCAACCCGTGCCCAATGCCCACCTTGTCCAGAGCCCTAAATGCCACCTCCAGCCATTCCCTGGGCACCCCCAGGGATGGGCACTCCAACCCTCCCTGGGCAGTTCCAATCCCTGAGCCCCCTTTCCATGGGGAAATTCCTGCTGTGCCCACCCTGAGCTGCCCTGGCCCAGCCTGAGGCCGTTCCCTCTGCTCCTGTCCCTGTTCCCTGGAGCACAGCCCGGCCCCTGGGCTGTCTCCATTGTAAAATCAGGATCCCCAATGAAGGAAATGATTGGCACCTGACTCCAAGGCTTTGGAATGCTGAACACTCACTTTATTAAAATTATATTATATTATATTATATTACTATATACTATATACTATACTACATCATACTTACTTCTAACTACTCAAAACTCCTGGCTGTCCACTGACAGTCCCAACACACACGTGGACCCAATTGGTCAGTGAATCAAAACACCATCACCAGAATCCAGCCAAGCAATCCCTTCAGGTAAATTATCTTCCATAACATTCCACATGTTCAAAAACACAGGAGTAGCAAATGAGATAAGAATTGTTTTGATCATTCTTTTCTCTGCTTCTCTCACAGCTTCTTTCAGGAGAACCTGAGAAAGTTAAATCTCTCTCTGTTCAGAGGGCATGTGAATACCACAGTGCCCTCCTGTCAGCAGCTGTGCAGAGCCACAAGGGCCCCCTTGATCCCCCTTTTCTCCAGGCTGAGCCCCTTCCCAGCTCCCTCAGCCCCTCCTGGGGCTCCAGACCCTTCCCTGGACCTGCTCCAGCCCCTCCAGGTTCTTCTCCTTTAGAAGAACCCAAAACTGAACCAGGATTTGGGGTATTTACAAGATTACCCTGGCACTCCATTCCCCCCTGGGCTTTTGTGGCAGCAGGCCTCTAGCTGGGTAATAATTAGCATTGACTCCATGATCCAGAAGGCATGAAAGTAACTTTATTGTTAGAAATCTACAGTTCTTACAGAAACAATGGCGGACCAAAGACCTGATTGGTCTCAAAGAAGTGAAAACCTCTCACTCACTATTGGTGAATATCAATAGCACACTCTGGATAACCATATCTATAAACAATGAAAGAGATAATAATTGTCTGGATTCCTTTCCTCTAAGTTTCTCACAGCTTTTACAGAGTTTCCCAGGATTTTTCTGGGAAGCTCTGTGCCTGTTCTCTGTGGTCAGAGAGCTGCTGCCACAGGCTCTGGCATCCCCCAGTGCTGGATGTTTAAAGCCAGCCCTAAGGGCATGTGAAAATCTCTGCTGTCCTTTTAATCTAAATCCATAATCCTCACACCATCAAGGAAAGCTTGGAAACTTCATCAGAAGCAGTGGCCAGGCCAGAGGCAAAACACAAACAGCTCAAAAAAATCTTAAAATCATATTTCTTCAGCCAAGGCTTCAGCCAACCTTCATGATCTGGGGCTGCTGAACCCCTCGGTGTCACATCCCCCTCTCTGAGGTGTGCAGGTAATTACACATGGAGCTGATCCCACATGGAGCTGATCCCACACAGAGCTGATCCCACAGGGAGCTGATCCCACACAGAGCTGATCCCACAGGGAACTGATCCCACACAGAGCTGATCTCACACGGAGCTGATCCACAGGGAGCTGATCCCACACGGAGCTGATCCCACATGGAGCTGATCCCACACGGAGCTGATCCCACAGGGAACTGATTCCACACAGAGCTGATCCCACACAGAGCTGATCCTACACGGAGCTGATTCCACACGGAGCTGATCCCACAGGGAATTGATCCCACACGGAGCTGATTCCACATGGAGCTAATCCTACATGGAGCTGATCCCACAGGGAGCTGATCCCACACGGAGCTGATCCTAAATGGAGCTGATCCCACACGGAGCTGATCCCATACGAAGCTGATCCCACAGGGAACTGATTCCACATGGAGCTGATCCCACGGGGAATTGATCCCACACGGAGCTGATCCCACACCAAGTTCCAGTTCTGGAAAGCCCCAAAGCTGCCTCTGATGTTGAGGCATCTCCTTCCCACACTGGCTCATCCTTTGCAGGATGTGGCAGATCCCAATTGCAGAAATCATTCCAAATCAAACCTCCCCAGCCCCGAGGAGGGGAGGTGGGGCAGGGAAAAGGGAGCTGGAATTTCCCCCATCACCAATTACCTGCTAATGATGGTTTCATTGGGGGGATTAAATTCTAGTCAGCAGAAATTCCCTCCTGTGCCAAGGGAAAGCTGAACACTGACTCCATGAGGGAAAGGCCTTTGGAAAACCAGGAATGTTGATGTGAGTAGACAAACACCAGGGCTCCAAACAGCCAGAAACCCCCCCAAAACAGGAGACCCCAGGTGGATCCTGTCCAAGCAGCTGCCACTGAGAATTCAGGAATCTCCCTGCCCAGCCAGGAGCTTTATTCCTACCTAACCCAAATCAATGGTTTTATTCCCACCTCCCCCAATGGCCTCCTATCCAAGGGCCTTGGAGCCACTGGAATTATTTTAACACAACGAATTTGTTAAAATTTGTTAAAAAAGGCAAAGCCAGGTTAATGGGCATGAGCCAGAAAGGGATGGGAAGCGTCCAGTGCTTGGAAAAATCCAAGGCAGAGGAGATTCTGAGGAAAAGGAAAGAGAAAAGGGAAAGGGAAAAGGAATTTCAGGTGGAAGGGACCTACAACAACCATCAAATCAATTGTGGGGAGAAGGAAAAGGAGAAGGAATTTCAGGTGGAAGGGACCTACAACAAGCATCAAACCCCAAAGGACACACCCAGAGCTGGGAATCCCAGGCCAAGGAAAACCCATCCATGGATCCCACTCCTGTCCTCACTCCTGTGGCACAAAGCCAAGGGAAGCCTCTGTCCTGCAGGGTCAGGAAAACAGGACAGGGGTCAGGAAAACAGGACTGGGGTCAGGAATGTCCCACTTTCACTGCCTGGAACTGGATTTCAGTGTTTCAGGAGAGAGCAGGGAGCAGAGAGTACGGCCCTGACACAGCTCCCCAGGCAGGGGAGGGGACAGCTGTGTCCCCAAATGTGGCACGACAGAGAGAGGCACAACTTCCCCAGTGAGATCAGAGAAAATTATAAATAATTCTTAACTTGCTGCACCTATTATTGTGAACATGTGGAATGTGTTATGGAGATCTGCTTACCAAAGGGTGATTTCTTAATTAGCCATTGGTGATTGGTTTGGACTGGAGCACCAATTAAGTCCACTTGTATGATAACTGTCTATAAAAGCAATGGGTTTCTTATAGAGATGTAGATTATTGATCAGCTTTCTGTGAATCAGGGAATCAATACCAATTATTACCCAGCCAGGGGCCTGCTGCAAAGACACCCAAACCCACGCAGGGGGAGCAGGGAGGGACCTTGGCTGACTCCAGCCCCTGGGAGAAGCCTGAGGGGAGGGAAGGGCTGGGCTGAACGCAGGGATAAAGACAAGGGGATGAAGTGCATGAGGGTGAAAGGCAAGTGGACTTTGCAGAGGAAAGCAGGAGGGTGTGGGAATCCATAAAATTTGAGAGTTTTGGGAAAGCTGCAAAAGGCAGGCCCCAGAGACAGCAGAACTGTGATTAGAGCTGAGCAGCAGCCATGAGATTGGTCAGCAGAAAAATTATTTAAAAAGTAGAAAAGCAAGGACAAATAGAACAATGGTCTGTGTATTAATGCTTGTCTGAATAGCTCTCTAAGCTACAGAAAGTTTATCTAGCAAGATATTAGGAAGGTTAATGCTTAATAATGGTGCTCTGTGCATTGTGTTTTAAGGCTCACAAGCAGGTATTGTATTTGAAATAAGCAAGAATTGTTTAACCAAAGGTACGTGTGCTTATAGTGGTAGACAGAACTACTGTCAATGTGCTTTTGCTTTGTGTGATTGGTCAAGAAGCTTATAAAGTGAGTTGTAACATTAAGTTCTGTGTCTGCTGCCTGGGATGTGAGCTGCTGGCATCTTCCCATTGTCATAACCACGTAATGAGACTGATGCTGGAAAATAAAACAGCTCAAAGCACGTTCCACAGCAGCCCCGTCTCGTTCGTGTCTGTAAATAGTCAGGAGGGTCCTTGGGGAGGATCCCTGGCTGATCCTCACTGCAATGTGCTGGTGAGGGGGGATCAAACACCAGGACCAGACCCAGCTGCAGCACTGGGTGCCACAAACCACCTAGGACTGCAGGAGGCTTCTGGAGAGGGGAGATGTGGCTGCAGGCAGCACCAGAGCACAGGGACTGATGGCTCTGACATGCCAGTGTTTGGATAGTGTGGGAGGTTGGGATTGTGGGAACACTGCCAGGATCTGCCACCTCCAGTCAGGACTCTTGGGACTGTTTGCCAGGAATTACCTTTTTTTCTCTAGCACTCCCTGAAGGAAGAAATTCGGGCATTCAGCTGAGTTTGGAGAGCAGGAGATGCTGATGGAGCAGGGAACAATCTGGAAAGCTGAACTGGAATGCTGAGAGCAGCTGTTCCAGCACAGGGAGCTGCTCCCAATCTTCCCATCCCTTATCCCAGGCATGGGAGGGGGAAGATCATTCCCTCCTCAGAGAATCCATTACTGTCCTGGATTGCCAAGCAAATTGTATACTCTTTGCCATCTGCATTGCAGCTGGCTTCTGTTCATTGGGCAGTTTTCCTTATCTTTTCCACAACCACTCCTCCCTCTGGGGAGACACCTGCTGATAACAGCTATTGAATGTCCCTGCATGACTGATAAGAGCTACAGCATCCCATGGGGAGATGTGAGCCCAGAGGGAGGAGCCAAGCATTCCTACCTGGATATAATCTGGAGATTCTGGAACACCAGCACGGCTTCCCCACTGGATTTCCCAGAGCAACAGCAGCTGCCTCTTCCCCTGGATCTTCAGAGGCAGAGACTGCACCTTTCTCCAGGATCTTCCTCCAGCAGAACCAGCCCTGACACTGCAGGAGGCTGAGCCACAATTCCAATGGGACTGCTGCCAACACCCTGACCCACAGTGTCGCAGACATCTTTTTATAAAAATCCCTTCTTAGGATTTTTCTTCCTGAGAAGCTGAGAGGCCTCAGGAACAAAATGTACACAATGGTTATCTGCTGCTGTGGAATGCAACAGGTGCATCTGTGATTGGCCCATCTTGGATGTTTACAATTAATGGCCAACCACAGCCCAGTTAGCTTGGACTCTCTGTCTGAGACACAAACCTTTATTATTCATTCCTTTCTATTCTTAGCTTAGCTAGCCTTCTGAGGAGAACTTTTCCTTCTATTCTCTTTAGTACAGTTTCAATGTAATATATACCATAAAACAATAAATCAAGCCTTCTGAACATGGAGTCAACATTCTCGTCTCTTCCCTCACCTGAAAACCCCTGTGAACACCGTCACACACAGGGTGTCAGGTTGTGTTCTATGTCAGTGTTGTTTTAGTTTACTGCATTGTTTATTTTATCTTTTTGTTTTCTTTCCTATTGAAGAACTGTTATTCCTGCTGCCATATTTTTAGCTTGAGAGCCCCTTAATTTAAAATTTATAGCAATTCAGAGGGAAGGGTTAAACAGCTTCCAGTTCAGGGGAGGCTCCTGTCTTCTTAGCAGACACCTGGTTTTCCAAACCAAGACAATTGCTCTTCCCAAGTATTTCTTATAAAGCTCTTTCCAGCAGTGGGAATGCTGTGTTGGTGCATTCCAGGGGTCTCCCAGGCTGTTTCCCTGCTGCACAGCCCATTTTCATTGCAGGCATTTGGGAATTGCTACAGAATTTAGCGAAGCAAGGAGGCCTAAGAGAGATGGAATTCCTGGCTGTGAGGGTGGGCAGGTGTGATGGTGTTTGCAGGGGTTTTCAGATTGGGGAAGAGACGAGGATCTGACTCCATGTTTCAGATGGCTTGATTTATTATTTTATGATATATATTATATCAAAACTATACTAAAAGAATAGAGGAAAGGATTTCCTCAGAAGGCTAGCTAAGAATAGAATAGCAAAGAATGGTAACAAAGGTTTGTGGCTCGGCTTTCTGTCTGAGCCAGCTGACTGTGATTGGCCATTAATTACAAACATCTTACATGGGCCAATCACAGATGCACCTGTTGCACTCCACAGCAGCAGATAACCATTGTTTACATTTTGTTCCTGAGGCCTCTCAGCTTCTCAGGAGGAAAAAATCCTAAGGAAAGGATTTTTCAGAGAATGTGTCTGTGACAGGCAGACGTCCTGCCCCTGGATCCCTGGCAGTGCCCAAGGCCAGGTTAGAGCAGCCTGGGACAGTAGAAGGTGTCCCTGCCATGGCAGGGGTGGCACTGGGTGGGTTTAAGGTCCCTTAAGGTCCTTTCCAACCCAAACCTCTCCGTGACCTCATTTCTCCACCTGCCTGCACCCCCCCGAGATCTCACCAAGCTGTGCCAGGTTTTTTGGAGCTGCAGGAACAGAATTCCATGGACACGTTGCTGGTCCTTCTGTCCCTCCCTTCCACACGAGTCCTGGGAGCACTGAGCTGTGAATTCCAGGAGAAAGATGGGATGAATCCTGGCAGGAACATGTGCTGGGAGCCCAGCAGGATCTCCATGCCCACAAGGAGCCACTTTGGAGCACTCCATAAATTTATTACAAAACTAGCAGCCAACTCCCCTCCATGGCTTTGCCCTGGTTTCAGCTGGTGACGGTTTTTTAAAGGGAAAAAGGAAAAAAATCCCAAACCACACAATCGCAAGCCTTTTACAATCATTTTATCCAACTTTTCCCCCACCCTGGAGCCAGGAATTCCTGCCTGGGAATCACAGTTAATTGGATTATAATGGGCCATTCCTCCTGATTTAACAAAGCAGAGGAAAGTGGGGATGGCAGCAGTGTGCTCCCAGGATTGGGAACAGCTCCAGTTCTTAATTTACACTCCAACTTTATTATTGAAAAAATGTCAAGCTCCAGGGGTTAGGGGAGGAAGTTTGCCTGGAATTTGCTTTATTCCAGGAAGAAATGATAGAATTGGGAAAAGAAGAGTGGAACAATTAATGAAAAAAATTTAAAATTCCGGCTACCACTGCTTGAAATTACAGGAGGGAAAAGAAAGAAAAGAGAATGAGAAGTCCCAGAAGTGCTGAGAGGGAAGTGAAGGAGCTGTGTCATCCCAGGGGTTTGGAGGGAGGGCACTCAGGGTTTCAGCAGGACAGAAATGCAGAGCCCTCACTCCCAAGCACACCAGGATGGAAGGGGGATCTGGGGAAAGGCAATCAGGGAAGGGTGGGGGTGCTGGAAAGGGCCAGAGAGTAGGAATGCAGGAAAAATGGGAATTCCAACATCAACCACCCCTGCTGGGAGCCCTGAGCACACCTGGGCAAGTTTTGGGGACAATTCCCACCTTGGGAGCTCAGGGTTCATTTTTAAAGCCTGGGATTTAGGCAAGATTTTCTCAACCAATCCCTGGCCCCACAGGAGTCCCTATAACTGGACAGAGGGGGATGCCCATCCCAGAGAGCATCACACCATCCCAAAGGGCATCCCACCAACCCAAAGGACATCCCTGCATCCCAGAGAACATCCCTGCATCTCAAAGGACATTTCCCCTTCTCAAAGGGCATCTCCGCATCCCAGAGAACATCTCTGCATCACAGAAGGCATCCCTACATTCCAAAAGGCATTCCCCCATCCCAAAGAGCATCCCTACATTCCAAAGGGCATTCCCCCATCCCAAATGACATCTCTACATCCTAAAGAACACCTGTGCATCCCAAAGGACATCCCCCCATCCCTGCATCCAGGCCAGTTCCAGCCTGGCCTCCTGCATGGACAAGGAATGGGAGATCAGCCCTTGGATGACATCCAGCTGCAAAACATCTGGTCAAGCAGCAGCTCCCAGGCAAGCTGAGCCATTTCCAGGATAAATAACCCAGAGGAATCCCTGTCCCTGACCCTTTCCAGGATAAACAACCCAGAGGAATCCCTGTCCCTGCCCCTTTTGAGGATAAATAACCCAGAGCAATCCCTGTCCCTGCCCTTTCCAGGATAAATAACCCCGAGCAATCCCTGTCCATGACCCAGAGCCATCTGCAGGATAAATAACCCAGAGAAATCCCTGTCCATGCCCCTTTCCAGGATAAACAGCCCAGAGGAATCCCTGTCCATGCCCTAAAACCATTTCCAGGATAAATAACCCAGAAGAATCCCTGTCCATGTCCCAGAGCCATTTCCAGGATAAATAACCCAGAGCAATCCCTGTCCATGCCCCAGGATGGGAGCTGCTGCTCCAGACAAGAATCCAGCAGCTTCCCTCCATCCCAGCTCATGGAAAATCTGCAGCCAGGCTGGGAAAAGCAAACACAGGAGAGAAAGCTCATCCCAGTTCCAATTTTATCCCTCCTGCTGGGAAAAGGGATGGGTTCCAGAGCCAGCCTGGGATGCTGCAGGGCCCTGCTGGCACCACCAGTGCTCCCAGTGGGAACAGCCCCAGTGGCCCAGGGAATTCAGGATAAATACAGGATAAAAAACATGGCCAAAAGAGAGCTCCAGTGGGAACAAACTCCAGGGATTTCAGGATAAAGGGAATTCCCCTGAACTGCAGCAGAGGGAAGGGCAAACCCCACAGCCTCAGGCTCCCAAAGGAACAAACCCAGGGGCACTGGGAGCCCAAATCCCACTGATCCCCACCCTGCATCCCTGGGTTTCCTTCCCCTGCCCACAGCAGTGTCCCAGAGCACCCCCATTCCAGGAATTCCCACTCTTTGTGCAGTCCCATGCAGCTCCTGGAGCAATTTGCAAACATTAATTAAGCCCTGGCAGCATCCCAGAGTGGGCGGGGACTGTGTGTCTTTAATTACATTAATTCTGCTCAGGGTGGGCAGTAATTATTGGCAATCTATTCCAGGACTCAAACAAACCCAGGGTGATGATTGCACCTTCAGCACCTGGAATCCCATGGATGGATGGATGGATGGATGGATGGATGGATGGATGGATGGAATAAATGGAAAAGGGAAAAAGCAGCAGGCAGGGGGAAAAAAACACAGGAAAGTCCTGCTAAAAATCCTTCCTCTTCCTGCAGTAAATGCTCCTCTCCAAAAAAATCCTGTCCCTCCTCTCCCAATCACTCCCATCCCTCAATCCCCAAACACTCCCATCCCTCAATTCCCAATCACTCCCATCCCTCAATCCCCAAACACTCCCATTCCTTTAATTCCCAAACACTCCCATCCCTCAATCCCCAAACACTCCCATCCCTCAATTCCCAATCACTCCCATCCCTCAATCCCCAAACACTCCCATTCCTTTAATTCCCAAACACTCCCATCCCTTCTCTCCCAAACACTCCCATCCCTCAATTCCCAATCATTCCCATCCCTCAATCCCCAAACACTCCCATCCCTCAATTCCCAATCATTCCCATCCCTCAATCCCCAAACACTCCCATCCCTCAATTCCCAATCATTCCCATCCCTCAATCCCCAAACACTCCCATCCCTTCTCTCCCAAACACTTCCATCCCTCAATCCCCAATCACTCCCATCCCTCCTCTCCAGAAAAATCCCTGCTCAAGAAAAGGGGTTTGGTTTGTGCTCCAGCCCAGGCCAACAGGGAGCAGCTCCTGGAGGAAGTGGCCAAACTCAGCTGAACCCTTTCCTCACTGAAGTGATATTTTTCCTGTCCTGCCAGAAATCTCAGTTCCCACATTCATGGTGAAGTGAAGAGTTGGATTCATGGATCCTTGTGGATCCCTTCCAGCCCAGGAGATCTGTGAATCCAGGAGATTCCCATCCCAGAATCCTGCCCAGGCCTTGGTAAAACCACCAGGGGTGCAGCATTCCAAAGCTGCCTGCAGCTGGAGCTGAAACCTGGATCTAAAATCTGGAGCTGAAACTTGGAGCTGCACCTGGAGCTAAAACCTGGAGCTGTATCTGGATCTGAACCTGGAGCTGCTCTTGGATCCACACCTGGAGCTAAAACCTGGATCTGCAGCTGGAGCTGCACCTGGAGCTGTACCTGGAGCTAAAACCTGGATCTGCAGCTGGATCCAGAGGCACTGGGACACACTGTGGGGTGCAAAGGAGCCCAGGCCAGCCCTGCTCTCCCCAAATCCATGGGATTTGCACTCCTGACTCCCTACACAGCCACACATCCCCAGCAGCTCTGTCCTGCTCCAGGCCAGGCTCTGCTCCTGCTGCTGGCACACTCCTGGCACACCAGGACACTCAGGAAGTCACTCAGGATTCCAAGGACGTGGAGCTGCTGGAGCAGGTCCAGAGGAGCCTCAGAGCCACTCCAGAGCTGGAGCCAGGCTGGGGGTGTTCCTGGAGCAGGAATCTGTGTCCCAGAGCAGCCTTGGGGACAGATCCCATTACCTGGGCACCCTGAGCTGCCTGGCAGGGTTTGATTCCTTATTTCAGTTTGTTCTGTTGGGGGAAGAAGTCAGGCATGGGGTCACTGTCATGAGGGACATCACTGCAGGTTCTCGAGGTGACACTGCCATGGTCCAGAAGGACCTGGAGCTGCTGGGATGAGTCCAGAAGAGGCCCCAGAGTTTCTCCATGTTAGGATACAAAACTGCCACAGAATGGCAGTGACTCATGTTCATGTTTTCTGTGCAAATAATACACTGCCCATCCAGAGACAACAAATGCATGAAGTTTCAGAGACAACTAATAGATGTGGAACTAGTTAAAGCTGGAGTAACCAACAGTAGTAGTAATCACTTCCTGTCTAGCTGTTTCACTAGTGCTCTTCAATTCCAATTCTTTTCAAAAAGGTTACCAAAATACATGGTAACCCTTTTGTAAAGTCTCTTCTTATTTGGAGAGAGAGACCCCTGACTTACAGGAGCCCCTGTGAGCCAGGCTGGGAGAGCTGGGGGTGCTCACCTGGAGAGGAGAAGCTCCAGGGAGAGCTCAGAGCCCCTGCAGGGCCCAAAGGGGCTCCAGGAGAGCTGCAGAGGGACTGGGGACAAGGGATGGAGGGACAGGACACAGGGAATGGCTCCCACTGCCAGAGGGCAGGGATGGGTGGGAGATTGGGAATTGTTCCCTGGGAGGGTGGGCAGGCCCTGGCACAGGGTGCCCAGAGCAGCTGGGGCTGCCCCTGGATCCCTGGCAGTGCCCAAAGCCAGGCTGGACACTGGGACACCCTGGGATGGTGGGAGGTGTCTCTGCCATGTCAGGGGTGGCACTGGGTGGCTTTAAGCCCCCAGCAGCCCAGGCCCTGCTGCTTTCCTTGCTCCATGGACTCTTTTGGGATCCCTGCAGCTCTGGGACCCCTGGGCTTTGTCCTTCTCCTCCCACAGCTCCCGGCCCCTCTCAGCACCCACCAGTTCAGTGCCAAACTCATCCCTGCTTCCATTCCCCAGCCCAAGAGAAGCCCAAATCCCCTCAGCACCCAGTCCTGTAGGAGATGAGGAACCCCAAACCCCCAGGGAATCACCTCAAACCCTTCAGCCCATCCCTCACAGTCAGTATTGCTTGGGGACCACCTGGCAGAGCCCACCCCAGATTCCTCCTTGGATTCTGCCTCCAGGAACCCCAAATCAGCAGGATTCCCCCAGGATGAGAGAACAGGCCTTGCTTTCACCCCAGGCAGGTCCCTGAAGTGGCACTGGGACAATCTGGGAGCACATTCCAGGCTCCAGCCCCACGTTCAACACCACCCACGGCCCTTCCAAAGGCAACACCACCCCCAAGGCACAGCTCTGTTTGGAAGTGAAGCTGAAAATAAAGAATTAAAATAAAAATATGAGAGAATAAAGGTGGAAAAGGGAATGGCATAAAACAGTTTGTGGGTGGGTGAGGAAAATCCCCAAATAAACAACCCCACATCCTGAAATTCCTCTGCAATCGATTGTGGTGGTGGTAATTAAGGTGCTTGCAGCTGTTCCAGAATTCCTCTCTGCCCTCCCATCAAGCCCAGGGCTAAAATGTCCCATTCTTGGTGGGACAAGGCTGAGCTTCACCCTGGGATTCACAGGGGATTCTCAACCACAATTGCAGCCCCACCTGAGGGAGATGTCAGCAATATCCATCAGATTTTCAAGCAAACACACAGGAATATTTTTAAAAAGCAGCACTGAGGTCTCTGTGCAGCTCCCACCCCATGTAATCCCTGCTCTGGGGAGAAATTAAATGGTTTAACAAGAAATAACTGAGCAAATCAATCCACGAGCAAGTATTGACTGCAGAGCCTTTGGAACAGCCCAGAAATCCAAGGATTTCATGAAGGATGGCACCAAACCCTGCCACAGCTCCCCAGGCAGAGGCCCAGGTGACAATTGGCTTTGGGGAGTTATTAAATCAGCAGAGCATTAACCCCAAACCCCAGGCCATGAACACACCCCAGGATGTTGGATCCACTCATTAATTTCTCAGGATGAAAAATCCCAGGAAGAAAGAAATCAATGAGCACAGGACAGGGCAAGCAAGATGAATATCCCAGAGACAAAGAGCTCAGAGGGATAAATCAACCCCAAACCCAGGGAATGCAGAGCAAAATCCAATTCATCCTGAGCCTCAGCTCCTCCCTGACAGGGCCACTCCAGGGAAAGCAGCTCCTCACTCACTGAGCTGCCCAGTCTGGCACTTGGATTTGGGTTTTGGGAGAAGTTTTGAAGGGCAGGAGGTGCTGGATGCTTCCTTCCCTTGGAATCAGCATGTGGGCAGTTGGGGAGGTTGGATTTATCCAGCTCCAAGCATTTCTGGATGGTTTGCCCATCCCTAGCAGTGCCCAAGGCCAGGCTGGACAGGGCTTGGAGCACCCTGGGATGGTGGAAGTTGTCCCTGCCATGGCTTTCAGGTCCCTCCCAACCCAAACCATTCCAGGATTCTTAGATAACCACCCCAAAAGCCCAGCTTCATGTCCAGCCTAAAATAAGTAAAGCCACACCTTGACTGAGGCAGGAGACTCCACCTGATCCATTCACAAACCCTGATCCTTCTGGAAAACACTGACAGGCACAGCAAACCCCTCCTGGAGCAGGCCAGGAAATAACCCAGAGCTGAGCCCTCCTAAATGGAACAAATCTAACGGGATTTATCATCCCAAGCTCCAAAGATCACTGCAATCCTATATTTCCATTTCTTAAGGAATAAAAGCAACACTTCCCACACTGTTGGCATTGCTGGGCTCATTCCACAGTGTCCTCTTCCTTTTCCATGTCACCCACAAAACCCAACACCCTCTGCCCCCACGGTTTGGAGGGAATCTGCTGTGGGAGATGGGCTGGGAGGAGCAGGAATGTCCTGGGTAGAGCTGGAAGCACTCACAGGAGAGCAGCTCCCTCCCCCAGCCCCTTTGCTCTGCTCCACATCTCACACAGGACTCGTTTGCTCCAACTCCCCTCTGCTTTGGGCTTTTGCACAATTTGGATTGTGCAAACCCCAGGAAAGCCTCACCTCCCCCTGGTCTTTTGGCCCAGAAGATGCTCTTGGAGCACCTGAGCAGGGCTAAAACCTCTAAAAATTCTCTTTTCACCCCATTTATTCCATTTGCATTTATCTTTTCACACTTCCTGCCTCATTCCTCTGCCCAGCTCACACCACAGGATTTTCCTGTGTCTCCTTGGGGTTCTCCCTCCAAATCCAGGAAGAGAAGCAGAAGCTCCAAGTAGCCCAGACAGGAGGGGCTCAGCCCCAGGTGTGGCACCTCCATCCCGCAGACACATCTCTTCCTTCCTTCCAGCTCTTCCTTAGGTGGATGCTCCTCTCCAAAAAAAATCCCATCCTCAATTCCCAAACACTCCCATCCCTCAATCCCCAAACACTCCCATCCCTCCTCTCCAGACAAATCCCTGCTCAAGAAAAGGGGTTTGGTTTGTGCTCCAGCCCAGGCCAACACTGGGAGCAGCTCCTGGAGGAAGTCGCCAAACTCAACTGGGGGAAAATCACAAATAAAACGGGATTTTGGGGCAGAGCCCTGTTCTGAGCTCTGGGGACACTCCCAACCCCAGGAATTGTTTCCTGCAGGCTCCACAGGGAACAGCTCTCTTCACCTGTGGTGGAGAAGCTCCTCAGCATCCCCTCAAGGACAAGGCAGAGGTCACTCCCTCCCCTGTTCTGTCACACAGGAGGAGGAGGAGGGACCAGACGTGCCAGGACACAGGGAGGTGGCACCGACCCCCCTCACCTGCAGAGCTGGGGCAGGGAAAGCAGATCCAGGTGGTTCCTGGCACAGGGACTCCCCTCTCCTCCACCCTGGAGCCACACAGTCCCTTCGGGATGGGAAGGATATTCTCCCTGTTTCCTCAGCTGAGCAATGCCCTCAGTGCTGTGAGCTCCAGGGATCACACCCCCAATTCCTCCCTCCCAGCCTCGGGGAGTAGCTTCTGAGACATTTCCAGGATGGCTGGAGGAGACCTCACTCTTTGGGCAGCCTGGTGGCTCCAGCAGCAGCTGCAGAGCCGAGAGTGCCCAATTCCATCCCACAGGAACTCCTGCATCCCCCCCAGAGCAGCTCCTGGGAGTGCCCAATTCCATCCCTGAGGAGCGCCTGCAGCACCCCCAGAGCAGCCTCGGACACAGCAGCGCTCCAGGATTTATCCTGGCCGGGACAGCGGGACCCTGGCCAGGTTTGCTGCACCTTAGAGGAGTGAGGGCTCGGTGAAATTCGCAGTCAGCCCCTCCTGGCACCGGGAGATCCTGCCCTGGCACCCAGGAGGGGGAGGCAGCTTTTCCCCACTGCCCACCGCCTGTCCCTGCTCTAATTCCCGAATTTCCTTGTCCCACGGTACCGGATTGTCCTGCTGGAAAGGTCCTGTCCCAAAATCCGTTTTATCTCGGATTTCCCCCCAGCTGTGCCGCTCCCGCTCGCAGCAGCAGCTGCTGCCTGCACGGCCGGGGCAGCTCCTCCATCCCTCCTCCGGAGCCTGCACAGTTTAGCGGCTGCCGTGACAAGCCCAGAGGGACAATTCCGTCTCATTTCCCGGCTGCATCCCTGGGATCCATCTCGCAGGCAGAGCTTGCTCTGTCCCCACAGACCCCAGCCCCCGTTTAAGGATGCTCAGCCCCGCAGAGATCAGAACACCGGAATATTCCAGCACCACCAGCATCCCGCTGCTCCCGGGCATCCTTCCCGTGTGTCCAACACACCAGAGCTCCCAACAGTCCCACCGGGATCCTCCCAAGCACGGATCCCGCTCCTAGCGCTTTGTAAAGCCCTGCCCCGAGCTTTGGGGCTCAAACACCTTTGGGATCAGCTCGGCTCAGCACAGCTCCGCATCCCAAAGCGCTCCAGGGGTCCCAAAGGAGCGGATCCAGGGGATGCTCGGGGAGCCGAAGGAGCCCGGGCACGGCAAAGCCCGGCGGGATGGGCAGGGCTGGGTCGGGGGACCTCGGCTCGCACTGGGGAAAAATCTGAGTGCGACTACGCTGGGAGCAACGCGGGACGTGGGAAGACAGCGGCGGGGATGGTGCGACATTAATTTAATTATTTCTCATTAAAACCCAAGGCAGCAGCCAGCACCTCACACGCCTGACAGTCACCCCTTAAACCAGAGAGCATCACTTGGAGCCGGTGCAAAAACCAGCGAGAGGGAAAGCGCTCGGTGGGCAGCGACCCGCAGGGAGCTCCCGGGCCGGGGGGAACCTCCCGGCCATGCGGGACCTGCCGGATGCTGCCGGACACACCGAGACCTGCTGGACCCTCCGGAACCTGCCGGACACAGCGGGACCCACTGGACTCTCCAGAATTTGCCGGACATACCGAGACCTGACGGACACACGGGGACCCTCCGGGACCGCTGCGACCCCGGAGCACTCCGGGCACGGCGGGCAAAGGCGCAGCGAGCGGCGGGGCCGGGAGGGGACACGGAGCGGAACCGGCACCAACCAAGAGTCCCTTAAAGCGACATCAGCCAGGGGTGCCCTTGGACCGACACGAACGGGGAACAGGGACCGGGACCAATACGAGCCGGGGATACCTCGGACCGAGAGGAGCCGCAGGCACGGGACAGAACCGACACCAACTGGGAGTCTCTTGGTCCGACACGAACCGGGAACAGAACCGACATGACCCAGGGGTCTTGGACCGACACGAACCGGGGACACGGACCAGAATCGACACGAGCCAGGGATCTCTTGGACCGACACGAAACGGGAACAGAACCAACACGACCTAGGGGTCTTGGACCGACACAAATCAGGGGCACGGACCACAACCGATACTACCCCAAGGCTCTTGGAGCGACTCGAACCAAGGACACGGACAGAACCGACACTACCCAAGGTTGGACCGACATGAACCGGGACCAGAATGGACACGAGCCAGGGCTCTTGGACCGACATGAACCGGGACCAGACCGACACGACCCAGGGGACCCCGGACAGGAGCCGAGAGCAGGGGATGCTCCCGGCCCGCACTCACCGCGGAGAAGTTGTGCGGGCCGCAGAGCTCGCCGCGGTACTTGCAGGACAGCAGCATGTCCTCCAGCTGGTGGCCCAGGCGGTCCATGAAGTCGGCGCTGATGCCCTCGTAGTGGCGGGGCGGCAGAAAGAGGCGGAAATCGGCCAGTTTGGCGAACCAGCGCAGCCGCGCCTCGTCGGCGCGCAGCAGCTCGGTGAGCAGCGGCCGCGCGGTGCGGTTGGGCAGCAGCAGCCCCAGCCAGTGCCCCGCGTAGTACAGGTCGCCCTTGGAGAGGCGAGGGAAGCGCAGCGGGTTGTTGTTGCACAGCGTGACGGCGGGGAAGGGCAGCTGGCGGCTCCACTCGGTGCGCACGCGGGTGTGCGAGGGGAAGGCGAGCCAGTGCAGCAGGCGGTCGGAGGACCAGGCCAGCAGCAGCCCCAGCGCCGTGCAGAAGGCGAGCACCCAGAGCGCCCGGCGCGCCGGCGCCGCCCGCGCCGAGCACATGAGGCGCAGCCCGTGCAGCCGAGTGCGCAGCGCCGGCGCCCGGCGCCCCCGCGCCATGGGCGCTCCCCTCCTCCTCCTCCTCCTCCTCCTCCTGCCGCTCGTCCTCCTGCGGGCCGGGCTCAGGGCGAGCAGCGCCGCGCCATCCCCGGGCCCCCCGCCGGCTGCGGCCCCGAGCGGCGGGGGCAGCGCCCGCGGGCGGCCCGCGGCCCCGAGCTGCGCGGCGGGCGGCAGTTCCGGCAGCGCGGCATGCCGGGCCCGGGGCCACCGGGGCCACCGGCGCCGCCCGCACCGCCCGCCCCTGTCCCTGTGGCTGCCCCTGTCCCTGCCCGGCCGCGCCGCTCACATCCCGCGCTGCCGCGCCCCGCCCGACACCGGCACCGGCACCGACCGAGCCCCGCCGCGACCCTGCCGGGCTCCGAGCCCGCGGACCCCGGGACCCCGGCGGGGAGAGCGCTGCGGGACCCCCGCGCTACCCCCGGCCCGCGCCCGCCCGCCCCGCGCCGCGCCCGCCCCGCGCTGCCATCGCCGAGCGCTCCGCCGGGCGCGCCCGGCCAAGGGCTGCGAGCAGCAGGAGGAGGAGGAGGAGGAGGAGGAGGATAAGGAGGAGGAAGAGCGGGACGAAGCTTGCCGAGGTGCCAGTCCCGGCCGCTCGGCGCTCGGGAGGCGGAGGGAGCGATGCTCGGCGCCGATCGCGCTGCTGCTTTCCCGGAGTAGCCCCCCGCTCCTCCTCCTCCTTCTCCTCCTCCTCCTCCGCCCCCCGTTATCCCCCGGCTGCCGCCGGCCCCGGCCCCCCCGCTGCCTCCTCCCTCCTCCGGCAGGAGTTTGTTTTTCTGCTTTTCAGCAGCCCCGGGGGAGAACATAATATCAAGGAAAGCCGGGGGTAACGGAGGCGAGGCTTGCAGCGGGCTCTGTGCGGCCACTGCGATCCGGGGAGGGGGGATGGATTGCGGGGGGCTCCGGGCTCGCTGCTCCCCGCGCCTCGGCTCCATGGAGCGGACGGGAAAGGAACAAACGCGTTCCGGGAAGCATCGCCCCCGCCCCTCGCTGCCCCTCACCACGAGCCTGAGGAGCCCTTCGGGGTCAGGGGCTCCTCCTGCCCTGATCGGACCACCAAAAGCCCCTTTCCCTTAACACCCCGTGCGACGGGAATAACTCGGGATGTGGATTGGCATCTCCTCGGCATTGCTGAGCTCGGATCTCTGCAAGCGGCTGCCGTTACCTTCATTTTGCTTTCAAACAGTACAGAGAAACATTCCTCTAATTGTGTCCAATTAAGCCGTAAGTGCCGGTAACTGCTCCGAATCCCCTCTGATATATTTTTTTTTCTCCCTCGGAATTAATTTTCCCTGTGCATTTGGAGCCGTATATTTTTACCCAATAGATGGAGTCGTTACAGCCTGCTTCTCTCCAGCCTCTCCCGGCGAGTTGCTTTTTTTATTGTGCCAAAGCTGCGAACGTGCAGCAGCCGCGGCTTGGGGGGCAGCCGGCCCCAAATCCCGCTCCTTGTCCTCCTAAAACACGGGGGGAAAACGGGACCGAGAGGCTGAGCCTGAGCCCTGCAGGGCGGGGGCGGCGGCAGCAGCACAAACATTGCCTGAGCGCAGCCAGGTGCCCTCAGATAACTCGGCTGCTTTTTCCCCAGCTCGTGTCCATGCTCGGGAGCATTTTCCTGTTTTTTAGCAGTGCTCGTGAGCAGCGAATCCTTCCCATCAGCCCAGCACCGGCCGTGACCCTTCAGAACCGAGTTCCCGTCTCCATGCCAGCAGCATCTCTGGCAGCTCCAGGGAGCCTCTCCTGCCGTTTTCCCGGCGGATCCCGGCTCGTTTTTCCCCGCCGCCTGTTGAAAGCACTGGGAGTTTTTCCCCTTGGCTCCCTCTCAGGATAACCAGCATCCCAAGTGCTTCCCCACCAGGTGGGCCGGGGCTGTTTTATTCATGATTTATTGCCACAAACGCAAGGAAATAAAAGGTGCTCGACCATGAACATCCTCCCGAGTTCCCTCCCTCTCCACGTTCAGCCCTGTGGCACAGCTTTCTCTGGCAGGCAAAGCCCAGCCCTGCACTGGCCTCACTTTCAGCTCTTTCTCTTCTCCAAAAGGTTTTTCTTTGGTTTTTTTTTGGTTTTTTGGAGTTTTTTGGGCAGATGCAGCCTGGCAAAAGCGGCTTGTGAAGGAAAGAGCAGCAGCTTTGCACGGGAAGCAGCTTTTCCTGAAATCCACTCCAAATGATCCACTCATATCTCCTTGATTTATTAGAGGGAAGCAATTTTTCTACATTAGCTGGCAAAGGGCGGTGGGATGGCCAAGGCCAACTGGAGCTGGAATCCAAAAGGTTCCCCACAAAAACATTCCAAAGCTAAACTAAACCTGAGGATGAAATTCCCAGGTATCACCTGGTGGGACATGGCCCAACCTCTGGAAATTCTCTCCATGTTTGCAGTTGTTCGGGAAAGCAGCTCATTCCCTGCATCTGAGCCCTGGGTGATTCCTCAGGCAGCCACAGCAGCTCAAAGGCTGATTGGACCTAATTAAGTCCAATAAGAAATAATTGAGCTGATCCAGAAATATTGCTAATTAACCAACAAGTCACTTGAAAATTATCCCTTGGGCTGGGTGAGTTTCCTCCTTCTGGAGGAGAATGGATTGGGGATTCTGTAGTTTGACAAATTCAGTGAATTATTGTGGGGAATCCCACCATTCCCCACCCAAAACATCCCCTGGGTGCCCCTGAAAGGGCACAGGAAGACAAATTTTGGAAGTTGTTCCAAACAAAACCTTTGGCTTCTTTTGAAACTTAATTTTCACCTCAAACATCGACCTGGATGAAGACAAAAAGGATTAAAGAAAAGCTTGAAATCCCCTGGAAAGGAAATTGGTTTTGTTCTGCTGGATAGTGTCAGTATTAGTATTAATATTTGTATTTATTAGTATTAGTATTTATCCTGGAAGGGATATTAGTATTTATTATTAGTAGTAGTATTTATTATTAGTAGTAGTATTTATTAGTATTTATCCTGGAAGGGAGCAAAGGCAGGCAGGATCCCCCTCCAAACTCCTCTCCCAGGTGATTTCAGCCCCCTTCCCTGGCCCTGTGTCCCTTGGAGCATCCCAGGGGATTTCTGGGATTTATTCTCTTGCTCTCCTGAGCAGTTCCTGCTGGAACTGAGCTCATGCTGAGTGAGCAGCAGATTTATCCTGGGTTTTATCCCTGTTTTTTTCCCCTGAGGTTGGCCCCAGGCATGGAGGAGCTCTGGGGCATCCTCTGCTCTGCTGAGCTTCTAGGGGCCAGAATCAGGGGGAGAAATTACAGGGCTGGGATCAAATGGGGCAGGATGGGGCTTGGATTTTGGGAAACAATTCCTCCCTGGGAGGGTGGGGAGGCCCTGGAATAGAATTCTTGCAGAGGCTGTGGCTGCCCCTGGATCCCTGGAATGTCCCAGGCCAGGCTGGATGGAGCTTGGAGCAGCCTGGGCCAGTGGGAGGGGTCCCAGGGGTTGGGACTGGATGGGCTTTAAGGTCCCTCCCAACCCAACCATTCCAGGATTCCCTGATCAGCTTTCCTAGGCTGGATTTGGTGCTCCCAGAGCCTCTGGAATACAAAGATGGGGATTTTTGGCTCTCAGGTCCCCCTGGGCTGGGAATGGGATCCCTTTGCCAGCACAGAGCCATCTCCAGGGGCAGGAGCAGAGCCTGGCCCCACTGGGCACAGCTGGATGTGAGCTGGATGTGCCCATCCTGCAGAGCCCTGCCTGGGCTGGACTTTTGGGACATGGGGATGGATGTGACCCCACAGCTCTTGGGGACAGGTGTGACCCCAGAGCCCCTCCTGGGACAGGCGTGACCCCAGAGCCCCCCCAGAACAGATGTGACCCCACAGGATCTGGGGACAGGTGTGACCCCACATCCCAGGGTGTCGGGGCAAAATGAGCCTCAAACCTGTTCTGCAGCCCCCAAACCTTCGGGAAGAACTCCCTGCTCTGCCCAACCCTGCAGAATCAATTCCTGCTGGAGGCACAAAGGCACAAAACATTGGAAATTGGGGTTTCCATGGAAGCCACGGCTCGGCCCTAAAGCCAGCCCTGCTGCCTCAGAGCCCAGAGATGTGACAGCCCCACCCTGGGTTGCAGAACTTGGGGAGCTCCACAAACATCCACAGGGGGGCTGCTGTTGTTTTCCTTGGCTTTGTTTCATTTTTCATGCAAATAAATAAATGCTTGGGCTTCCAGCTGGGAAGTTCTCCCAAGGAATGGAGGGGATTTTGGGGGCTGCAGGGGTTTGGGGCTGTTTTTTTTGAGTGCAGGCAGGTGAAATATTCCATCCATCCCAAAATGTTGGGAGCACATAAATAGTGCCAGGATTTCTGCATCTGCTGCTTCACCCCAGCAGCACCAGAGGAGTAAAAACGTTAGGATTTCACAACCCTGCTCCAAAACAAAACAAAAGATAAAAAATAGGGAGATTTTGGATATTTCATTTTCTTGTGTGTGTTTAAAGGAAAAAACCTGGGAGAGATCAAACAAATGCCCAAGTGTGGTGTGGCTGCTCCTTTGGGAATTACACTGGGAATCCCAGCCTGGGTAAGGGAAATAAAGTGGGATTTTCCAGGCTTGCACAGAAGGATCCATTGGGAAGATTTCAGGAGCCAGATCTTGTCTGGGCTGTGGACCCTGCCTGTGGGGGTCCCTGATCCCAAAGGATCCTTGCACATCCCAAAGGATTTAATTCTCATTCCTCTCAGCTTTTGGAGGGGACACGGGGCTGATCCAGGGGTTTAATTTGGGATCAGCTGTGGATTGAAGGTCCTGTCCTGTGCCACACATGGACTGGTGTGACCCCACAGTCCTTGGGGACAGTTGTAACACCACAGGGCTGTTGAATTGCCTTTAATTAGCAGGGTCTGCTTTAATTGGTATTCCTGGCCTTCCTTAAAGCAATAAAAGGCTAATCCATAAATAAATGTGTTTATAGAGATAGATATTTAAATACCTCCTTCTTTTCCTTCTGCAGGTAGGGAAGAGGAAGGATTTAGATCTATTTTAAGCTCACAGCTGGCATCCTCCCAATTATCTCCTTTTCTCCCCCCCATTTTCCATATCACTGCTGAAGAAGTGAGGGGAGGAGATGAAACAAATGGAAACACCTCTGGATTTGGGAAGGATGGATTTGTACAGGAATTCTTGGGAGCAAATGAAACAGCCAAGTTCTCGTGGCCTCTTCCTATCAAATTCCTTCTTTGCCATCAAGAATGGGGCACCCTGGACCTGCCAGGGAACAGATGTTACCCCACAGGCTCTGGGGACAGATGGATTTTGGGAAACAATCTGGGCCCAGCCCGGCTCTGCTCCAGGGCTCTCTGTGGATTTTAGTGGTCCCAGGGCTGGCCAGCAGCCTCCCTCCATCTATGGGGACTCCCAAAACTCTGAGCAGAGATTAAAAAAATGTCATAGAATGGTTTGGGATCTTAATTCCCCCCCCCCCCCAGTGGCACCCCTGGCCCGGGGCACTGCCAGGGGTGCAGGGGCAGCCACAGCTGCTCTGGGAATTCCATCCCAGCCCCTCCCCACCCTCACAGGGAAGGAGTTTTCCATATTTGCAACCAGAATCTCCCCTCTGTCAGTGGGATCCATTCCCCCTTGCCCTGTCCAGGTCCCACTCCACAGGCCCTGTGCAGCTTTTGGGGCCCAGGACAGGCCCAGGGACCTCAGGATCCTGCAGGGCCTTTGGATGGGCTTGGCAAACCTACAAGAGGGACTGGAGGAGCGATGGGAACATCAAATCAGGGAATCCTGGAATGGTTTGGGTTGGGAGGGGACCTTACACCCACCCAGTGCCACCCTTGCCATGGCAGGGGCACCTTCCCCTGTCCCAGGGGCTTCAAACCCCAGTGTCCAACCTGGCCTTGGACACTGCCAGGGGTGCAGGGGCAGCCCCAGCTGCTCTGGGAATTCCATCCCAGCCCCTGCCCACCCTCACAGGGAAGGATTTTCCATATTTTCAACCAGAATCTCCCCTCTGTCAGTGGGATCCATTCCCCCTTGCTCTGTCACTGCAGGTCCCAGCCACAGGCCCTGTGCAGCTTTTGGGGCTCAGGACAGGCCCAGGGCCCTCAGGATCCTGCAGGGCCTTTGGATGGGCTTTGCCTCCAGGAGGGATTTCAGCAGTGATGGTAACATCAAATATTAGCATCAAATCAATGTTAGCATCAAATCAGGGAATCCTGGAATGATTTGGGTGGGAAGGGACCTTAAACCCACCCAGTGCCACCCCTGCCATGGCAGGGACACCTCCCACTGTCCCAGGTGCTCCAAGCCCCAATGTCCAACCTGGCCTTGGACACTGCCAGGGATCCAGGGACAGCCACAGCTGCTCTGGGAATTCCATCCCAGCCCCAGCCCATCCTCCCAGGGAGGAATTCCCCCCCAATATCCCATCTCTGCCATTCCCTGTGTCCTGTCTCTCAATCCCAGGGGACAATGCAGGGACACAGCCATGTGAGGGCCTTGGTGTCCCATCCCTGAGCTTTTGGGGCACTTCCCCTCTTCCCTGGCCCTGCTGGAATTATCCTGGATCCAGGCAGACCAAGGGGAAAGGGAAAAGAACAGCTTTGAAAGGAGCCCTGACATGTGCAGGGAAAGGGAAATCCATGGGACACATCCAGAGGCTGGGAAATGAATCCAGCTTCAGGAAGACAATGAAGATTTGAGTATTGAATATTGAGTATTGAGTATTGACTATTGAATATTGACTATTGCCTATAGACTATTGAATATTGAATATTGAGTATTGAATATTGAGTATTGAATATTGAATATTATCTGTTTTCTGGCTCTCAGACACACGGATTATTCCAATTTTTCCCCTGAGCCTCTGAAGTTCAGAGCCTGGGGGTTTTCTGTTCCTGTTTATTCTCCTTTTCCTTTTCCCCAGTTCCTGAAGGGCTGGAATTGGCTGGCAGCTCCTGGCTGGGAGCTCCTCTTTTGGCTGCTGAGGGGCTGCAGGGAGGGGTGATGCTCTCCTGCTTCCCTTGGCACTTCAGTCACACTCTAAGGCTCCACGGCTGGCACCACTGGAGATGTTCTGCTTTAATTAAAGAGGAATCTCGGGATGGAAAAACTTCCTGAGCCCATTTTGCTGTTCAAACCTGGCTTGCTCAAGTCTTTGGTCCTGAGATGTGGATGGAGCTGATCCATATGAGATTGGGTACCTCCTACACATTTATATGGGATTGGGCATCACCTTCATTTGGATTGGGTATCACCTACACTTTTATTTGGGATTAGGCATCACCTACAACTTCCTTTGGGATTTAGGCACCTCCTGCACCTTCATTTAGGATTAGGCAGGACCTACACCTGCACCATCACCTCTGGATGTGGCAGTGAGCTGTGACAGGGGGAAATGTGGGAGGGAATTCCCATCCTCCCTGTCCTGGGGAATTGTTCTGGATACCCCATGGGAATAAGCCTGGAGTGGGCTGGAGGCTCCTCTGCACCTGCCCTGACCCCAAATTTCACATTCGCAAGGGGAGCAGCACCTGGAAAGGAGGAGGCTGGAGCTTCCCAGCCCGTGGGTCACCTTGGGACACCCTGGAGGGCCATGCTCAATGTTCCATGTCCTGCCCTGTACCTGGAGAGACAATTCCCTGCTAATTCCGCCCCCCCTTCCTGAACCTTTTTCCCTCCCTTTAAATTCACTGGACCTGGCAAATCCAGAGGAGTACTGCTCTGTGTTTGGAGAGGATGGAAAATTCTCTCTCTCAGGGAGTTTGGCCTCGAAACCAAGTTCAGGGAGAAATTCCTTAAGTTGAGGTTTGTTCCTTGTCATTCCAAGGGATTTGAGGGCTCTCTTGGCAGGAGGAGAAAAGGGGAAAAGCCCTTTCCAGGTGGAAAAAGGGAAAAAGCCCTTTCTTCTCAAACCTGGAGATGTTTCCAATCCAAGAGGCTGCCACATCCCTGCTCCTATGGCAGCAGGAGGGAAGTGGGAAAATGAGGTTTCAGATCCTGAAGGATTAAAGGAAGGGTCACCTCCACACCAGCCTCTGATCCCACAGCACCAGGATCATGCTTGGAAGTTCTTTTGTTCCCTGAATCTGCTGGAAAACAAATGTGGAACTCCTGGGCTGGACTGGAGTCTCCACTTGGAGGTTTGGGCTGGAATTTTTGGGATTGAACAGCCCTGGAGTGGTTCCTGGGTCAGCCCCAGAACTGCCACTGAAACCTCCTCATTCCCAAATCCTGGGATTTGTGGCACAGGAATTACAGGGAAATTTGCTGCTGCAGAAATTCCCATTTAGGGGTTGGAGTGATTGGCCCCATGTCACAGATTGCAAGGCAAGATGGATTCTATTTACCATCTGTATGGCAGTTCTGTTCAGTGGGCAGATTTCCTTATCTCTTCCACAGCTGGGGAGACACCTGCTGATAACATCTATTGAGTGTCCCTGCATGACTGATAAGAGCTACAGCATCCCATGGGGAGATGTGAGCCCAGAGGGAGGAGCCAAGCATTCCTACCTGGATATAATCTGGAGATTCTGGAACACCAGCACGGCTTCTCCACTGGATTCCCAGAGGAACAGCAGCTGCCTCTTGCACTGGATCCTCAGAGGCAGAGACTGCACCTTTCTACAGGATCCCTGCTCCAGCAGAACCAGCCCTGACACTGCAGGAGGGCTGAGCCACAATTCCAATGGGACTGCTGCCAACACCCTGACCCACAGGGTGTCAGGTTGGGTTCTGACTCTGGCAGTGCTGTTCTAGTGTACTGCATTGTTTATTTCATCCTTTTATTTTCTTCCCTAATAAAGAGCTGTTATTTCCTGCTCCCATATTTTTTGCCCTTAATTTCAAATTTATAGCAATTCAGAGGGAGGGAGTTTGCATTTTCCATTTCAGGGGACGCTCCTGCCTTCCTCAGCAGAAACCTGGCTTTCCAAACCGAGACACCCCATGTGGGGAATGGTGGAATCCTGGAATGGTTGGGGTTGGGAGGGACCCTAAAGCCCCTCCTGTTCCCAGCCTGGGAACCCCTCCCACCATCCCAGGGTGCTCCAACCCCTCCAAGCTGGCCTGGGACATGGCCAGGGATGGAGCAGCAGGGCTGGAGATGATTCCAGAGGTGGCACCCAGAGCTGAGGGCTGTCGGGACAGGAGGGGCCCTGTCACCATGATACATCCTGAAAAATCCTCTTTGCCCAGGATTTTCTCCTGGGAAGCTGAGAAGCCTTAGAGAGGAATGAAAACAATAATTATCTGATTGCTGCTCCTGTTTGCTGCTTTGAAATGTGGCTTGGACATTGTTACCAACAGGTGAATGTTTGATTGGTTCCATGTGAATTGTTTTCAATTAATGACCAATCACAGTCCAGCTGTGTTGGACTCTGAGTCAGTGACGAGTTTTTTATTATTCATTCTTGTTAAGCTTCTGATGTATCCTTTCTCTTTCTTTATAATAGCATTTTAAAATATATCATAAAATTAAAATTAAATTAAATTAAAATAAATCAGCCTTCATAAAATTCATAAAATTAAATAAATCACCCTTCTGAGAATATGGGGTCAAAGTCTCATCTCTCACCTTGTCCTGGGGACCCTCACAACATCACAGGACCCCAAGGTTTGGGGTGTTCCCGTCCCAGCTTATCCTTGCCAAGCACGGGGCTCACCTTGGAGGAAATCAATTAATGCAATTACTGTAAAAACCCCTGCAGCACCTGTGGGATGAGGCTGGAAGCACAAACATGACCTGATGCTGCTCCCTGTGAGCTCCCAGACTCTGCAGAAACGGGGAAGAATCCAGAGCTCCTCCTGAGGGAAGCAGCCCCTTTCTGCTCACAGCAAAACCTCCCCCTCTCCGTCAAAAAAAAGCTTCAATTCCTGTCAAAAATCCCTTCAAAGGATCCAATCTGACAGCCCCAAAGCTGCTCCAGTTCCTTGCAGATTCTGTGGGAATGCTGCCAGTGATCCCAGCAGGGCTCAGTCAGGCCAGCTCCAGTGTGGGATCCCAGGTGGCTGCAAACTCCACACACCAGAGAATTTGGGAATTTTTACCCCCTTCCTGTGGATTCCCAGGGCTGGAGGCTGCAGGGTGGGTGCTGAAGGTCTGTCCCACTGCTGTCCCTGTCATCTCAGGCCCAGGGGCATCCACAGGGATCTGGGGAAGCAGGACAGGCTGGGAGCAGAGCAGGTAAGTGCCACCTGAGGAGCTGCCAAACTGAAAGGATCCAACAAATTTTCCTTTGGCAGCCTAATGGTGACAGCAGTTGTGTGGGAAGATTAATGGAGAAAAGGTTGGATAAAATAGAAGCTCCATCCTGAAGTTTTTCAGCTGCTTTTTTGCAGTTATGTAATTGTAAATGACATTGATTTTTATAAAAACCCACAAACAACACCAGGAAACTTGGAATGTTTCGGGCTGGATTCTGCTCCTGCTGCCAGCAGAGGAAATCTGGGGTTTTCTTGGATTTCAGGGCAGTTTCAGGCTGGTTTTTCAGGGATGAGAAGCAGGATTTGGCTCTCAGTAGCCTTGGAATGGCACTGGAGCTGTGCAGGGAGCAGAGCAGGGGCTGAGCTGGCACAGTCAGGGAATTGTCTGGGTTTGTATCTGGCCAAAATTCCCTGTACAGGCTGTTCCTGGATAGCCAGCACCAGCAGGGACCAGGATTGCTCCTGGTGTGGGCTCTGTTCCAGCCTGGGTGATCCCTGTGACCTCCAGGTGCCTCTGGAAAGGCCCCCCTGCCCTTCCTGAGGAGCTTTGGGGGTTCCTGGCTCCCATCCTGTGGATCCAGAGCTGGGACCAAGGTTAAACCCAGGGATGAGTTTTTAGGGGAACGGTGAGATTTGGTCCAAGGTTGGACTCTGTGACCTTTCCCAGCCTCAGTGACCCTGGGGTGGCACCTGCAGGAGCAGCAGGACATTCCCAGTCCCATTTCCATTTCCAGTCCCATTTCCATTTCTAGTCCCATTTCCATTCCCATTCCCAGTCCTATCCCCATTTCCATTCCCAGTTCCATTCCCAGTCCATCCAGCCTGGCGGGACCTGGGATCACCCTCAGGGCTCCTGGGCTCATAGGACTCTGCTCACTCTGCTCAATCCCTGTTGGATCTGACCCTGAGACACAGGGAAAGGGAAGACACTGGGAAAAAATGGGAAATGATTCCTCAGTGTGCCTCAGTTTCCCCAGGTACAGCAGGAGCATTCCAGGCCCAGGCTGGGACAACGTTCAGGATCTGGCTCAGGTCAGTCCTGGCCTCTCTCCTGCCAGGACCCAGCCCATGGGAGCTGCTCCCTCTCCCTTTCCAGTCCTCAGGACTTTCATAGAATCATGGAGTGGTTTGGGTGGAAGGGACCTCAAAGCCAACCCAGAGCCACCCCTGCCATGGCAGGGACACCTTCCCTGTCCCAGGCTGCTCCAACCCATCCAGTCTGGCCTTGGGCACTGCCAGGGATCCAGGGCACCTTTCCCATCTCAATTCCCTCCCAATACCACACCAAAATCTGCCCTTTTTACCCTTTTAATGCTTCCCTGCATTCTCCAGCCTTTGGCTCCTCTGATGCCTGGCAAAGATTTTTTATTATTATTATTCCAAATCGCTGCTTTTTTCCTTCATGGAATCCCATGGGAAGGCAAAAGGAAGGGAGCTCCTGGGTGGGAAAAGCCCTGGAGGAACAAAACTGCAGCAGGAAAACATTCCTCCCTCCAGGAGGGATGTTTGGAGTGGCTCTGCCCTGGCACAAAGACCTTGTCAGGATTTGTTTCCTGAGTGTTCCTGGGGATGTTTGAATCCATTCCCTCCCCACTCTGAGGAAAAGGGCTTTGTTCCAGGTGTAGAAGGCACCAGGATGACATTTTGTTCCCTCTCTTTTGTTCCCTCTCTTTATTTTCCCCCCAAAATATTGGATACACCAATAGTCAGAACTCCTCTCTCCCCCTCTCTCCTCCTTTCCCAGCCCTTGGATGTGGCTGGATGAGCACATGGAGCTTCCCTGAGCTGTGGGTAATGGGCTGAATGATTCTCCACGATTTTCTCCAAGAGTTTTCCCTTCCCAAGGCTATCTCCTCTTTGGAGTTGATATTTTAAAACAATTTCCCTGGAGGTGAAAAAGCTCCCTAGAGAATTGAGAAAGCTTGACTGGAAATGCTCCCATCAAACCCTTCCTGCTCCCTGCTTTTGGGCAGCTCCCTCCTGCTGGAATTTGTGGCTTTTAGCAACTTCTCAGTGTGGCTTTTTTTTAATTTTATTTTTATTTTTTAAATTTAGTCCTTTATTTTGGGAACAAGATGCTTTAAGGAAGGATTTGTTCCCATGCCCAGCTGTAAAATCTGGGAATGAAGGGAGAATTTCTGTACCAGCTGTAAATCTGGGAATGAAGGGAGGATTTGCTCCTGTGTTCATGTACCAGTGTAAAATCTGAGAATGAAGGGAGGATTTGTTCCCATACCCAGCTGTAAAATCTGGGAATGAAGGGAGGATTTGATTCCATGATCTTGTACCAGGAGTAAAGTCTGGGAATGGAGGATTTGGCCCCATGTTCCCATGCTCAGCTGTAAAATCTGGAATGAGGGGAGGATTTCTGTACCACCTGTAAAATCTGGGAATGAAGGGAGGCTTTGTTCCCATACCCAGCTGTAAAATCTGGGAATGAAGGGAGGATTTGTTCCTATACACAGCTGTAAAATCTGGGAATGAAGGGAGGATTTGTTCCCATACCCAGCTGTAAAATCTGGGAATGAAGGGAGGATTTGTTCCCATACCCAGCTGTAAAATCTGGGAATGAAGGGAGGATTTGTTCCTATACACAGCTGTAAAATCTGGGAATGAAGGGAGGCTTTGTTCCCATACCCAGCTGTAAAATCTGGGAATGAAGGGAGGATTTGTTCCCATACCCAGCTGTAAAATCTGGGAATGAAGGGAGGATTTGTTCCCATACCCAGCTGGAAAATGTGGAATGAAGGGAGGATTTGCCCCTGTGTTCCAACTCTAAAATCTGGGAATGAAGGGAGGATTTGTTCCCATACCCAGCTGTAAAATCTGGGAATGAAGGGAGGATATAGCTCTGTGCTCCTGTACCAGCTGGAAAATGTGAGAATGAAGGGAGGATTTCTGTACCAGCTCTAAAATCTGGGAATGAAGGGAGGATTTGCCCCTGTGTTCCCATACCCATCTGTGACATCTGGGAATGAAGGGAGGATTTGCTCCCATGTTCCTGTACCTGGTGTAAAATCTGGGAATGGAGGATTTGGCCCTGTGTTCCCATGCCCAGCTGTAAAATCTGGAATGAAGAGAGGATTTGCCCCCTGTTCTTGTACCAGTGTAAAATCTGGGAATGAAGAGAGGATTTGTTCCCATGCCCAGCTGTAAATCTGGGAATGAGGGAGGATTTGGCCCTGTGTTCCTGTACCAGCTGGAAAATCTGGGAATGAAGGGAGGACTCCTGTACCAGCTGTAAATCTGGGAATGAAGGGAGGATTTGCCCCTGGGTTCCTGTACCAGCTCTAAAATCTGGAGTGAAGGGAGGATTTGCCCCAATGTTCCTGTACCACCTGTAAATCTGGGAATGAAGGGAGGATTTCTGTACCAGGTGTAAAATCTGGGAATGAAGGGAGTATTTGCTCCATGCCCAGCTGTAAATCTGGGAATGAAGGGAGGATTTGCCCCTATGTTCTTGTATCAGCTGTAAAATCTGGGAATGAACATGTTCCCATCTCCCCTTTGCCATCATCAATTCCCCAGTGCCAGGAGCTGATGGGAGTCAGGAGGCTCCAGATAAGTGGGAATCAGAGCTGGGAATCTGCCAGGCCATGGATCACCCTCCAGAACTCCCCCTCAATACTCCCACTAAAAGCAGAATCCTTTCTTTTCCCTGCAGCATCTCCTGCCCTCCCATCTGTCCCTTGGGACTGGGGACACCTGGGTGTGCCACAGCTGGGACAGGACACACAGGAAAGTTTTATTTTTATTATTTTGTAGTCCCCTTTGAGATACACAACCACCTTAGCCCTTCTTTTTAGGATTCTCCTGCTTTTTTTCCACTTCAATGAATGTCTCTAATTGTGGTATTTTCTGATAAATCCATTTGCCAGGATTTTTCTCCTGAGAAGCCTCAAAAAAGAAATGTAAACAATAATTATCTGATTGCTTGGAATGTGCTCTGGAGGTTGCTCACCAACAGGTGCATCTTTGATTGGTTCCATGTGAATTGTTTTTAAATAATGACCAATTCCAGTCCAGCTGTGTCAGGACTCTGGTCTGTCACGGGTTTTTATTATTCATTCTTGTTTAGCTTTCTGATGTACATGTATCCTTTCTCTTTTTTAGTATAGTTTTAGTATGATATGATATGATATGTTGATATGATATAATAATCATCCTTTTGAGAACTTGGAGTCAATTCTCATCTCTCACCTCGTCCCAGGACACACAACAACACCCCAATAATTAATAAACACATCTAATTGCATTCTATACCCTGCATATGATCTTAACTAATGAGAAATCATGGGATAGAGTATTCTTCTCTTTTTTCTAAAGTTCTTTTGCATAACATGATGCATCAAAAATCTCTGAGAAATGAAGACACTACTGTGATGCTTAACCTCATACTGAATGGAAACCTGGTTTGAAATCTCAGAATTTCCCAGAATTTCCAGTGATTTCCAAACTCTTCATTAAAAGCTGAGTTTATACTCTTACTCATGTGTCTGAGAACTTACATTATAATGTCTGAGTTTAAACCTTGTGCCTGTGGCCACTGAAATCCCCTCAATCCCCTCCTCCCTGGGGTGTTCTCCATGACAATGGAGCTCTTTTTCTCTTTGAGATCCCATTATGCACTGACTCCCCGGGGAGCTGTTCCTGCAATAATGGCACAGGACAAATAATCTGATATATTTCCCTGGAATAATGGCCCAGGACAAATAATGTGATTTATTTCCCTTTGCCATTCCTGCTGGGGATAACAGCAACACCTGGTGCTGAGCTTGGAAACAGGAGGAGGAATTCCACATTGATCCTGGAGCCAAGCTGAGGGTAAAGTGGTACAGAAAGCTTTTATGGGACACATGGGTTTGTTCTCCATGAGGGCTTGTGCAGCTTTGGGGCTGGGATGTCACCAGTTCCTTGGGACCTTGCAGTTCCTTTGGGTTACAAATGATGGGATCCCAGCCTGGTTTGGGTGGGAAGGGGCTTTAAGGACCCAGTGCCACCCCTGCCATGGCAGGGACACCTTCCACTGTCCCAGGGTGCCCCAAGCCCCACTGTCCAACCCGGCCTGGAACATTCCAGGGATCCAGGGGCAGCCCCAGCTGCTCTGGGAATTCCACCCCAGCCCCATCCTGAGCAGTCACTGAGTTCATTTAAATGAAATAAAATGGATAAAATTCCATCCTTCAGCTGGAACTTTGTGCTCTGGCAATGGGGACTGGGGCACCGAAGCACCTGAGTGCTGCAGAGCTGCCTCTGCTCTCCCTGCAGCAGCTGCTGGGGAGGGGAGCTGTCAGCTCCAGCCCTTCCCTGCAGCCACTTCAGTTGGATAAATGACATTTTTAGTGGGAAAGCTGAATCCAAACATCCTCAGTTGGCAGGGGCTGGAATTTCATTTGCCAAATCTCACTCTGACTGTGGAAATTCTGTGTTTCAGGAGGGTTTTCCAATGGCCAGGCCTGCAGGGCCTTTGGGGTGGGGGAGTTTTGGGGGGTCAGGATTTGGGCTGAGGAGGAGAAATGGGGTGCAGATGTGAAGGTGAGGGGAGGCACAGCTGGATGTGGGACCAGACACTCCTGGGATTGCAGGAGCCAACATCTCATCCCAGCCTGGCCCAGGAGAAGATCTCAGGGATGGGATGGGATGGGATGGGATGGGATGGGATGGGATGGGATGGGATGGGATGGGATGGGATGGGATGGGATGGGGGCTCTGGGGTGGAGTGAGTTTAATTCTGTCTGGATTGACCAAAATCTGACTTTATTGGGTAAATCCAGCCACACAAAGCCCCTGAGCTGGGTCTGCCAAGCTAAAATCCAGCAGGGAGTTCCAGGAGCCATCCCAAATCTTGCTGCAGCAGTGCAGGACTGGGGACTGGGATTTGCTGATGGTGTCAGATCAGGCTTGGGAAGTGACAGTGACATTTCAGGGGGACAGCTCAGCAGACAGCGACTGGGTGTGGGTGGCTCATCCCAGCTCTCCATCCACCACCTCTGGTCCCAACCCTTGGAACTGACCCTGAGGAGACCCAGCAGGAACAGGCACCCCTCAGATGGAGCTCAGGGATCACCTCCAGAGAGGAGGAATCAGCTCCTGACAGCCCAGATCCCACAGCACCCACTGGAACCCCCCTGTCACACACTTCCCAGGCACTCAGCACTATCTTGATCCATGGGGATGGATCCCAAATCCTTTTTCCAAGATCAAGAGCATCTTTTGGCAACCTTGGAGCAGCTGGGGCTGCCCCTGGATCCCTGGCAGTGTCCAAGGCCAGGAGGGACACTGGGGCTTGGAGCACCCTGGGACAGTGAGAGGTGTCCCTGCCATGGCAGGGGTGGCACTGGGTGGGTTTAAAGTCCCTCTAACCCAAACCATTCCATGATGTTCTCATCTCCCATTACCCACTACACAGAATCCTGGAATATCCTGAGCTGGAAAGGACCCCCAGGATCATCCAGCTCCTGTTCCTGCCCAGACTCCCCAACAATCTCACCCTGGGCATCCCTGGCAGTGCTGCCCAAACCCTCCTGGAGCTCTGGGACCATTCCCTGGGCAGTGCCAGCACCTCTGGGGAAGAACCTTTCCCTGATCTCCATCCCAAATCCCCTGGCCCAGCTCCAGCCATTCCCTGGGTCCTGTCCCTGCTCACAAGGACAAGGATGTCACCTCGTTATAGGGAATTTCCTTGTCGTTGTGAAATGTTGGACACAACCCATGTGAGAGCTGGAGGAAAAACTCAGGAGAAAAGTGACACTGAAATCAGGCAGAGAGAAACTCCTGACACAGTTTTGGGTATGGAAAGCAGAAACTCATTAGGACACCACCAGGACTTCCTGACCTCAGCAAGAACTGTCTGGGTCTTCCCCCTCTAACAAACACCCAAGGCCTGAGAACCAGCCCTGAGAAAAAGCACAGCCAAGACAGCAAATCCTCTTTCCCTGAGCTGTGCCTGTGCCCACCCGGGGCAGGCAGGAATCTGAAATCAGAGTAAGATCTGAACAACACTCCACCAGAACTCCCCAGAGCTGAGGAGTGGAAAGGATGGATAGAGACCCAAAGCCAACCTCCTGTTCCTATACCCAGAGCATTCACATGGCAGCTTTGTCCTGGGTTGTGAGACGTGGCTGGGGCGTGTGTTCTGTTATCATCTGTCAGATCTGGGGCAGTTCTCTGCTGTTCTTTGGGCATTTTCTTTACCTCTTTCACAGCCAATCCTCCCTCCAGGAGATCTCTCCTGTTCATGGGCCATTAATGATTAATTATCCTCTGTCCATGGCCAATGAGTGTCCCTGCATGGCTGATCAAATTCCACCATCCCATGGGGAGATGCTCCGCCCAGGGGAGGAGCCAAGCATTCCTACCTGGATACAATCTGAGATTTCAAGCACTCCTACCTGGATACAATCTGAAGTTTCAAGCATTCCTACCTGGATACAATCTGAGGTTTGGGACACCACAGCAGCCTTTGCCCACTGCATTCCCAGAGGAGCCCAGGCCCATCTCCAGCAGCCCTGGAGCTGCAGAGGAAAACTCCCCCCTTGTGCAGGATCCCTGCTGCAGCAGAACCACAGCTGGCACTGCAGGAGGGCTGAGCCCCCATGAGATGGGGCTGTGCCACCACCCTGACACACAGGATGACAGCTCCTATTCTCACTCTGGCAGTGTTGTTTCATATTGCTGAATTTTTATTTTATTTTTATTTCCCCTAATAAAGAACTGTTATTATATGAATTATATCTATGTTACATATATATATATATATATGTAATCTTATAATATGTTATATTATATATATACTATTATATATATGAAATGTCTAGGGCTAAAGTGATGCCTAGGGCTGTTACGATCAGGGCAGTTATTTTAATGGAAAGTGGTATGGTTGTTGGAGGGGTTTTTTTGGGGATGATAAATGAGGTGATGAGGAATCCTGCCAGGATGCTTCCTAGTGCAAGGCGAGTAATTGGAGAGGTTACTGCACTCCCATATCTTTGCCTGAGAGCCCCTTGATTTCACAATTATAATAATTCAGAAGTAGGGGGTTTACATTTTCTATTTCAAGGAAGGCTCCTTCCTTCCTCAGCAGACACCTGGCTTTTCAAAACAAGACAAGCTTCCAGGAAATTCTCCTGGTTTTCTTTAGCTCTGCACAGAAGCCCTGCTTAGGTCTGTCTTGAGCAGGATCCCAGGATTCCAGCAGCATTCCAGAGGTAATCCAGGCTTTGCAGTTCTGTTCCCCACTGCCCACAGGGGGATTTCCTGGGGATTTTCCAGGCAGGGCAGGATTCAAAGTCTGTACTCTGTAATTACTTTTAGTTGTTGCCTTCTCCTTTGTTGTAATTCGCCTGCTAATTATCGTCACCGGATTTTAACTCACTTGTTCCCATTAATCTTGAATTAATTACCAGGGAGTCCAGACTCCTTTAACACCAGGGTTGTTTTGCTTTTAATCACAGGTTTTGTGGCTCAGTGCTGCTGTGGCAGAAACATGGAAAGTTTCTGGAGAGGGGATTTTGGATGGACAGGAGCAGGGAATGCCTCCAGTGCCAGAGGGAAGGGATGGATAGGATTTTGGGAGGGAATCCTTGCATGGGAGGGTGGGGAGGAATTCCCAGAGCAGTTGTGGCTGCCCCTGGATCCCTGGCAGTGCCCAAGGCCAGGCTGGAGCAGCCTGGAACAGTGGGAGGTGTCCCTGCCCATGGGTGGCACTGGGTGATTCCTGAGGCTCCTTCCAACCTGGCACATTCCAGGGTTTTGGGATGGTGTTGGAAGAGCAGCCAGCCCTGAGGTGTCAGTGGGAGAAACCCCCAACATGTAATGGATCTGCAGCCTGGGCTGGGAATGATTCCCAAGGCTCCATGAGAAGCTTTCCCATTCCTGTCAGCTGTTCCTGCCAGTATTCCTGGAGAAGGGATTTCTGGAATCCCTGTTTGCCAGGGCTCTGAAGCTTTCAGGCTGCCTTGGTGCCCCTTTTGTTGTCACCTTTGGCTGAGCCTTCCCTCGGGAGACGATTTCACCAAACCCGTGTCAATCCCAGTGTCTGTGTCACTGTGTCACTGTGTCACTGGGGCTGTCACTGTGGCTGTGTCACTGTGTCACTGTGTCACTGTGTCACTGTGTCACTGTGCCTGTCACTGTGTCACTGTGTCACTGTCCCCAGGGTAGTCCAGGTCCTGCTGGCACTGCCCTGGCCAAGGCAGGGCTGGAGATGCTCCCCAGGAGCTGCAGCCTCTGGCTGAGCAGAGCCAGGGCAGGCACTGCAGTGACACAGGGACAGGCTCACCTTGTCCCTGGACTGTTCCCTCTATCCCAAGGCTTTCACGTCCCCAACCCTCCTCACTTGGGGTCACATCAGGTCCCACAACGTTTGCAAGGAAACCCAGGGTGGGCTTGGGTGACACTGAAACCCAGAGGGACACTTTGAGTGACATTGAGACCCCAGGGACATTTTGGGTGACATTGAAACCCAGAGGGACACTTTGGGTGACATTGAGACCCCAGGGACATTTTGGGTGACACTGAAACCCAGGGTAGGGTGGATGACATTAAACCCTCAGGGTGAAATTGGGTGACATTGAAATCCAGGGACTCTTTGGGTGACATTGAAACCCAGGCTGAGGTTGGGTCACAGAGATTCCAGCGCCATGGGGCTTTCAGGGCCACAGAGATTTCAGGGCCTTGGAGATTTCAGGGTCACAGGTTTGGAGCTTCCAGCTCCCTCCCAACCTCACCCAGCCCAGGATTCTCAGCCTTCCCCTGCAGCTGCTTGGGGTTGGTTTTCCCAATCTCAGGGAAGGTTTTGGAGCTTCCCTTCCTAGGACCAGCTCAGGTTCTGCCATCCCAGTCACTCCAAGCCCTTTCCCAGCCCTGTCTCCCCATCCCTGCTGTCCCCTGGTGGCTTTGGCAGCCCCTGGAGCTCTGTGCCCATCCCAGGGCCAGGCCCTGCCTCTGGGGGTGACCTTGGCTCAGGGAGAGGCTCTGCCTGCAGTTCCCAAGGAGGAATTAATAAATCCATCTCCACACTGAGCCAATTAGGGAGCAGGGCTGGCAGAGCCTGGCTGTCCTCATTCCCTGCAATGGGACCTTCCTCAGCTCCTGACTGTGATGGGAATATTCCAGCCTGGGAGCCTAAAAATAACCCTCAGGAACGATCCAGCATGCATGTATGACTCCTTGTAAATCCAAGATTTAACCCCCTCAGTGCATCCAGGTCTCCAAAAAGGAGCAGACTGGGAGAAGGTTCCTTGTCACCATGACAATATATAATTGTATCCTTTACAATATATAATGTATCCTTTCTCTTTCTTTTGTACAGTTTTAGTATAGCATTAACACATGATATGATGATATGATATGATATGATATGATATGATATGATATGATATGATATGATTGATATGATATGATATGATATAATAGGCTACAGAGAACATGAAGTCAAATTCTCATCTCTCACCTCATCCTGGGGACCCTCACAAACACCACAGTTCCTCCTCTCAGTCATGGAGGAACAGGATGGGTTTGGTTTGTTCTGTGTCTGCCAGGTCCCTCAAGGGGATCCATCCCAGGGGTGTCACAGACATCTTTTATGAAAAAGCTTTTCTTTAAGATTTTTTCTCCTGAGAAGCTGAGAACCGTCAGGAACAAAATGTAAACAATGGTTATCTGCTGCTGTGGAATGCAACAGGTGGATCTGTGATTGGTCTCATGTGGTTGTTTCTAATTAATGGCCAATCACAGTCAGCTGTCTTGGACAGAGAGCCTAAGCCACAACCCTTTGTTATCATTCTTTCTTTTTCTATTCTTAGCTAGCCTTGTGATGAAATCCTTTCTTCTATTCTTTTAGTATAGTTTTAATATAATATATATCATAAAGTAATAAATCAAGCTTTTTGAAACATGGAGTCAGATCCTCCTCTCTTCCCTCACCCTCAGTTCCCATGTTAACACCGTCACACCCAGGGGTTGATCCCAGCCTGGTTTGCAGGAGAAAGGCTGGAGGCTGTGCTGGGACAATGCAGCAAAATTCCTTTGTGGGTCCTTGATCCCCAGTTTGTCTCTGAGATACTCCCTGCAGGAGCTCTCCAGGAGGGAGGGGTGAGGTCTGAGGGCTAGAGAAGGGACAAAGGTGACACCTGGCTGGTGCCAGCAGTCTCTGTTGGTGACTCCTGCATTGTCTGAGTTAAACAAGGATTCACCTCCACCCAGCCTGTCCCGAGGCTGAAATTCCAGCTGCAGCACAGAGGGCACAGGAATCACCTTTGCCTGCTGTGCCCTCTGAGCAACCTGAGCTGCCTGGGGCCCTGCCAGGGCTGCTCTCACCCTGGGGACACACAGACAGTCCCAAATGTGCCCTGGGAGCAGCTGGCAGGGACCCAGGGAGCCAAACCCTCTGCCATGGGCTGGGCAGGGCCAAGGACAATCTCCAGCCCTCCTGGGACATTGCTGGCCCTGAAGTTTGCTTTGCTGGACATTCAGGGCAGTCAGTGTCCCTGCCAGGCCCCTTGGCTCTGTTTGGTGTGCCAGCACTGTTTCAAGATCAAGGGAAGCATTTGGAGGTTGTCCCATGGGATTGTCTCAGTCTGGGCAGCCTGAGCTTCCCCCAAGAGCTCCCCTGGGGCAGCACAATCTGCTAAACCCCAACATTTTGGGGTTCTTTGTCCTAAATCCCTGCCCTGCCATACGCAGGGCCTTCAGGGGCTGGAGGCCAGGCTGGCTCTGAAATATTCCCTGGGCATCCAGGATGGAATCTCACATCCCATGGAGGGTTCCTGGCTGCCCAGGGAGCACCAGGACCTCCCAGGAATGAGCCAGGAGAAGGGAGTTTCCCCCAGGCTCACAGGAAGAATTCCTGCTTTCCCTCCAAGCTCTCTCTGATCCATAAAGAAAATCAATTCCCAAAGCAGCCCTGGGAGCAGAGCCTGCAGGGAGGGAGAGGAGGAGGAGGAGAAGGAGAAGGAGAAGGAGAAGGAGAAGGAGAAGGAGAAGGAGAAGGAGAAGGAGAAGGAGAAGGAGAAGGAGAAGGAGAAGGAGAAGGAGAAGGAGAAGGAGAAGGAGAAGGAGAAGGAGAAGGAGAAGAAAGATTAGGAGGGAAGGAGAAGGGACAGAATTGCTCTGGATGGGCTTTGCTGCCAACACTGGGACTAAAGGACCTGCAAAGATCAGAGCCAGGAACACAAACAAATGAATAATAAATGCAGATTCTGAGGTGTCTCTGATGTGGAGGGAGCACATCCCTGGATGGACACAGGGAGGAGAGACAGGGGGCAGAGCCCTGCAGAAATGGCTTTTCCCAGTAAAGGAAATGGCTTTTCCCAGTAAAGGAAATGGCTTTTCCCTGTAAAGGCAGCAGGGGAGGCTGCAGCTGCTGCTCCCTGCATCCAGCACCCCAAAGAAAACACCTCCTGCAATAAAAATCAGCCCTGAGTGCTGCTGGGTGTGCTGGGAGGCAGAGCAGGAGCATTTCCCACACCAGGATGGGGAAAAGCAGGCATGGAAATTCCTGAAAAAATGAATTCCTCACATCAGATGGGTTTGCTTTGTCTGGACATGGATCCATTGTGGAATTCCATCCTCCAGCTCTTCTGACAAGGGAATTAGAACATCCCAAAAACTTCCACTGCCTTTCCCCAGCAGGCAGGGTCTCCATGGCTCTTCCTGGAGCGTTTCCAGCTGGGAATTAGGAATGCAATTGGCCAGAGGAGGAGCCAATTTGTTGAGATTCTCAATTGCTCCAGAATCCCAGAGCAGGCTGGGTTGGAAGGACCTTAAGGGTGATCCAGTGTCACTGACATATTTTCTGAAAAATCCTTTTGCCAGGATTTTTTCTCCTGAGAAGCTGGGAAGCTTCAGCTTCTCCCTGTTTTGCTGCTTTGGGATGTGATTTGGAGAATTGTTTACCCAGCATGTGAATTGTTTCTAATTAATGGCCAATCACAGGTCCAGCTGTTTTGGGATTCTGGTCAGTCACAAGATTTTATTATTCATTCCTTTCAACCCTTCTGATGTCTCCTTTCTATTCTTTTTGTATAGTCTTAGTATATAATTTTCTTTTAATATAATATATATCATAAAATATTAAATCAGCCTTCTGAAGAATCTTATATGTTGATATATATTATATCAAGATCTGATATATTATATCAAATATTTTATTATATATATTTTATTATATTAAAAGAAATCTTCACAAATGGAGTTAAGATTCTCATCTCTCCCTCATCCTGGGGACCCTCAAACACCACCACAACCCAGTGCCACCCCTGCCATGGCAGGGACACCTCCCACTATGCCAGGCTGCTCCAAGCCCCGTCCAACCTGGCCTTGGACACTGCCAGGGATCCAGGGGCTGCCCCAGCTGCTCTGGGAATTCTATTCCAGGGCCTGCCCACCCTCCCAGGGAGGAATTCCTTCCCAATTTCCCATACAAGCCTTCCGTCCTTCACTGCAGGGACATTCCACCTTGTCCTTTGTCCCTCACATTTTTTTTCTGCCATATTAAAATATAAGAATCTCTGGGGAAATTCCCACTCAGGACAGACAAAGGTCGAGGCTCAGGAGCTGGACACAGCCCCGGAATAAAGGCGGGGAATAAAGTCAGTGGTGGAAAAACTCAGGGAGGTTTTGGCTCCTGGTAACTGGGGTGCAGCCAGAGCAAGCCCTGATTCCAGAGGGAAGGATCAGCCTCAGTTTCCTGCTGGCAGTGCAGGGTGAGCTGCTGGCACTCCCCTGCTCCTCTGATGGCTGAAGTCAGACTTTCTAAGGTCCAATTGAGAAAAAGAAGGGAAAGGAAAATTTCCTTGGGAATTTCTGTTTACCATATATCACCATATCCTTCACCACTCCCTGAGGGCTGGAAGGAGAAGGCACCACTTTATCACTGGAACCCAAATCCTCCCTGGGTATTGTAAATGCAGGGCCACCAAGGAAGGAAGGAATGATGAGGAGAACTGCATCTTATCAGAAGGCTAATTTATTACTTTATGATACTATATTATATTAAGGAATACTTTAATATAATAGAAAGTATTATATTAAATAAAGTATATACTCTACTTTATTGGTATAGTATACTTTATTAGTATAGTATATTTTATTAGTATACTATATTATAGTATAGTATAGTATATATAGTATATGCTATACTATACTATACTAATAAAGTTTAGCATATACTATTAATAATAATTATAGTATATACTACTAAAGTATATACTATAGAATACCACTATATTCTTTAGCATACTATACTATACTAAAGAATACAGAAATGATACTTACTGAATGCTAAAAAGATAATAATGAAAACTCATTAATCTTTCCAGAGTCCTGACACAGCTTGGCCCTGATTGGCCAAAGAGTGAAAACAACTCACAGCAGAATCCAATGGAACAATCACCTGTGGGTAAACAATCTCCAAACACATTCCGCATGAGCACAGCACAGGAGAAACAAATGAGATAAGAATTGGTTTCCTTTTCCCTGAGGCGTCTTGCTGCCTTTCAGCTTCCCAGGAGAAAAACCCTGGGTGAAGGAATCGCATTCAGAGAATGTGAATGCTCCACACCCATGCTCCCTTTACCTCTTCCCTCAGCCCTGGGACTAAAGGGAGAGCAGCAGGGAGGAGTTTCCTTCTCCAGGGCTTCCCTCAGCTGCACATTGAGCTCTTCCTCCCCTCCCTCATCCCTAATCCATGATTTATCATCAATAAATGCAGAGCGTTTACAGGAAGGGTTTAGCTCAGGGCCTTGGCAGGAAATGGAATTTCTGGGGGCAGCTGAACTCCTCCCATGCTCCAGAGCCCATTCCCTTTGGGAAGGGGGCTGGGGAATCCCATCAGGAGAGGCTGTTCCTCGCAGGAGGAGTTGTCTGTCCCGGCATCAGGCAGGACTTGCACCAGCAGCTCCTTCAGGGAGAGCTGAGCTCCTGGAAAAATTGAATGGCCTCCAAGGGGACAGGAATGGGAATTTTTAGGGTGTATTCGAACAGTAACACTGCTCTGAGGCAGAGAAGCTTTGGATCATTTAGGTGGGAAAAGACCTGGAAGGAATTGCTGTGGATGGCCTGCCAACACTGGGACTAAAGGACCTGCAAAGATCAGAGCCAAGAACACAAACAAATGAATAATAAATGCAGATTCTGAGGTGCCTCTGATGTGGAGGGAACACATCCCTGGATGGACACAGGGAGGAGGGACAGAGCCCTGCAGAAATGGCTTTTCCCTGTGAAGGAAATGACTTTTCCCTGTAAAGGAAATGGCTTTTCCCTGTGAAGGCAGCAGGGGAGGCTGCAGCTGCTGCTCATGGCTCTGAGCACCCCATGGAGACCTTGGGGCACCAAGGACCTGTGCAGAGCCAGGGCAATGCCTGGAAATGCTCTGGAGCCCACAGGGTCCATCCCAAACGCTGGATCCCATTGCTGCTGCCGTGTGGAGGGAGACATGGAATCACTCTGGGATGATCCCACACCCTTCTCTGTGGAAACCCAGGGCACCACAGGGAATATTTCTCTGTCTGCTCTGGGGTGCCCTGACCCCCAGGGCAGCACTGAGTTTGACCCTCATTCAAGGAGAAAGTTTCCCAGACTTCAAGCTAGACTGGAATCCACAAAAGTGTGAAATGGATTATAGAGAATAGTGTAGGTGGATCACTGGGTGAGAAATTGAGGTTTTGGGATTTTTAGTATGTTGCAGATGGAAGCAAGATGGAGGGCACAGGGTGTCATCCTGGGTTTCTTCTTCATGCTTCTTCTTCATGGGTTTGGGTGGCGTTTTGTAATTGGACAGAAAAGACTGGATTGTGGGCTCTTTGGGATCAGTTATTGGGTTGAAAGGGAAAATAATCTAGGTGCCAGTTCTTAATTGGACAGTTTAGTCTTAAAAGACCTTGAAACAAGAGATTGTTAGCCATTTTGTGGTGCTTTTCCAGTTACTAAGCCTGGTGTTGACAGCATGCAAAACTTTAGATAAGATAACAATAAACAACCTGAAGACTGAAAAGATCCAGTGTGTCTCTCTTTGCTGACACAAAACCACTCCAGGAGGGTCTCCCCCGACAGGAGAGCCCCTGGGAGAGCCCAGCCAGAGTCCCAGAAGCTGGGGAATTGGTGACAGGAACCCCGACACTTCCCTCTCCCAAGGACAGGATTCCCTGCTGGAATCCTACCAAGGGGTGACCCTGGGGAATTCTGGGCTGGCCTCAGCAGGACAGAACCCCTGGGCTCTGAGTTCCCAGGGATCAGGGACAGGCTGAGTGTCCCCAGATAGAACAGTGGGAGAGGGAAGGAAGGGGAAAAGGGTCCTTGGAAAGCAGAAATGAGGTTGGTTTTGAAGAGCAGGAGTGAAGCAGAGCAAAGCATCTCCACGGAAAGCTGGAGCTCACCCACAGCTGGGAGTTTGGGAGGAGCAGGGAATGGGAAGATTGATTCATGAGGAGGTGAGGAATGCTCAGTTAGGGATAACCCCCTACTGGGTTTGCAATGTGCTCCCAAGCAGGAAGAATGATGTGTAGAACTCCATGATATCAGAAGGCTAATTAATTACTTCATGACACTATATTATACTATAACTGTATTACACTATATTACACTAACAAGAACTATCACTAACTCACTAGAAAACCTGTGACTCCTGCCTGAGAATCTTGACACACACATGGATCCAACTGGTCAATGAATCCACAACACCATCACCAGAATCCAACCAAGCAATCACCTCAGGTAAATGTTCCAGATTGCAATGCAAGATGTTTTCCATTACCATCTGTATGGCAGATTACCTTTGTCAAGCGGGCAGTTTGCCTTATCTCTCTCTTTGAATGACCACATTCACACCTCCCTCAGGAGGGGACATTGCTGATAACAGCTATTGAATGTCACTGCATGACTGATAAGAACTATAACATCCCATTGGGAGATGTGAGCCCAGGGGGAGGAGCCAAGCATTGCTGCCCAGATACAATCCAGAGGTTTTTGAGACACCAGCACGGCTTTCTGCACTGGATTCCCCAGAGGAACAGCAGCTGCCTCTCCTCCACTGGATCTTCAGAGGCAGAATACATCCTTCTCTGCAGATCCCCCTGCTCCAACAGAACCAGCCCTGACACTGCAGGAGGGCTGAGCCACAATTCCAATGGCACTGCTGCCAACAGCCTGACCCACAGGGTGTCAGGTTGGGTTCTGACTCTGTCAGTGTTGTTCTAGTGCACTGCATTGTTTATTTTATCCTTTTATATTTTTTCCTTTCCCTATTAAAGAACTGTTATTTCCTGCTCCCATATTTTTGCCTGAGAGCCCCTTAATTTAAAATTTATAGCCATTCAGAGGGGTGGGGAGGGTTTATATTCTCAATTTCAGGAGAGGCTCCTGCCTTCCTTAGTAGACTCCTGTCTTTCCAAACCAAGACAGTAAATAATCTCCAGAACATTCCACATGGGCACAAACACAGGAGCAGCAAATGAGATAAGAATTGTTTTGACCATTCTTTTTTCTGCTTTCTCACAGCTTCTCTCATGAGAACCTGAGAAAGTTAAATGTCTCTCTGTTCAGAGGGCATGTGAATACCACAGCCCTCCACCCCCCAAACATCTGCAGACAATCCAGATGTGGTGGAGCCAAACTCCAGATCCCAGCATGGGCCTTCAGGAGCCTTCTGGGGCCCTTCCAGCTCAGCCTCATCTGGGATTCTGGGATTGTGCCACTGAGAGCACCAGAAATCCACTCCTCTGCCCTGGGCAACGGCCAAACATTACAGAACCACCCTCAGTTGGGAATAAATATGAGCAAACCTCAGATTCCTTTCCATTTCTGAACCTTGAAGGGGCTTTGAGGTCACCTCTGCACAATGCTGAGGGTCAGGAGCTCAGGGCAGGTGAAAGAGGAGATCCTGTCCCAGCATGGCTGCAGCAGGCAGGGATGGACAGAATTCCAGAGGTGGAATGACAGGTTTTGGGGATGCCTCCATTGCTGCTCCTCTGCTCCTTGCAGCTCCTGGGGCTAGTCCTGCTCTGGCTCCTGGAGATGCCCCGAGCTGGCCCAGCTCTCCTGCAGCTCCTGCACACCAGCAGGACCTGCTTCCCTCCTTGCACAGCTCTTGCAGCACTGGGACACCCCAGCTGGGGGGAGATGAAATCCCAGCCCTGACCCTGCTGGGCGGTCCCATCAGCCTGGAGGGTCTCAGGGGCTTTGTAGGGGTGTCCCAGAGGAGTCTTGGGGATGTCCCAGAGGTGTCCCAGAGGTTTCTCAATGCTATCCAGAGGTGTCCCAGGGGTATCCCAAGGTGAGGGGTCCTGCCCTTCCCCCTCTGACCCCTCCTCTGCAGCTCAGTGTCATGGAATCCCCTCCCACTCCCTGCTGCCGTCAGCTTTGGGATTCTGGGAATGAATCCCAAACCCTGCTCCCACTCTGGCACCTTTGGGATGGATGGATGGATGGATGGATGGACATGCACGATGGATATAGGATGGATACAGGATGGATGTGGGATGGATACAAGGTGGATACAGGATGGATGTGGGAAAGGAAGGCTCTTTCCCCAAAGGGTGCTTTTGCAAGATCTGGAATCTGTGGCAGAAATATCACTCTGGTATTTCTCGGCCTCCTCTGCAGCACATCCCTCAATGAGAAGCTGCTGTGCTCATATCTCACTGTCACATCAGCCACGAGTGCCTTGTTCCCCTTCACGAAGATCAAACCAGGCTGATACAGCTCATTCCCATCATCCCTTACAGTGGATCCTTAAACACAGTCCAGTCCTCCCTCTAAGCTTCCCAGCTGAGAGTCTCACTGATGGAATTGTGTCTTTTAACCCTGATGTCTGAAGTGTTGGACAGCTCCTTCTTATATGGGCTGTTGTCTCATAATCAGTGCCACAGGGTCTGCAGGGTCATCATGCCTACCCTGGCATCATCCTGCAGCCATCAAGCTCACCCTGGCATCATCCCACAGCCATCATGCCCACCCTGGCCAGGAGCTCTCTTGTGGATTGGACATCAGCTCTCAATTGCAGTGTGGTTATCAGCTTCCCATGAGGTGTGCCCCCTGTTATCCATCCATTCCTGATGTCATTCTCAAAGTTCTCAATACCATTGAGAACAGCTGGGCGCCCAGCTGTTTCCAAGTTTTAAACTCAAATTTCTGCCGATTTCAAAGTCTTGGATAGCAGATTTTGGGAATGGAGGCCCCCATTCTGACACCTCCACCACACTGACAGGACTGTCCATCACTGGAACAGGGATGAAGATCCCCAAATTGGCAGGATGGACGCTGCCTTACCACCTGTGACAGTGTTCCCAGGGGTCTTAGGATGAGGGAAGAGATGAGGATCTGACTCCATGTTTCAGAAGGCTGATTTATTATTTTGTTATATATATTATATTAAAACTATACTAAAAGAATAGAAGAAAGAATTTCATCAGAAGGCTGGCTAAGAATAGAAAAAGAAAGAATGATAACAAAACTTGTGGCTCGGACAGAAAGGCCAAACCTGCTGACTGTGGTTGGCCATTGATTAGAAACAACCACATGAGACCAATCCCAGATGCACCTGTTGCATTCCACAGCAGCAGATAACCATTGTTTACATTTTGTTCCTGAGGCCTCCCAGCTTCTCAGGAGGAAAAATCCTAAGGAAATGATTTTTCATAAAAGGTGTCTGTGACAACCACCACCCACAGATTCTGAAAGAACAGTTCCAGGTGCTGCCCTCTTAAAACATCTCCAGAGCACTGCCCAGGTTCCCCAGGGAATGGTCCCAGCCTTGAGGCTGCCAGAGCTCCAGAAGGGTTTGGACAGCACTGCCAGGGATGCCCAGAGGGGACTTTTGGGGTGTCTGGGCAGGGCTGGGGATTGGGCTGGATGATCCTTGGGGTCCCTTCCAGCTCAGGACATTCCCTGATTCTCTGTACCAGGGGATGATGATTTCCAGACAAGGCTTACCCTGCCCAGCTTCAGTTTGTAACACCCCTGGATTCCCACATGGAGCAGCACTCCTGTTCCATGACAGGGTTCAGCCAGGAAGGCTGTTTATCCCATTCTCTGGGCAGGCACAGCCAGTCCAGGTAGAACTCTGGAAATAATTGATTTTTTTGCCTCACTGACAATTTCAAACAAACGAGCAAACAAGAAGATGTTTCAGGTCAACTTGAAATTCAAATCCTTGAATCTTTTTTTTCTTCTTTTGCCCAATCAGAAAGTGCAAAAAAACCCCAACTTTGGGTTAAGGGCAGCAATTTATTTGTCCCAATAAGAAATATCCCATTTTCATGCCAAGTATTTTCTACAAGCACAGTGTAACGACAGCTTGAGGAGTTCTCTACCCAAAGAGTGATTTATTAGTTACATTTTTTCCCTGATTTGTTTGTGTGTGCGAGGCTGGAATCCCTGCAGAGAGAATTTGCTGCTGTTAAATCTCTCAGTTTTTTTGAGACCAAAAGAATCGAGATAATGAGATTTGGTAAAATATTTCACCCAGGTGAAGCTCTGCAAGGAGCTTTTCTGTGCTATTCCCAAATCCCCTTCACCCCTCAGCCCTGGGGCTGTGGTGCAGAGCCTGCCCTACCTGTGAGCACAGCAGGTGACCCCTCCTGCCCCAGGCAGGCTGCCAGGCAAGGAGTTATTTGTGGGTAAAGTAGGACAAAGTCACGGGAAACCTTTTCCTGCTGCAGGAAAGGCCTGAGAGAGCAATATTGGGATTTTGTGCCACTTCAGCGTCCCCAAAGGACTCCTGAAGGAGCTGGATTGGGAGATTTCCTCTAATGGTGCTGTAAAAGTGAGGATAATTCCCAGATCCCTGTGATCTCTGCAACCTCTGTAACTCAGTTTTGGGGGCGAAAGGTTTTTGTGGACATCAATCCAATCTCCCCACTCATTCCCTACATTTATGAGGTGTGTTTTGTAGACCTTGTGCTGATTTTCCACTCATCCCAGTAAGAGCCGAAATGAGGGATATGGGACTCCAGGCAGCTCTTCTAAATGCAGTTTATTGTGTACAGAATGTAGTTTATTGTATCCAGAATGCAGTTTATTGTGTACAAAATGCAGTTTATTCCATCCAAGAGGTTACAGCAGTGCAGGGTGGTGGGTGGCAGAGCTGTGCCCACAGCTGTCAGCTCCAGCTGCAGGGAGGCCTGGAGACCCTTTGGTTTTGGTTCCAATGCATTATAGACTTTTCTTTGCTGAGCATCTTAATACAGTAGAACCAATCTATACCTGAACTTTTACCTATAGCCTATCATAACTACTGTAATTACCATATTTAAGTTACTGTTCTCCAATCACTAAAAGTTAGTACATTACAGTTTAAGCTAAAAAATGTTTTTCAGTTTTCTTGCAGTCGAAAATTTTGAGATCTTTTTTCTATTTGCAAGGCAGGCTTGTTTGCCTGTGCTATCTTTCTGCTTGGTAAAAACATCTTCTTTTTTGGGGTGGGTTTATCCTTTGCTCTAAGCCATAAAAACTCCTTCTAACTAACACACCCTTTGACTACTTGGTTAGCCAGTCAGATTGGCTCAGAAATTCTTTTCTTCTATATCAAAACTTGCCTTCATTTCTATTCCTTCTTCAGATTCTACATTCAAAAACCTTTATGTCAAGCACACATATCTGTGAGACTTTCTTGTCAAACTTTCATCCTTCCCAACACATCCCCAGCATTTCAGATGCTGAGGTAACCCAGGCTGCTGCTGCTGAAGGCTTTGAGAAGAGCCCCGGTGGATTTAACCCCAAAGCCCAGAGCCTGACTGTGTTCCCAAGGAGAGCATTCCCCCATCCCTTGTGCTTATTGTATTTGCTCTTCCCCCAAATGAAGGCAGGAATGATGAATCTGACTCCATGTTCTCAGAAGGCTGATTTATTATTTTATGATACTATATTCTATTAAAGAATACCATACGGTATGATACGATGTGATACGATCCGATACTATACTAAAGAATACAGAAAGGACACTTACTGAATGCTAAAAAGATGATATTTAAAACTTGTGACTCTTTCCAGAGTCCCGACACAGCTTGGCCCTGATTGGCCAAAGAGTGAAAACAACTCACAGCAGAATCCAGTGGAACAATCACCTGTGGGTAAATGATCTCCAAGCACATTCCACATGGGCACAGCGCAGGAGAAGCAAATGAGATACGAATTGTTTTTCTTTTCTCTGAGGCTTCTCAGCTTCCTAGGAGAAAAGCCCTGGGTGAAGGGATTTTTTCAGAAATGTGAATGTGACACTGTGCTGGCACAGCTGCCATGGCTCTCGCTGTGACACTTCCTTCCCCAGGAATGAGCAGCAGGGAGCAGGAGCAGCGATCCAGTGGGGACAGAGCAGCTGCTGGCTGGGGATGAGCTCCATCTTCCTCCTCCTCCGGCATTGCAGAGGAGGCCGGGATGGGAGAGGATGGGAGAGACTCTCGGAAGGTTGCAGTTTATTGCACCCCTGAGATATGTGAAAAGTCTCTGTTTTGGCTGGCACGTTCAAAGAATGAGTCAGAGTTCTTCAGTTCTTGGTTCTCAGAGTTGTTTGTTATATCTTACCTATAAAAATTTTTCTCCTACCCTGCTGAGGTCTGTTCAGCAGGACATTTCCAGGCACTCTGCCTGCCCCCGGGGTGGTGTTATCTCTTCATACTAAAAACTACGTGCACTTTATTTACAATTACTTTCCAATACCTATCACCTGTGTTAAACAGTGAGTTTCTACTCTAAACCAATCCAAAAGTACCACCATCACAGCAGAAGATGGAGGTAGAGAAGAAGAAGAAAGGCTAGACATACCCAAGTCCCTCCCTCTTGTCCCCAAAACGCCTACTCTAAAAACCCCAAAATCTACTTTTTCACCCAGTGATAATTTTATTATTACACTGCTTAAACTTCTGTGGCTTTCAGGTCTTCATACAAAGCTGCTAATTTGTTCCATGGGTCATAATCAAGCCCACAGGTGTTCTGGGCTCTGTGCCAGGGTCTCTGAGTGTCACTATAGGACATGAAAAAACAAAAGCTCACACCACTGTTCTCAAGGTGAAGAAAAAGGGAAGTTTAATTTCTGACTCTAACATTTATAGTATTTTAAAAGTGACAGTGGATTGGAGGGTGACAATGCCACCTCTTTAATGACACTGGTTAAACTAACAGTCCATCAACTTTCTCTTCTTCTACAAAGGAATGCAAAACAATGAGTTATTTACAGAAAGTTCACTACAAGAATGTCAACATCAAAAGGCTTAGAAAATATTAAAATCTAGGGTGACATCTGAGCCCCCTGGCAGGAGTCCTGGCAACTCTGGACGCCCAGAGGGATGTCCTGAGTTCTGCCAAGAGCCCAGCAAAGCTTTGGAGATCTCTCAACAGCGGAGCCACCCCTGCCCCGCAGACCCCTTTGATTCCCAGTGCCGCTAATTGCCCTGATTAATGAGTCTCTCACAGCCCTAATTGCACGAGGAGAAGCTGAGAGTTCATTTTAACTTGCTGAGATGCTTCCAAATGAGGCGGGTGCTGAGCAGCCCAGGCGGGGCTCATTTGCATGCGCTAATTAACGATGCTTCACTCACGAGTGGCTCTGGCGATTCCCCAGCAGAGCCTTTGGTGCTGCTCCAGCGGCATCCGGACCTCCACATCCCCCTGGGACAGGAACGGACTCGGAGCTGCCCGGGACTCCTGGGCTGAGCAGGGCTTCAGCCCCTGTGTGAAATACAAATGTTTTTGTATTTCACACAAGTGAGATGTCAGGTACATACAGGCAACGTGTGTATTTGTGATTGTGATATGTGTGGAAACCAACCATGGGACAGTTATAAAGACAAATTCTAATAATAACTAAGAAAAATAAAACATGGAAGAAGGCCTGTGAACCTATTCTTTGTTTGCAATCAACCTTTATAAGTCTTAAGTTTGTTGAAGATTGCAATGCAAGATGTTTTCCATTACCATCTGTGTGGCAGATTACCTTTGTCAAGTGGGCAGTTTGCCTTATCTCTCTCTTTGAGTGACCACAATCACTTCTACCACAGGAGGGGACATCTGCTGATAACAGCTATTGAATGTCACTGCATAGCTGATAAGAACTATAACATCCCATTGGGAGATGTGAGCCCAGGGGGCGGAGCCAAGCATTCCTACCCAGATATAATCCAGAGGTTTTGAGACACCAGCACGGCTTTCTGCACTGGATTCCCCAGAGGAACAGCAGCTGCCTCTTCTCCACTGGATCTTCAGAGGCAGAATACATCCTTCTCTACAGGATCCCTGCTCCAGCAGAACCACCCCTGACACTGCAGGAGGGCTGAGCCACAATTCCAATGGGACTGCTGCCAACACCCTGACCCACAGGGTGTCAGGTTGGGTTCTGACTCTGTCAGTGTTGTTCTAGTGTACTGCATTGTTTATTTTATCCTTTTATATTTTTTCCTTTCCCTATTAAAGAACTGTTATTTCCTGCTCCCATATTTTTGCCTGAGAGCCCCTTAATTTAAAATTTATAGCAATTCAGAGGGGTGGGGAGGGTTTATATTCTCAATTTCAGGGAAGGCTCTTGCCTTCCTTAGCAGACTCCTGGCTTTCCAAACCAAGACAAAGTTGATTTAGGAGCATTTGAATTAACACTTTAAGGATGTTGCTTTTTGATAGGAACTTTCTGCTTGCGAGCCTTAAAGAGTTTTGCAATAACAACCTTTTGAACTATAATTTTAGAATATTGCTTATAGTAAGGATCTTTTGAAACTATAGCTTTAGAATATATAAAAAGGAAACATGCACCTTGAGAAAGGAAGATGGACATCAACTCAAGGACTAATAGTTTAGACCAAGGGAAGCTGGACATCACTGTTACCAGATTTATAGTCCTTGCAATCAAAAGGTGGACCCACATCTGGAAACCCGACTTCACCAGATGAAATACTCCTTCCTTCTTTCAGAAACCGAACCACCACCACTTGGGATACTCCTTTCAGGATGGAGATCCTGAGAAAAACTAAATCACAATAGTGTATAGAATTGTGACATAAAAATTTGGAATAGAAAATGCTGAGAAAGCTTATGAGTACCCCTAAAATTACCTGTAAGCCTCAACTATTGGTGTGCAGTTGGAGGGAGAACTTCCCCCACTGTACCCAGCGCTGTATTGCTCATACTTTACTATGTTAATTAATAAATTGATTGCTGCTTGAATATTGGCCTAGTAAATCTTTTTATTTATAACACCTGGGATTGCTCCTGCCCGGAGGGGATCAGACCCTGCCCCTGGATCCCTGGCACTGCCCAAGGCCAGGCTGGACAGGGCTTGCAGCAACCTGGGACAGTGGAAGTTGTCCCTGCCATGGCACTGGGTGGGTTTAAGGTCCCTTCCCACTCAAATCGTTCCAGGATTCCCTGATTTGTGCTAATATTTGATGTCACCATCACTGCTGCAGTCCCTCCTGTAGGCAAAGCCCATCCAAAGGCCCTGCAGGATCCTGAGGGCCCTGGGCCTGTCCTGAGCCCCAAAAGCTGCACAGGGCCTGTGGCTGGGACCTGCAGTGACAGAGCAAGGGGGAATGGATCCCACTGACAGAGGGGGGATTCTGGTTGAAAATATGGAAAAATCCTTCCCTGTGAGGGTGGGCAGGGGCTGGGATGGAATTCCCAGAGCAGCTGGGGCTGCCCCTGCACCTCTGGCAGTGTTCCAGGCCAGGCTGGACATTGGGGCTTGGAGCAGCCTGGAGATGCCCCAGGGGTAGTACTGGAGGGGCTTTAAGGTCCCTCCCAAACCAAACCATTCAATGACCCATTAACAGACACGTTTGGATGCACAATCTCCATCCCAGGTGCTCAGAGAACTCTTCACCAGATTTTCCAGCCCAGCCTCACCAAACTCAGTCTCCCCTGACTGAGCAGAACCAGTGACAAGAAAAAGGGGAAAGCTGCTCAGGAACTCCAAGGTGAGCCAACACCTCAGGGATTCATCCCCGCCCAAACACTGGCAAAAGTTCCTTTTTTTTTCCCTCAGGGGTTGTGTTTCCCTTTGGATTTGGATGCTGGGACTCCTCCTGCCTCTTTCCACAGGGTTGCAAGGGAGGGGCTTTTCTGAGCTGGGGTCAAACTGCTCAGCCCTTGCTGGGATTTTGGCACCAGGGATCCAAACCCAGCCCTGCAAGGGCCTTTTGTGGCTTCTCCTCTCCCTCTGCCCCAAAAGGGAATCCCTCCTCCTCCTCCTCCTCCTCCTCTCAAGCACAGATTACAAAGGATCAAACCTCTCCTTTATCCTTCCCAGACACAGCTTGGCACTGACATCCCAGGGGAGGCGTTTTTGGCTTTGTAAAGCTCGAGACAAACCTCCAACACCTTTGAGTTTCAGCTGAAATCCTGTGTTCTGTTTGCTTTGTGGGAAGAACTCTCCAGATCAAATCCATCTCTGTTCAGGAAAGACTTTACAGCTCCAAAGAACAACAAATGCACCCTGCAGAGAGCATTTAGGCCCTCAAAGCCCAGAGCCATCACTCACAGCTCCCTGGGACAGCCTGGCCCCATCCCAGCTTTTCCCAGGGGAAACTGAGTCCTGCATCCCAGGGATTGATATTCCAAGGAAAAGCAGCAATGAGGAGACACCAGTGGGACCCCCACACTGCTCACACCTCGGCCCTCAGCACTTTTGGGAAGGAATTCTGCCCATCTGCAGCACTCCACCCCAAAGGTTTGGCTATTCCACCCCAAATCCAGGAAATGACATTTTTGCAGCAGTTTTCATGGGAAAACCCTGGCTTTTCCTGGGGTTAGTGCCAGGTTTTCCCTTTCAAGCCTGAGCAGTTGAAGGGAAGCAGCTCCAAGAGAGAGAATAAAACATGGAATTCTGCAAGAAGGACAGGGAATGTCTGAGGTGCTGCCCCTCACACGCACAACAGCCTTGGGGATGGAATCCAGGGATGAGCACAAAATCTGAGGGAAAATCCAGACTTTTCTGCAATACAGAGCCTTGGATGGTTCCTGGGACAGTGGGAGGTGTCCCTGCCCATGGCAGGGGTGGCACTGGCTCATCCTTAAGGCCCATCCCACCCAAACCATTCCATGATTCCAGGGTTTTGTGCTCAGGACAAATCCCAGCACTCACAGCCCCTCTGGGCTCTTACAGAGCTCAGGACAAGGAATTCAGGACAAAGATTGAGGAACAAAATCTCTGCGTGTGTGGACAATGGTAACACATTTTTAGTAAGCATATCAAGGAGGAAAAGGCTTTCATCCCCATCATAACTAAGATAATCTTGCAATCAGCCCTCAGCTGTGTCCAGTGTTCTGTCCAGTATCCAGAGTTCTATCCCTCTGAACCTGGGAAGAATTGGAGCTCTGGAATTTGGAATTTAAACCTGGTTTAGTCTCAGCTTTGCAGTTTCCTGATGGCCCCAGAGCAGCTCAAGATCAGCACCTGGGGTTGCTCAGAGCTGCAGCCACGGCTGAAATCTCCTACAGAATTGTTGCGGGCTTGGAATTGGCAAAATTCCACAAAATTCCATTGTGTGCCTGCTCCCAGCAAAGCTGCTGCAGGAGCAAGATCCTTTCTCAGCTTCAGCAGCAGCTGTGAACTCACATGGGTGGCCCCAGCACAGTTAGGCTCAGTTTTAATAAGCACAGGTATTTCCCAGCAGTTGGATCCTGCTGTAAATGTTAATGAGGAAGGGCAGGGAAAAGGCAGAAAGATAATCCTGTAATTAACCCTAATCAAGCCATTAATCCCAGCTCAGTGATCAAACACTGCCTGAAGTGGCTCTGGGGCCTCCTTTCCTCTCCTTTGGGTTTCTGGGGTGCTCAGATCAGAGGGGGCAGCCCAGGGTGATACCCGTGGTCCATGGATGGAGCAGCCACTCCTGGAGTGCAGCTCAGGGTGGGATCCTCAGGATGGAGTCCCAGGGACAGCCCAGGGTTCTCCCCCTGAGCTGGAGGAAGCTCCAGCGTTGCTCAGGGTGGGAATCCAAGCTACAAAATCCCAGAGCAGATCTATGGCTGAACCAGGATCTCTGTGAGGATCAAAGAGCACAACCTGAGCCAGGCTGGGTGGGCTGGGGGCAGCCTGGGACAGTGGGAGGCGTCCTGGTGGGACTGGGTGGCCTCTGAGGTCCCTTCCCCCCAAATCACAGAATCACAGAATCACAGAATTTTCAAGACTGGAAGAGACCTATAAGATCATCTAGTCCAGCCGATGTTCTAACTGTTCAACTAGATCATGGCAGCAAGTGCCACATCCAGTCTTTTTTTAAATTCTTCAAGGGATGATGCCTCTACCACCTCACTGGGTAAATGATTCCAGTTTCTGACCACTCTTTCTGTGAAGTATTTCCTTCTTACTTCTAACTTACGTCTAGCTTGACGCAACTTGAGACTGTGTCCTCTTGTTCTATCCGTTGTCGCCCGGAGAAAGAGACCGACCCCCAGCTCACTACAGCCACCCTTCAGGAAGTTGCAGAGAGTGATGAGGTCACCCCTTAGTCTCCTTTTCTCCAGGCTGAACAACCCCAGCTCCCTCAGTCGCTCTTCATATGGCTTGTGTTCCAAGCCCCTTATTAGTTTCGTTGCTCTCCTCTGGACACGCTCAAGTAACTCAACGTCCCTCTTAAAGTGAGGGGCCCAGAACTGGATACAGTACTCCAAGTGAGGCCTCACCAGTGCTGAGTACAGGGGAAGAATGACCTCTCTGCTCCTGCTGGCCATACCATTTCTGATACTGGCCAGGATGGCATTGGCCCTCTTGGCTACCTGGGCACACTGCTGGCTCATATTCAATCGACTGTCAACCAGCACCCCCAGGTCCCTTTCCACCTGGGCACTATCCAGCTACTCCATCCCCAGCTTGTATCGGTACAGGGGATTATTATGGCCGAAGTGCATAATAATCAGTCTGGGGTCCTGGGAAGAGCCTGAATCAGCAAAGGACATTGTTGCAGACAACTTCTATGAAAAATCCTTTTTTTTAGGATTTTTCCTCCTGAGAAGCTGAGAGACCTCAGGAACAAAATGTAAACAATGGTTATCTGCTGCTGTGGAATGCAACAGGTGCATCTGGGATTGGTCTCATGTGGTTGTTTCTAGTCAATGGCCAACCACAGTCAGCTGGCTTAGACAGAGAGTCTGAGCCACAAACCTTTGTTATTGATTCTTTCTTTTTCTATTCTTAGCCAGCCTTCTGATGAAATCATTTCTTCTATTCTTTTAGTATAGTTTTAATATAATATATATCATAAAATAATAAATCAGCCTTCTGAAACATGGAGTCAGATCCTCATCTCTTCCCTCATCTGAAAACCCCTGTGAACACTGTCACAGGACATTTATCCTAAAATCAAGTTCTGGGAGCAGGTAAGCCCTGGCCCAGGCCCAGACTGGTGCCTGGCTCTGTCAGAATGAAATGCTGGCATTCCCATTACCCTTCCAGAAAACTCTTTCCTCAAAGAGAATTGGCTCCTTGGCAAAGTCATCCTTTCCTCCAGGAGTGGGAAATGGAAAGCTTTGGCAGTTTGGAGACTTCTTCCCAAAAGGCTTCATTTCCAGGCATCTCAAAACTCAGCACAGCTTCTACTAAACAGGAATTCCTGACAGAATTCCCCTCTATTAAATAAAAGATCTGCTAAATGTGGAGTAGGTCACGGACAGCTCCCAGGCTGGCATGTCCCTGCATCCTGGGAAATGGGAAGCAATGCCCCTGAGCCAAGGAACAGCAAAATCCTGACACTTGCAGGGGGTTTTGCAACTCCTGGGCAGCCAAAAAGGCCTGCAGACAATGTCCCTGTTTGTGCCTGTTCACCCACTCCCAGATGCAGCTTTCCCTCCTCCACACCTCCTCCTCCTCCTCCTCCTGCTTTGGCTCCATCTGTCCCTGGGCCTTCCTAGCTCTGACTTCCCACCATCCCAGCCAGGATTCCTGTGGGAAAGGACCCTTCCACTGCCCCTGGCTCTGCTCCTTCTCTGCTGGAATTTGTGTCCCTGGGGCTGGGGTTGATGGGGGATGTCCCTTCCCTGAACCTCTGATCTCCTCCTCGCTGCCTTGGAAAACATCAGGGAGGGATTGGGATGCAGGAAGAGCTGGATTGGTTTGTTTGTTTTTCCATGTGAGGGTTGATTTGGGGCTCAGTCCATGCCCAGCTTCAGGAGGTGTTCCAGGCACCTTGCAAGGTGCAGGATTCAAAGGGAGTAGGGTTAGATGGAATACTGGGAAGGAATTCCTGCATTCAGGGGTGGGGAGGGGCTGGGATGGGATGGAATTCCCAGAGCAGCTGGGGCTGCCCCTGGATCCCCGGCAGCGTCCAAGGCCAGGCTGGGCATTGGGGCTTGGAGCAGCCTGGGACAGTGGGAGGAGTCCCTGCCATGGAACTGGATTTTTAAGGCCCCTTTCAACCCAATCCATTCTGGGATTCCCTGATTTTATGGTTTAGGTCGCTGCTGAAGTCCTTTTGGGAGGCTGGGAAAGGCTCATCCAAAGGCTCTGCAGGAACCTCACGGCCCTGGGACTGTCCTGACCCCAAAGCCTGAGGAAAACTGTGGGAAACAGCCCTGAATTCCCTTCCACCTCCTCAGAGCTCCTCAAACCTGGCAAAAATCTCCAGGAGTGAAAGACAGCCTTAAAGGGTTGTAATTTCCAGCAGGGATTAGTGATGTTCCCTGCCTGACCTCGCTCCTCCCGAGGCTCCAGGCGTGCTCAGAGCCTGGTAATTCCTAAAGCCTCTTCCTGCTGCTCTGGGCAGCCAGGGGAGAAGAAGAGGAATCCAGTTCCTACCAGAGAAAAGTGATTTCTTCATATTCCCTTACTCTTTACCCTGACAGCAGCTTCAGCCTGCGAAATAAAAAATGGGTATGGAAACACCTTTAATGCATTATTGGAATGCCCTTCTCTTCTGCTGAAAACCTGGAGATCAAATCCTGAGGGATGTGGCCACAGCGCTCTTCACAGAGAGCACCAGGCACAACTTCCCAAGGATTTTTCCTGAGGAAGGCAGTGAGAAGCACAGAGAGAAGAGAAAACAATTGTTATCTCTATTCTCTGCTCCTGTTTTTGCACATGTGGAATGTGTTATGGAGATTGTTTACCCAAAGTGATTTGTTAATTGGGTTCTGCTGAGGATTGTTTTGATTCCTTGGCCAGTTGGGTCAAAGGTGTGTCCTGGCTGCCTCAGACAGTCAGCGGTTTTTCTTTAGTATTTAGTATCTCTTTAGTATAGTTATAATATAGTATTAGTGTAATTATAATACAGTATTAGTGTAATATAGTATAGTTTTAATAAAGCAATTGTTCAGCATTCTGAATCATGGAGTCAGAGCACCTTACTCCTGCCAGAGGGGCACCCAGCAATGATAGAGGGAGGCAGGAAGGGTCTGGGGATGGACATCAGGGGTCCCTGCTGGGTTTAAACAGCCAGGGCTGAAAGATCTTCATCCAAAATTAAAAGGATCAAGACACTTCTGCAGCCCCCTGAACCTGCAGCCATTGTGGGAAAAGGAACATTTTGAGCTTGGTGCTGTTGTTCCCAAGCCTGGAATCCAGAGTGGGACTCCAAATCCTTGCCCAGGGGCTGAACCATGGCATTCCCAGCACAAACTAAGCCCCAGAGTACATTCCTGTGTGGAGACTTCCTCTCCAAACCACGTGCAGGACTTGAGGATATAATTTAGCAAACCCAGCTTTTGACTTAAAGTTGTGCATTGTTATATCAGTATTTCCCGATGGAGAAGGAATTGTCTGAGTCCCCCTGGCCAGGGCAGCAATCTCCAGGACCACATTCCTGGCCTTGGATTGGCTCCTCAGCACCTCAAGCAATGGAGCTGCTGCAGGGATGAATTTCAGGAAGCAGAGCTCGGGGACAGTGGTGTCCCCCCTTCCCCAGGCTATTGCATTGTCCCTTCACACTGCACACTTTGCACACCCACTGAGAAATCCCTGCTGGAATTGGCTCCTCCCTGGAGGCCCAGGCTCCGTTTCTCTGCTGGGTTTGTTTCAGTGACTCAAACACTCCCAGAGTGGTTTTCAGAGCTGGAAGGAGGAGCCTCCCTGATCCTGCAAACAGCATTTCCAGGCCATATCCTGCAGGTCAATTCCAAGGATTTTGCTGCATTAGCTGGATGGCATTGGGAGTTAAATAGCAGAGAGTGGTTTGGTTTGGTTGGGTTTGGTTTGGTTGGGTTTGGTTTGCTTTGATTAAATTTGGTTTGGTTTGGGTTGGTTTGGTTTGGTTGTATTTGGTTTGGTTTGGTCTGGTTTAGTGTGGTTTGGTTGGATTTGAGTTGGTTTGGTTGGGTTTGGTTTGCTTTGATTTAATTTGGTTTGGTTTGGGTTGGTTTGGTCTAGTTTGGTTTAGTTTGGTTTGGTTGGATTTGATTTGGGTTGGGTTGAGTTTGGTTCGGTTGGATTTGGTTTGGTTTTGTTGAATTTGGTTCGGTTGGATTTGGTTTAGTTTAGTTTGATTTGGTTTGGTTGGGTTTGGTTTGGTTTGGTTTGGTTTGATTTAATTTGGTTTGACTGGGTTTGGTTTGGTTTGGTTGGATTTCGTTTGGTTTGGTTTTACACAGAGGTGAAGTCACCTTCCCCCATCCCTGCATCCCTGCTCCTGCATCCACCTTCAAAATCTCCTGCCTTCCCAAAATAAACAGCTGGAGCTGTCACTGTGTCTGCTGTCATCTGGAAATAATGGAAAATAGACTTCCATGCAAAGATATTCCCACTTCAAGCACAGAGTTAGTAATTACTAACTTACAGCTCCAGGTTTTTTAGGGCTGCAAATCTGTCCCAGCTCGGAGCTGTTACCACTGGAACCCTGAGCAGGGCTGGGAAGGCCCTGAGGGATCCCAGTCTGTTGTGCACATTCCAAGATATTTTTGTAGGAGCAGATTGTGGGTTTGTTTATTTGGAGCTCTTTCTCCCTGCATATGTTTGACTATTTTGGGTTGAGGAGAAATCGCAGCCTCGAGACTTTGGCTGCTGCATCCTGGTTACCTGAAGTGAGTGTGAGTTCCAGAGGCCTGGAATTGTTCAGGATGGAAAAGAGGTCCGGGATCACGGAGTTCAACATCCCCCAGCACTGCCAAGGCCACACTGACTGTGCCACAGCCACAGGGCTTCAGATCCCTGCAGGGATGGGGTCTCCATCACTGCCCTTTCCAGGAGGAATTCTCCCCAAATACCCCCTGAGCTGCCCTGGCCCAGCCTGAGGCCGTTCCCTCTGCTCCTGTCCCTGTTCCCTGGAGCACAGCCCGGCCCCTGGGCTGTCCCCTCCTGGCAGGAGCTGTGCAGAGCCACAAGGGCCCCCTGAGCCTCCTTTGCTCCAGGCTGAGCACCTGCCCAGCTCCCTCAGCCCCTCCTGGGGCTCCAGACCCTTCCAGGAGCATCAGGAATCAGGATCTGATTTTGTGGGAGAAGGGACAGCATCATAATTTTAGAGGAACAAGGAGCTGGGAGCTCCAGCATGCCCAGCTCAGATTTCTTCATTCAAGCATAGGAACAACAGAGATTTATCCTGGGAAGTCCCTCAGCCACAAACACCTCTGGGGTTGTTTTATTACAAACCTAAAACCTTTAGGAAAAGACCAAATCCAGATATGTGAAATCCCACTGGAGAAAGAGATAAGCTCAATATCCTATCCCAATATCCCATCCATCCCTGCCCTCTGGCAATGGAAGCCATTCCCTGGAGAATCCTGGAATGATTTGGGTGGAAAGGACCTTAAACCCACCCAGTGCCACCCCTGCCATGGCAGGGACACCTCCCACTGTCCCTGGTGCTCCAACCCCAATGTTCAACCCGGCCTTGGACACTGCCAGGGATCCAGGGGCTGCCCCAGCTGCTCTGGGCACCCTGTGCCAGGGCTTGCCCACCCTCCCAGGGAACAATTCCCAATTCCCAATCTCCCATCCATCCCTGCCCTCTGGCAGTGGGAGCCATTCCCTGTGTCCTGTCCCTCCATCCCTTGTCCCCAGTCCCTCTGCAGTTCTCCTGGAGCCCCTTTGCATCCTGCAAGGGGCTCTGAGCTCTCCCTGGATCTTTCCCAGCTGAACACCCCCAGCTCTCCCATCCTTGACTTCTATTACATTTGAAGGTGGTCAATGACTAATGAATGAGGTGCTAATTAGAAGATTTTTCCCAGTCAGTTCCATGGCAGGAATGTTTCCTGTCCTTGGGGGTGACTCAGTTCCACAGGATACCAGCAAGGAAAGGTGGAACCCCCCATCAGGAGCCCCAGAGGACACCATCACGGATTGGGAAAGCCTTGGAAAACTCCTCACCAGGGCCAGGAAGGAGCAGTGGTGGGGCTGGTCAGGATGGGAAGGTTTGGGATACCTGGGTTTGTTAAGGAAGGACTTGGACATTGGTGACCTGGGCTTGGGGATTGCTCCAGAGGAGCTGCTCCTCCTCCCCAGGACATTTGGGACTCCCAGGAACCTCCAGGAGGAGCCTCAGTCTGGTCTGGGATCAGAGAGAATTCCATGGAAGGAAATGGAACAACTCAGGGACCAGACTGGTGATGGAAAGATGGTCAGAGCCCAGGGGCTCCCTGGAACAGACATCCCAATAAACCAAGGAACTGTTTGACAGAAGGGTGGAAGACAAGGAAATAAAGGAAGGGAACAAATGTAAAAATAAATCCATTATTAAACCCCAAATAAACCCATTTACCCAAATGTAAAAATGAATCCTGGGTTTATTATCCTTGCCTCCAGATTTTTGCCAAAGAAACCCTGCTGAAATCCAACTGGAACCAGTGGCTGTGGCTGTCTCCAGCCCCAGACTCCCTCTGGTCACAGCATCCCCTGAAATGAGGAATGCTGGAAAAGCCTTGGCTCCCTCAGCACGTGCAAAGGCTCCTTTGGAAATGGGGAAGGGAATTACAGCAAACAGAACCTGCCCAGAGCAGGACAAGGATCATTCCCAGCCCGTCCCAAAGCCTGGCTGGGAATGCTCCCTGGATGTGCCTAATTAGCACTGCAAAGTGAGATTTCTTTTAATGAGGATTTATTTCTTCCCTCCCTCCTGCTCCTTTGCACAAGGTCTGGAGACTCTTTCATGTGAGGGCTGCTCCAGCCCAGCAAAGCTGTGGCTGCCTGGGAAAATGCCAGAACAGCTTCCCTGGAAAAGGCTTCAGAGAGATTCCTGGGGCTCAGAGCGGCATTCCAGGAGCTGCTCCTGAAGGCTTCAGATGGAGCTGTCACTGAGGTAAGGCACAGAGAGGAATTATTAAATCAACTTTTCTTTTCTTAATCTGCATTTAGGACTAATCCTGATTCCCCATCCTGCAGTGTCACCCCCACCCCCCTCCTTCAAACCCTTCCCAGGAGCTTTCCAGCTTCCAAAACTGGGGATTTGTAGCTGCAGAAATTTCCTTTTCTCATGTTTTAATCTCACATCCACGATAGGTTTAAAGAGTCCGTTCAAGGGGTTTTTTTTTGGCTGAGTAATCTTTTTTCTCCCAGGGAACTATTATCTGGAAAGGGAAATGTCCACACTGAGGTTCCTGCTTTTCTCCATTTCAGTTCATTTCTAGGACCGATTTTTTCACCATAAATGGGAATTCACAGCCAGAGAGCATCTTCCCTCTGCTCTGCGCTAAACCTGTGTCAAAAAATGATCATGGAGTCATGGAATGATCTGGGTTGGAAGGAATCTTAAAGCCTGTCCAGTTTCACCCCTGCCATGGCAGAGGCACCTCCCACTGTCCCAGGTGCTCCAACCCCAATGTCCAACCTGGCCTTGGGCACTGCCAGGGATCCAGGGGCAGCCCCAGCTGCTCTGGGCACCCTGTGCCAGGGCCTGCCCACCCTCACAAGGAAAAATTCCCAATTCCCAATCTCCCATCCATCCCTGCCCTCTGGCAGTGGGAGCCATTCCCTGTGTCCTGTCCCTCCATCCCTTGTCCCCAGTCCCTCTGCAGCTCTCCTGGAGCCCCTTTGGGCCCTGCAGGGGCTCTGAGCTCTCCCTGGAGCTTCTCCTCTCCAGGTGAGCACCCCCAGCTCTCCCAGCCTGGCTCACAGGGGCTCCTGTAAGTCAGGGGTCTCTCTCTCCAAATAAGAAGAGACTTTACAAAAGGGTTACCATGTATTTTCGTAACCTTTTTGAAAAGAATTGGAATTGAAGAGCACTAGTGAAACAGCTAGACAGGAAGTGATTACTACTACTGTTGGTTACTCCAGCTTTAACTAGTTCCACATCTATTAGTTGTCTCTGAAACTTCATGCATTTGTTGTCTCTGGATGGGCAGTGTATTATTTGCACAGAAAACATGAACATGAGTCACTGCCATTCTGTGGCAGTTTTGTATCCTAACATGGAGAAACTCTGGGGCCTCTTCTGGACTCATCCCAGCAGCTCCAGGTCCTTCTGGACCATGGCAGTGTCACCTCGAGAACCTGCAGTGATGTCCCTCATGACAGTGACCCCATGCCTGACTTCTTCCCCCAACAGAACAAACTGAAATAAGGAATCAAACCCTGCCAGGCAGCTCAGGGTGCCCAGGTAATGGGATCTGTCCCCAAGGCTGCTCTGGGACACAGATTCCTGCTCCAGGAACACCCAGGATTGAGGCAGGAATGTGGGAACAGCTCCTCACATGCCAGCTTGGAAGGGAAGGGATTTGCTGCTCAGGAAGGATTAATTTTATGAGTCATCCAAAGCTCAATTGAGATGCAGGGAGGAGGATTTTGGAGAGAACATTGCAGGGAAGGAGATTAGAAATGAGGGAATCTATCCCTACCTCCCCCAAAGGTAGGGAGCACATCCTTAATTCTTATTTAATGGCCCCATTCCTTGTGTCAATGGCTCAGTCAGGGATTAACTGGAGGCCTCCTCCATCTGCACATGGCAAAAAGGCTGGAAAAGCTCCACAGGGAAGTCACAGGGACAGAAATAAACAATGGCTGCTCCCCTTGCACCTGCAGCAAACACAAATCCTGGCCTACTTTGTGGGAATCTGGGCAGGTAACCAAGCCCTCCCTCAGGCACACAATCCATCCAGGCCTCTGGGAGCAGGGAAAGCTCCTGCAGTGGAAATGTGGCTTTCTCCAGGCTCTGGAGAAAGCCTCTCAGCCATCCAGAGCAGCCCCCACGTGTCCCAGGGGATGGGATTTCAATAAATGCTGCATTTCTGAGCTCAGTGCCCTTGGAAGTATGAAATCCCTGGACAAACAGAGCTGGAGGGCTCTGGGATGGTGTCCAGAGCTGCTGGACTGAAGCTTTGCTGTGAGGGGATAGAATGTAAGAAAATAAAGATGGTGCAGAAGGTAATCTCGCCCCTGAGGAGTTGCAGCTGTACTAACTATCAAAGATCAGGAACAGGCCTGCCCTTGAGAGGCCACAGCTGTGACTAGTAAGGAATAGTGCTATAAAAGAGTGGGTTAGCTGGTCCAGAAGAGAGTTGGGATTTTTGGCTGTGAAGAGAGCTGGAGTTTGTTGATTGTGCTGTGAAGAGAGTTGGTGTTTGCTGGCTGTGGTGTGCTGATGAAGGAGTCAGTGCTGTGAGGAGCTGTGCATGAGAAATCACCAGGAAGGTATGGGACTTTTGAAGTCTGATGGCAACAATTGGTGACCCCGACATGATTCTGATGTGATTCCCATGGTGATTTGGGCAGAGAACTGTAGAGAGAGCAGTAAGGATGCGCTTCTGATGTGATCCTATGGTGGTTCGGGAAATAGGACTTAAGTATTAAGTAATGTGATCCCAAGGTGATTCCGGAAGATGACTGCAGACCTACGAGAAATAAGACGGTGGAGTCGGGCAGACCAAGAGCCTGAGAGCCTAAAAATCCAGATAAGCCATAGCCAGGCAGACCTGGCAGCCCAGAAGTTGGGACAATGTATGAGACACCACCCCCAAGAAGAAAAGTGCTGGATAGAAATCACCGAGAAGGTATGGGACTTTTGAAATAAGATGTCAACACTTTGCCAGGGCAGCTCCAGGGGAGGACATATCATCCCCTGGGCTCTCCCTGGGCCAGGCAAAAGGGGATGTGAGGCCCCAGGCAGGAGGAGAGGCATGAAGGGAGGGATTTACCCATGGGAAATGAACTCCTCACAGAGAACCTTTGGTTTTCCATGGATTCAGTCCTTCCTGAAGGTGTTCCCAACATGTCCTGATTGAGGCTGTCCCCACAAAGCTGAAATTTGCCTTGGTGAGCAAACCCAGCCTCATCCAGGTGCTGACATTCCCAAAGGGTTCCTGAGCACTTCCCAACCCCATCCTGAGTGGATCTGTACAAAATTCCCATTAATACAAACCCAGACCCAACAGAAACATGTGACTCTGTCATTTTCTCCCACCCTCATTAAGCCAAATAATTTATTTCATGTAATCACCATGGAGAGGAATCCCTGAATCCCAACAATCCTCAAGCCTGCCAGAAATTCCATTTGAAAATCCAAAGCAAGAATTAAATGACCATAAAATGTGTGTTCCCCTCCCCAGGGCTGGCTCTGTTTCACTGGGACTGATTCACTAAAAGCTCCCTAAATTTGGCACAATATTTTTAAGAAATATTTTTAATAAGCAATTTTAATAAACATTTTTAATAAACATTTCCAATAACCATTCCTAATAAACATTTCCAATAAGCATTTCCTCTCCCCAGGGCAGAGCTGATGCAGAAATGCTGGAAGTGCTCAGATCCCACTCCTCAGGTGAGCCCTGAGCAGCTCAGACCAGCCTGAAACACTGATGGAAAAATCAGGGGAAGAGCTGGAAAGCACAGGGATACTCCCCAGATTCCCTCCATCCCAGTGAATCCCTGGATTTAATGCCAGTGGATGGATTCAGGTTGTGGTTGTGCCTTTGAGGCCTCAGTGCTGGGTCTGTGACCCATGCCAGGATTTGATTGGGTTGGGTTTGGTTTGGGTTGGTTTAGTTGGATTAGATTTAATTTGGTTTGGTTGTGTTTGGTTTAGTTTGATTTGGTCTGTGTTGGGTTGGGTTTTGTGTGGGTTGATTTGGTTGGATTAGATTTAATTTGGTCGGGTTGGGTTTGGTTTTACACAGAAGCAAAGTCAGCTTCCTCCGTCCCTGTGTGCTTGTGTGAGGCTCTGGTTTGTCCTGCTGGGAAATCTTTGTGTCGTATTCCAATTTTTACAGCACCTGGAGAGCTGGAGACCATCATTCCCTGCTCCCAGGGCTCCTTCACCATCGTGGGCTTGGGGACCTGGGCATTCCCTCTAATCCCTCTGTAACTTCGGCATGTGGAAAAAACAATTAATTCACCATCTGCTCCTGTTTTATTGATTTGGGAACACAAAATGCCCCCTGGCCACTCCCAGGAATTATCTCATTCCAGGGAAATGCAGCTCCTCATTGCTCTTTTCCTTCTCATCCAGGAGAGGCAGTGACACCAAGCCTTGGTTCTCCCTCTCTCCTCATTGCCCTTCTCCCAAGGCAGAGATCCCTGTTCTGGTTCCAGATGAGCAAACACATCCTGGGACTCCTTCTGCTGCTTTTCCTCACCCTGACCTCACCCCATGGGCCACTTCCATCCCTCCATCCATCACAGCTGAGGGATCCAGCCCCCTTCAGTGGCTCCTGCAGTGTTCCCTGGGGTTCCCATTCCTGGGCTGCAGAAGGAGCTCAGGAGCTGCCCTGGGATGCTCCTTTCCCCTGGGACTGCAGGAATTGGGGGAGGCCGAGCCCTTCCCAAGGCTCTGTTCAGCTCCAGAGGCGCTGAGGGCTGGGAGGGAGCCTGGGAGTCAGGAATGGGACAGAGCCCTGGGAATCAGGGCACAGACAGAGCCCTGGGGATCAGGAATTGGACAGAGCCCTGGGAATCAGGAATTGGACAGAGCCCTGGGGATCAGGGATGGACAGAGCCCTGGGGATCAGGGATGGACAGAGCCCTGGGAATCAGGAATTGGACAGAGCCCTGGGAATCAGGGCACAGACAGAGCCCTGGGAATCAGGGATGGACAGAGCCCTGGGAATCAGGGCTGTCCCCTCCTCCCCTGGATCACATGTTCTGAGAATCCCACTGGGATTTTTGCCATGATCCAATTCCCAGCAGTTCCAAGTCACTCCCCTCTGACCTTCCCCTCCTTCCCAGACCTGTTTCTTCCTGGGAGCAGCTCTCACATCCCAAAGCCTCCAAAACCAGATCCCAAATCCTCAGGAACTGAAAGCCAAAATTTTTTCCAATATTTGAGATAACTGGTGTCACTCTCCCTGAGTGAAAGAAGAAATCAAATAAGCAGCCCATGGCTTCCAAATAGAATTTTTTTTTTGTTTTGCAAAACTTATGGAAATGAACTTTTCCATCCAGGCCAATCTCATTTGGATTAAAATTGGGGAAGTTTTTGTGTTTCCCAGATTTTGTCCCCTCAGTCCCATGACAAGCTGTGTCAGTGGTCACTGGATTTAAACCAGCCCCATCTCCCTGATGTCTCCAAGGATGGGAGAATCCCATTTGGGATTAATCCACAGGGACCTCAAATGTTTTCCCTGATGGGAAAAGTTAATGTGAAATATGGAATCAGGGTTAGTTTTGGCTGCAGGGACCTTAAAGCCCATCCAGTGCCACCTCCCACTGTCTCAGGGTGCTCCTAACCATCCCCAGAGTGACCTCGGGGTGGGATTTGGGCAAACAAACCCCAGTGGATCAGGAGAGCTCTGTGAATTCTCTCCAAACACCCCAAAACCAGTTTAAAGGAATTTTGCTGCCCCTTCCACCTCCAGCTTTTCTCACAATTACATTTGATTGCTGCTGTGGAAGTGAAGGGAATTCCCTCAAAACCCTGGGTTTAACTCAAAGTTAGGGAATGTTTTCTGAATATTCCACTGAGGCCCAAAGCTGGGGCCCTTTGGTGGATATTAAAAGCCAGAGTCACTCCTGGGTCCTCAGAACAGCCTCCCAAAGAATGGAATTTTGGGAATTCTCCCTGCTATTGAGCTAACCAATGTCTGAATATGCAGATGAAGAATCCTGCAAAAGCTGAGAATCTGAAAGGAGCAATGCAGGAAAGATTGATGGATCCTCTCCAAAGCCATCAGCAAATGATTTACTAAACAAAACTGGGGCTGAGCTCCTCATGGATGGGCCTCGTGCTCCATATTTCATCTCTGGGACATAAAACACATTTGCTGCAATAAAGAGAAGCTATAAATGTTCAATAAATTCTCTTTTTCCCTTTTCCCCACGTGAGGGCTGTGTTTAAGGATTCTGCAGGGTGGTGATGGATGCAGCCAGGCTGGCAGCTCTGCTCACACCTCCTCAGGGCTGGGCAAATTTGCTTTCCAGGAGGCTGGGCCTGAGCAAATTTACCTTGGAGTCCATTAAAAGGGAGTGGGAATTTGGGTTTGAAGCCTTTGGCAATTTCAGAGGTTTTAGGGAGAAGGAATCTGCCAGGGTAGAGCTCCTGGAGCAGTGGGTCTGGGAGGGGGGAGGTGGGGAAGGGTTTGATTCTGGTGCTGGCTTTGGAGAGCTGGACCTGCAGCTTTGGGTCTGAAGGGAGCAGGGTTTGCCTGGGGAAAATCCCAAAAATCCTATAAAATGATGGAAATGTGTCTGTGTCCCCTGTCCACACACACACCTGGGCAGTGCACACATTCCCAGAACCCAGGGGTCCCTGAGGCTGGAAAATCCCTCCAGCACCATCAGCCTGTGCCTGATCCCCAGCCCAGAGCACTCAGTGCCACATCCAGGAGTTCCTGGGACACCTCCAGGGATGGGCACTGCAACCCTTCCTGGGCAGTTCCAATCCCTGAGCCCCCTTTCCATGGGGAAATTCCTGCTGTGCCCACCCTGAGCTGCCCTGGCCCAGCCTGAGGCCGTTCCCTCTGCTCCTGTCCCTGTTCCCTGGGGCACAGCCTGACCCACCCAGTTCCACATTCCTGTCAGGATTCAGCCCCTCCCTGAAGCTCAGATCTGACCAAGGCTGAGCTGTTGCAGTCACACTGGTGCTGAAAATCTGAATTTTGGCCATCCTGCCACTGCCCTGTGACCGCATTCACAGGGGTCCAAGGGTGAGGGAAGAGATGAGGATCTGACTCCATGTTTCAGAAGGCTGATTTATTATTTTATCATATATATTACATTAAAACTACACTAAAAGAAGAAAGGATTTCATCAGAAGGCTGGCTAAGAATATAATAAGAAGGAATGATAACAAAGGTTTGTGGCTCAGGCTCTCTGTCCAAGCCAGCTGACTGTGATTGGTCATTAATTACAAACATCCAACTATGGGCCAATCACAGATGCACCTGTTGCATTCCACAGCAGCAGATAACCATTGCTTACATTTTGTTCCTGAGGCCTCCCAGCTTCTCAGGAGGAAAAATCCTAAGGAAAGGATTTTCCATAAAAGATGTCTGTGACACTGCCCCATGAAAGGATTTCCACAATATCCAACCTAAAACTCCCCTGGTACAGCTGAGGCTGTTTCCTCTAACCCTGAATGTTCACAAGCCTCTCCTGCCAGATGAGAGCAGCTTCTTCCTTGCCAGGAAATCTCAGGTTTTGTGTTGCTGGAATGGATCCTGAGGTATTAAAAAGTTTTTTTTTTCAGCCCCATGACCAAAGAAGAAGTCGAGATTGCTCAGCTCTGGTTCTCAAAGTTGTTTATTCTCTGTTATCTATTACATTCTTTCTCTGACCTGCTGAGATCTGTCCAGCACATCAGTGCATGGCACACTGACTGCCCTTGGGGTGGTTTTAGCTTTTTATACTAAAAACTACCTGTACTTTATTTACAATAATTTTCCAATGCCTGTCACCTATGTTAGACAGTCTGTCTCTACTCTGAACCAATCCAAAAGTGCCAGCAGCACAGCAGGAGATGGAGGACAAGGAGAAGGAGAACAGGACACGCCCACATTCCTCCATCTTGCCTCCTGAACCCCCATTCTCAAAACCCCAAAATTCTACATTTTCCCCCAGTGATAAATTCACTGTCATTCTACTCAAACTCTTGTGGCTTGTAGCTCCTCACACAAAGTTGGTCATTGTTTCCATGGGCTAAAATCCAAGGCACAGGTGTCTGTGACTCCATGCCAAGGTCTCTGAGCCTCCTGCCAGGGTCTCCAGGGCAGCCAGAGCAATGTCCTGGGTTCTGACAGGGAAGGTGTTGGTGCCCTTGGATTTGTTCTCATCCCATCTCCAGCTGTTCCTGCCACCCAGGCTGCCGCAGTCCCATCTCCTCCAGGTCCATGCAGGGACTCACAGCATGTCAGGCTTTGCAGGCTCCCCTCTGTGCTCACTCAGGGTCAGAAACCCTCAAGAAAAGTTTAATTTTTTCCTGTGGACACCAAAAATGTCTCAGTGGGTGAGAGACCAAGGAAGAACAAGAGAGGAAAACCAAAGGTCAGTGTTCCCTGCAGAAATTCTTCAGGAATTCATCATTGGAATCCATCACAGCACTGGCTGTGAAGTGACACCTGGGGGCTGCAGGGGCAGGGCAAGATCCCTGAGGAAAGAGGGGTCTCCTGAAATAAATCCAGAATAAATGGATTTTCCCCTTTGCTAGGTCTCCTGGAATAAATAATGGATTCCCACCTTTCCCTGGTCACCTGGAGTAAATCCAGAATAAATGGATTTCCACCTTTTCCTGGTGATGGAGATGCAGGTGCCAGCAGGCACTGGGAGCTCTGCTCTGCTCACAGCCCCACAGGGGATTTGGGGGGATTTTGGGGGATTTTGGGGGATTTGGGATCTCCCATGGGAGCAAGAAGTCTCAGATCCTTCCTGCTGCCCCTGGCCCTGCCCTCATTACCACAGCACAAGGAGAGGGTGGCACAGGTGGTGGGGAGGCTAGGGGGGTTGGAGGTGGGGAAATGGGAAATATCCCTGAGGCCTCAGCTCAGCCCAGAGCCTGGGATGGAATTTGGGGGGTTTGGGCAGCACAGGCAGCTCCAGAGGGAGCCCCAAGGCTCTGGGAACTGCCCTGGGTCTGGATTCTCGCTGGGAAGCGATGGGAAAGCAATGGGGAGGAAAGGAAATTCAGGGAAGGGAAGGGAAGGGAAGGGAAGGGAAGGGAAGGGAAGGGAAGGGAAGGGAAGGGAAGGGAAGGGAAGGGAAGGGAAGGGAAGGGAAGGGAAGGGAAGGGAAGGGAAGGGAAGGGAAGGGAAGGGAAGGGAAGGGAAGGGAAGGGAAGGGAAGGGAAGGGAAGGGAAAAGGAAAGGAAAGGAAAGGAAAAAGGAAAGGGGAAGCTCCCCCTCTCCCTGCACTTTCAGGGCCCATGCAGAGCTGTCCCTGCACAGACACTCCTGGAAAAGCCCCTGGGACAGGGAACAGCCAGGATCAGTTCCAGTCAATCCTCGCTCAGACTGGCACCCCCAGAGTCTGCTTTAGTACCAATCTCCCAGTGAGGGATAAACCCTCCCCAAGCCCAGCCCAGCCAAGCCCAGACTAAACCCTGACAGCTGCTGGGCCTGAGAGCAGCCCTGAGCCCCTCCAGGTCAGGGCTGCTCCCCTCAGCCTGACTGCCTTTTATTAAAATGGCAATAAAACTAAATTAAAAAAAAGAAAAAAAAAGAAAACCAGGGAGGTTTTGGGGGGATTGGCAGTGTTTGAAGCCCAGACTTTTGCTATTCCTGCAGCTCCAGTGGTTTCTTTGGAGCCAGCTCCAAGCAGGAGCAGGGGAAGCTGCTGCTCTTCTCACCCAGAGCCAGCAGGGTGCAAAGCCAAGGGGAAAGGAGGGGTCTGGGCGGGTTACAAAGGACAGGCTTGGAAGGAGGGTCAGGATGTGGGGAAAGAGCTCCTTGCCTTGGCAGCAGGAACCTCTGGCGTGCTGGGGGCAGGAATGGGCAGGGGTGAGATGGGGGGTCAGGGGGGGCAGCTCAGGGGCTCCAGGGCCTGATCCTGCCTGGAGGAGGAGGAGGAGAAGAAGCAGAAGCGGAAGAAGAAGAGGAAGAGAAAGAAGAAGAAAAGGAGAAGAAGGAGAAGCAGGAGCAGCAGAAGAAGAAGAAGAAGGAGAAGAAGAAGCAGAAGGAGAAGAAGAAGAAGAAGAAGAAGGAGAAAAAAGCAAAAGATGAAGCAGAAGAAGAAGCAGAAGAAGAAGGAGAAGAAGAAGGAGAAGAAGAAGCAGAAGGAGAAAAAAGCAGAAGAGGAAGCAGAAGAAGCAGAAGAAGAAGGAGAAAAAAGCAAAAGAAGAAGCAGAAGAAGAAGCAGAAGAAGAAGGAGAAGAAGAAGCAGAAGAAGAAGCAGAAGGAGAAAAAAGCAGAAGAGGAAGCAGAAGAAGCAGAAGAAGAAGGAGAAAAAAGCAAAAGAAGAAGCAGAAGAAGAAGCAGAAGAAGAAGGAGAAGAAGAAGCAGAAGAAGAAGCAGAAGGAGAAAAAAGCAGAAGAAGCAGAAGAAGCAGAAGAAGCAGATGATGATGATGTGGCACCTGAGTGACAGCACCAGGGTGGCTCTGGGGCACCAGGAGCAGGCAGGAATTCATGTTCCAATGGAAATGAGGTGGTGCTGGGCCCTGCAGCTGCAAAATCAGATTATTCTTTCCACAGATCAGCTCCAAACTCTGGGGAAATGTTTCTCCCTCTTCTCTCAGAGCCTCCAAACACAAACCCCCGGATGCTGCTGGAAATAAATTTCTCTGCACTTCAGATAATCGGGTTTGCAGTGCAGGGCTCTGCAGGGAGGGGATTTGGGACCTGGATTTGGGGATTTTCTGGACCTGCAGAGCCTGTGGAAGGTTTGCAGTGAAACCCCTGCTGAAGCACAGCAGTTTTTAGGAGCATTTCCAGGAGAGGAGCAGCAGCTGCCCCAAGGCCGTGCCCCAGGATGCAGAGGGAATGGAAAGCAGGAGGCAGAGCCTGGAAAAAGGATTTGTTCCCTGTGCTCGAGCAGGATGGGTCACAGCCCCTGCAGCTGCAGCAGGGATGAAAGCAGTGACATTTGCACCATCCTGGTCTGTCTGGGGCTCCTTTTATGCCTTTGCATCCTCTGGGGGAACATCTCCCTTCCCAACCTTACAACCCTGACTTTCAAACCTTTTCAGCTCCAGCCGGCTTTGAAAACCCAGCCCAAAGCCTCCAGTCAGGGGCTGCTGGAGGTAGGAGGGGAAAGGATGGGAAATCAGGAGATGGCAAAAGGCAGCTGGTGTTTGCTGTGCCCTCCTGAGCCGTGCCAAGGCTGTGTCCCAGAGCAGCAGCGTGGACAGAGGCAGGGCAGTGTTACCATGATATTTTCTGAAAAATCTTTGCCCAGGATTTTTTCTTGGGAAGCTGAGAAGCCTCAGAAAATAATGAAAATAATTATTGTTTTCAGTCAATAATTATCTGATTGCTTGAGAATGTAGTCTGGAGATTGTTTATCAACAGGTGCATCTTTGATTGGCTCCATGTCAATTGTTTTTAACTAATGACCAATCCCAGTCCAGCTGTGTCAGACTGAGGAGTCGTGAGTTTTCATTATCATTCTTGTTTAGTCTTCTGATCTATCCCTTCTCTTTCTTTAGTATAGTTTTACTATAGAATAATATAGTATATATATAATATAATACAATATAATTATAAATAAATTATAAATATAAATATAATAAAATTATACATAAGAATATATAATATAATATAATATAATATAATATAATATAATATAATAATCAGCCTTCTAAGAACTTGGAGTCAATTTTCATCTCTCACCTCATCCTGAAAACCCTCACAACACCACAACTATTAATCACACTGGGGGCTCTTTGGTGTTTGTTTGGGGTGGGTTTTTTACACCTTTCCTCTCTGGGATTTGGTGTTTTCCCCAGTGAAGTGCCTCTTTTTATGGAAAAGAGAGCTGTTCCCAGCACTCTGGGTTTATTTATTCTGAATCCTTTGAGTCAATACTCCAATACAGCTGGAGCATGAGGTCATCTTTAATATTTTTCACCTTTTCTTGCAGAGGGAGAATCAAATGTTTATTTTAGATCCCAGCAGTCTCAGATTTACCCAGGGCTTTCAGAACCTTTCCAAATAAACTCCCAGATATTTTGTTGGATTTTTTTTTCCCCTCCTGCTTGGAAAAACACAGGCATCTGCAGCCCTTTCACTGGGGCACTTCCCAAGCTGTTCCTGCCTGTTTTCTCAGTGTGTTTGCTCTGCCTGAAAGGTTTGGGAGCAATGAGGGTGTTTGAACCCTCTCCCACCCCTCTCCTGCTTCCATCCCACCTTCCCCCGGCACACGGGGGTGCTGAGCAGCTCAGGATCATCAGACCCCAGTGCTGGGGAGCTCAGGGGGTTTAATCACCCTTATAGCCTGGGTGTTGGGGAAGATGGAACAGGAAAGCCTTATCAATATGATTGTCTGGCAAAAGATTTTGAGAATATGGAAACTATAAGCGAGATTGAAATGAAAGCAAACTTTGAGATCCCTCAGTTACTGAACAACTGGAAAACAATGGTGTGGCCAGCTGAAGGTGATCCCCTTTTGATGGAACAACACCCTCTGCTTGCAGACAGGCCCAAGGGTCAGAGCAGACCCTACAGCTTGGCAGAAGGGGCCCAAAGAGGAGTTTTTAGGGTTTAAAATGTAATACAGGATGGTAATGTAGTGATTCTTATAGGCTGTATGTGAATGCTATAGGATTTGTATCTTGTACTAGATTGGTTAGTGAGAATCAGAATATTCAGCACAGGAGATTTATTGTAATGGAACGGGAACCTCACTCTCTTACCCTTTTACTCTCTCACCCTCTCTCCCCCTCTCTTCTCTCAGCCTGCTCTGAGCTGTGTTTGGCAGCCCCAGCAGGGCCCTGCACCCAGGCCCTTTGCAATAAACCCCAAGTTCCAACACCTGGCTGCAGAGATCTCTCGTCTCTGTCCGTCCTGATCTTCCTACCCCCCAATGCTCCTACACCTGGGATTTGTGGATAACGGATGGGAAGGTGCAGCTCTGTGTTGATAGTGTGGAGATAAGGCAGTGATGGGCAGAGCGGGCTGTAGGAGTGACAGGGGACGGATGGAGACGAGATCTCTGCAGCCAGGCTGTGGAACTTGGGGTTTATTGCAAAGGGCCTGGGTGCAGGGCCCTGCTGGGGCTGCCAAACACAGCTCAGAGCAGGCTGAGAGAAGTAGAGAGTGAAGGCAAAGGCGTGGTAAAGAGGATGAGAGAGTGAGGAAGAGTAAAGAAGGTAAGAGAGCGAGGTTCCTGTTCCAATACCATAAATCTTCTTCTGTGTCAGAACCCAGGAAATTCCTCTGGCTGCCCCGGAGGGCTCGAGCCCCTGCCTGGGTGGTGCAGACAACTTTTATGAAAAATCCTTTCCTTATGATTTTTCCTCCTGAGAAGCTGGGAGGCCTCAGGAACAAAATGTAAACAATGGTTATCTGCTGCTGTGGAATGCAACAGGTGCATCTGGGATTGGTCTCATGTGGTTGTTTCTAATTAATGGCCAATCACAGTCCAGCAGGTTTAGACTCTCTGTCCGAGACAAAAGCTTTTGTTATTCATTCTTTCTTTTTCTATTCTTTGCCAGCCTTCTGATGAAATCCTTTCTTCTATTCTTTTAGTATAGTTTTAATATAATATATATCGTAAAATAATAAATCAGGCCTTCTGAAATGTGAAGTCAGATCCTTGTCTCTTCCCTCATCCTGGGACCCCTGTGAACACCATCACACCTGGAGGACTCAGAGACCTTGGTACAGAGCCCAAGACCCCTTTGCCTTTGATCTTGACCCATGAAAAAACAATTACAATTATTAAAAATAATTCTTTATATGAAGAATTACAAGTCAAAAGAGTTTAAGTAGAATAATACGTAGTTTGTCATGGAGTCAAAAATAGATTTTTGAGGTGTTTAGAATGGGGACTTGGGGTCCCAAGATGGAGGAATTTTAGTGTGCCTTGTCCTTTTTCCTTCTTCTTCCTAGCCTCCATCTTCTGCTGTGATGGTGGCATTTTTAGATTTGTTTAGAGTAGCAGCTCACTGTCTAACATAGGTGATAGGTATTGGAATGTTATTGTAAATATTGTACACATAGGTTTTAGTATAACAAGATAACACTGCCCTGGGGGCAGGCAGAGTGCCTCTGTCTGAGCTGCTGAGCGGACCTTGGCAGGACAGGAGAAAGAATTTTATAGATAAGAAACAGTAAACAACCTTGAAAATGAGAGCTGAAGAGTTCTGACTCCTTCTTTGACTGCCAGGCTGGGAAAAGAGACTTTGTGACCCATCTGGGGGTCAATGTGACCAGCAGAGATTCTGAGACTTCTGTGTTGAATATTCTGATTCTCACTAACGACTCTAGTACAAGATACAAATCCTATAACATTTACATACAGCCTATAAGAATCATTACATTAAAAACTCCTCTTTGGGCCCCTTCTGCCAAGCTGTAGGGTCTGCTCTGACCCTTGGGCCTGTCTGCAAGCAGAGGGTGTTGTTGGATCACCTTCAGCTGGCCACACCATTGTTTTCCAGTTGTTCAGTAACTGAGGGATCTCAAAGCTTGCTTTCATTTCAATCTCACTTATGGTTTCTATATTCTCAAAAAAATCTTTTGGCAGACAATCATATTTATAAGGCTTTCCTGTTCCATCTTCCCCAACAGGAGCCTCTCTCCCCACCCCACTCCCCTGGCCAGGCTCTGAGGGATTTAATGATTCTCACAAGAACACAAATCCCCAAATCCTGCTGCCCCAGCTCAGACTGATCCATCACCGCCCCCGGGGTGGCTGCTGTGGGGGAGTTGGGATTTGGGGGGTTCAGGGCACTCCAGCCTCCCAAAGCAATGCAGAAGTGCAGCTGGGAAGGGCCAGGGCTGCATCCCTGCAGGTCCAGGCTGTGCCCTGGGCATCTCCAGCTTCATCCCATGGAGGCAGCAACATGCTGAGCTGGAAGAGAGCCAGCAGGGCATCCTCAGGAGTCACATCCCTCTGTTCCAGTCCCAATTCTGAGCTCCCTTCAGCCCTTCTTGGCAGGAGGGACAGAGACCTTTTCCCAGAGCCCCTTTTGCTATGAATTCCTGCAGAACCCAACCCAGGATCATCCCCTGCTGAATTTCCTGCTGAAATCCAGGGGAGGTTTTCCCACCTCCCTCTTGGCTCAAATCCTGGCACTGAACAAGGAAAGCTTTTGACAAGCTCAGGCTGGAGGAGATGGAGCAGCAGCAGGAGAAGAAGGATCCCAGTGCAGGAGAGCTGGAACATGCTGGGAACAGCCCCATTTCCCTCACATTTTCTTTATTGCCTTTACTGCTTGTTTAGGAAACAATAATAAGGAAAAATCTCAGTGGCAGCTGAGAATTCCCAGTGCCAGGGGAGGTTTGCTGGAGCTGGATCCCACAGCCCTGCAGGCTCAGTGCCTGATTTCCCTGAGCACTGAGGGGTTCCCAGGACTCAGGGGCTGGGATCTGGGGGGCTTCCAATTAACAAGGAGACAAATCCAGCCCCCCCAATCCTTTTTGTCCTCTGCTAAATATTGCCCTTGAATTGTCTGCCATGCACTCAGCCAGGGAGGAGCTGCTGATCCAAGATCCATTTTATTCCCTGCACTGCTTTAACCCTTGCCCAGCAAACCTCAGCAGCTGTCAGGGAGGCTTTTATGGAGTGCAGGGGCAGGATCCCAGCCCTGCTGCAGGCAGTGGGATTTTGTCATGCCAGGGCATCTGGGGATAAGGGCTGAGGGAGGCAGCAAGGCCAGAGAGATAATGGTTATCAGATAGAGACCCTGCTGTCAGTGCCAGCTCCTCGCCCTGCCCCTACACCCTGCTCATTTCTCAGCCTTCTGTCCTCCAAGAGTGGGCAAGGACAGGAGCAGGAGGCTCTGATGGGGCTGAGCAGGGCTGCTGGGAGGTGCTGGTGGCAATGAGCAGGCTGGGCTGGGAGTCAGCTCAGCCCAGAGCAGCTGGCTCCCACCAGCTCAGCCCAGAACAGCTGCTTCCCTCCCCAGTTCCACCACCTCCCAAGGCCCCTGAGCAGCTGAGATGCCCTGACTGTGCTGCTGTGGGGGCTCTGGGGTGCCTCTGACCCTTGGAGGGGACAGGAACAATCCTGAGGCTTCTCGGGTCGGCTGTTGGTGTTCTCTGCCCCGAGATGTGCAGGGTGTCTCTGCTTCAGCCCATGCGCTGAAGAATGAGTCTGGACTCTTCACTTTTCGGTCTTGAGGTTGTTTATTAATTCTTATCTATAAAATTTTCTTTCTGCCCAGCCGAGATCTGCTCAGCAGGGCAGCCACAGGCACTCTTTGTGTTGTCCTTTTATACTACAAACTACATATGACATATTTACACTGAATTCCCAAAACCTATCACCTATGTTAGACCGTGCACTTCTACTCTAAACCAATCCCAAAGCGCCAACATCACTGCAGGAAATGGAGACCAAGAAGAAGAAAGAAGAAGGACTAGACACACCCAAGTTCCTCCATCTTGTCCCCATAACCCCCACACCAAAAATCCTAAAATCTACATTTTCACCCTGTGCATATATTATTATTACACCATTCAAAACTGTGGGACTTTCACATCCTCATACAAAGCTGGCAACTCGCTGCAAGGGTCAAAATCAAGTCTCCAGGTGTTCTGGGCTGTGTGCCAGGGTCTCCGAGCCCCCCAACGGGGCCCTCAGCAACTCTGGACATCAAAAGGGATGTGCTGAGTTCCCACAAGGTTCAGCACAGAGCTCTGTGCCCACTTGAATTTGTCACTCCCTCCCTCTGGAGCCAGCTGTGGCTGAAGGGGCTGAGGCAGTGATCATCCCACCAGCCCCTTGGAAAAGCAGGATTGGGGCTTGGCCAGAAGCCACCACATGGAGCTGAACCCTGGATGATAGTGAGTGCTGCTGCTGCTTCCCCCTTTCCCAGGATTTTGAGGCTTTCCAGCCCTCAGCAGCTCCTGTGTGCGCACATTTGGAATCTTCCCCCTGTGCTGTTCTATTCTCAGAGGCAGCTGAGAGCACAAAGGATGAAAAATGAGCAGCCACAGCACTTAATTCACTCCCAATCATCATTAATAGAAGGAAGGAGAGCAAAATGCCCTCATACAAATGAAGGCACTGTTTGTTAATGTTTCTGGGCACGCCAGGACAGCAGCTGTTGATTATTCTCAGTAAGTGCAGGAGTATTTTCGACCTGAAGGATTTCCTGCTCATTGTGTAGCTTCTGTCTCAAGCACTGAGTCCTTTCCATGTCCTCTCCAGATTCCTTGAAGGAATCCAGCCCAAGCCAGGACTAATTTGGTTTTGTTTACTTGGCCAGTTAGGGGCAAGTTAATGAAGCATGGGGTGGAAAGGAGCTTCTCCTGTGCTGTTGCCACAGCAGCAATTACAGATCTCTGGAAAGGAGCTGAGGGAATTCATTGAAATACTCTTCTGATATAAAGCAAAAGCAGAGGATCTGCCTGAGCTGGGCTGAGGAGCTCCCTGGTTGTGTGGGAGCCTTTCCTGGGGTGAGTTCACCCTTCATTCCCACCTGGCTGAGGGGCAGCAGGAGCTGGGTGTGTGTCAGAACCCAGGACATCCCTTTGGTTGCCCTGCAGGACTTGAGACCCAGGCAGGAGGCTCAGAGACCTTGGCATGGAGTCACAGACACCTGTGCCTTGGATTTTAGCCCATGGAAACAATTACCAACTTTGTGTGAGGAGTTACAAGCTGCAAGAGTTTGAGTAGAATGACAGTGAATTTGTCACAGGGTGAAAATGTAGAATTTTGGGGGTTTAGAATGGGGGTTCAGGAGGCAAGATGGAGGAATGTGGGCGTGTCCTGTCTTTCTCCTTCTTCTTGTCCTCCATCTCCTGCTGTGATGGTGGCACTTTTGGATTGGTTTAGAGTAGAGACAGACTGTCTAACATAGGTGATAGGTATTGGAAAAATATTGTAAATAAAGTACAGGTAGTTTTTAGTATAAAAATCTAACACCACCCCAAGGGCAGTCAGTGTGCCATGGACTGATGTGCTGGACAGATCTCAGCAGGTCAGAAAGAGAATGTATTAGATAAGAGAAAATAAACAACCTTGAGAACCAGAGCTGAGGAATCTCAACTTCTTCTTTGGTCGTGGGGCTGGGGAAAAAGACTCTTTAATACCTGGAGAGAGAGGATTTCCAAGGGATGGAGGGACAGGAGACAGGGAATGGCTCCCACTGCCAGAGGGCAGGGATGGATGGGAGATTGGGAATTGGGAATTGGGAATTGTTCCCTGGGAGGGTGGGCAGGCCCTGGCACAGGGTGCCCAGAGCAGCTGGGGCTGCCCCTGGATCCCTGGCAGTGCCCAAGGCCAGGCTGGACATTGGGGCTGGAGCAGCCTGGGACAGTGAGAGGTGTCCCTGCCCATGGCAGGGGTGAAACTGGATGATTTTTAAGGTCCTTCCCACTCAACCCATCCCATGATCCTGTGAAATCAGTGCAGCTCCCCCCTCTGGGTGCCTCTGGGCTGGGCTGTAGCTGAGGGAGGCCCTGCTCCCCTCCCTGGGCACTGCTCAGCTGCTCTGGAGCTCTCTGCCCCCACAAAATGCTCTTACATTGGAATGACCTGAGATTTCACATCTGGGCCTTCCAGGTGAGCCAGTCCTGTGGGATCACTTTAATTAGGAAAAAATCCAAGACATTACAGAAACTCAAGAAGTTAACTTGGAAAAGAAGGACATCACCTGCAGAGGGGGAAGGACTGAGTGTTCCACATGAGGGCTGCAGCCACATTTCCTATAAGACTGCCACCAACACCCTGACCCACAGGGTGTCAGGTTGGGTTCTGACTCTGTCAGTGTTGTTCTACTGTACTGCACTGTTTATTTTATTTTTAAATTTTCTTCCCTATTAAAGAACTGTTATTTCCTGCTCTCATATTTTTTTGCCTGAGAGCCCCTTAATTTAAAATTTACACCAATTCGGAGAGGTGGGGAGGGTTTACATTCTCCATTTCAGGAGAGGCTCCTGCCTTCCTTAGCAGGCTCCTGTATTTCCAAACCAAGACACTTAATTACATTCTAGGGGCCAGGGCAGGGCCTGGCTTGGGATGTCCTGAGGGAAGGAACCACCTGGAACTCAAGATTCCCTAAAAGCCACTCCAAACACCAGAACTGTGCAGTGCAAGTTTCCCCTGTGCCCATCAAAGTCCTGCTGCTGATTTGGCTGCTGGTGCCAGGTTTGAGGAACAAAACAGGAACTTCTCCAGCCCTGGGGGCTTTTACAGCGAGAGCTGCAAAGTCTTCCAGAGAATCCCCCAAAATGCTGAATGAGGCAGTGAGAGGATCAGACTGGCTGCTTTTAGACATGAACTCTTTGTAGGGATTGGCACCAGAAAAATTCCCCCTGCAGGAGGGTTTGGGATGGCTGAAAAGCTCCACTGTCAGCCCTAAATGGGGTTTTTTTGCCTCCCTCAGCAAAGTCCCCCCATAGCAGCTTCCCAGGGTCACTCAGAGCAATCTGGACATTTTTTCCCAGAGAAACTTCCCAGATTCCCAATGAGCTGCCTGGGGCTGGTTGGGAATTCTCTGCTGGGGCTGGGCCTGGCTCAGGAAGGAGGGAAAAGCATTTCTATGTGCAGAGCATCAAGGAAAATGAGCTCTTTTGGGGTATTTTCAGGTAAGGGCTGTTAATTGGGAGCTCTTTGATAAAGGGCAGGATGGCTCTTGGGACCTGAACTTTGTCTGAGCCACCAGAGCCCCAAAAATGACATTGCTAAAGCCATGGAGTCATTCAGGTGGGAAAAGACCCTCAGGGTCATGGAGCCAACACACCCAGCACTGCCAGGGCCACACTGACCATGTCCCCAAGTGCCACAGCCACAGGGCTTTAAACCTCCAGGGATGGGGACTGCAGCCCTGCCCTGAGCAGCTGTGCCAGAGCTGGTCACCCCTTTCCATGCAGGAATTTTCCCAATATCCAGTCCAACCTGCCCTGGCCCAGCCTGAGGCCGTTCCCTCTGCTCCTGTCCCTGTTCCCTGGAGCACAGCCCGGCCCCTGGGCTGTCCCCTCCTGGCAGGAGCTGTGCAGAGCCACAAGGGCCCCTGAGCCTCCTTTGCTCCAGGCTGAGCCCCTTCCCAGCTCCCTCAGCTCTGCTCCAACCCTTCCTTTCCCTTCCAGGATGGTTCCTGTGCTCCTGCAAAGCCTTCCCAGCGTTTCAGAAGTCCCTGCTCAGAGTTCTCTCCCTGCAGCTGAGCAGCCCCACTTTGGGAAAGGAGGGACAGCAGAGATCCTGAACCTCCAGCAGCACAGAACCCTGAATTAAACCAAAGGCTGCATTAGGCAAAGCAGCAGCCAGGAAGTGCCATCAGGCCCAGTGACTTCATCTGCAGCCCTTTGTCCCTGCTCTGAAAATACTCATTAATTACATCATCAAGGCTATTTTTGCCCCATGCTCTCTGACTCACAGCTCAGATGGAGCTGCCCTGGGCAGGACCAGGCTGCTGCCTGCAGGATTCGCTTGCATTAGGGGGGAAAAAGAAACAACAAGAAAAGAAACAATAAAGTCATGTTTGAAATAGAGGAGATATTTTTGAGCAGTGGCAGACAATTCTCCCCTGCTTCCTACATTATAAATGTCCTTTCTGTGCTGAATGCATAGGGAAATAATGGCCTGAGTGGTTCACTTTTGTCTGGCAGGTTTTGTTTCAGAGATGGGGAGAATGGAATGAATTTTTAACCTGAAGAGATAACGAGAGATTGCAGAGCCAGGCTCAAAAGCTGTGGCAAAGCAGATTTGCAGAGCATGGCCCAGGAATGACCTCCCTGAGGCCCTGTGTGCTCCCCACTTGTCACTGCAGGGAGTGAGACACTGGGGACTGGGGAGTGACCTTGGTGTGGCTGTCACCTGCACAGAATTGTCACCCCTACAGCACTGTCACCTGTGCAGCACTGTCACCCCTACAGCACTGTCACCTGCATGACACTGTCACCTGCACAGCACTGTCACCTGCACTGTCACCTGCACTGTCACCTGCACTGCACTGTCACCTGCACTGCACTGTCACCCCTACAGCACTGTCACCTGCACTGTCACCTGCCCTGTGCAGAGCCTCCAGGTGAATCCTTGTTTGCAGCCTCCCCCCCTCCCCCAGGACCAAACCTCCCAGGGAATGCTCAGAATCCTTTTCTCCTGCTGGAAAATGGAGAGTAAATACAATTTCCACCTGCTCCACAATGCCTTTATTGATGTTGATGAATTTCTTGGGGAGTTCAAGACTCCCTAAACCAAATATTCATTTTCCTTTCTGATGTTCATTTTCATTTGGTACTGAGGGAAAAACTGTTCAAGATGGAAACCTGTTCCACAGGCAGCTCCAAGTGCAGAACCTGCTCCCCTCTCCCAGGAAAGCCTCCATAGCCCTGGGCCCTGACTGCCCTGGCTCCCCCTGAATCCCACTCTCAGCTCACCCCTACTCTACATCCTTGTTTTCTATAGAAACTCCCATTTTCCCATCTGCCCCCAGCCATTCATCTCACCCAGGGAGCCTCTGGATCAACCTCAGGTGCCTGCTGAGCCCCCTGGAAATGAGATGTTCCTGCTGCTGGATTTTATTCCTTCAGCAGGAATCGATCCTCTCCTTCCTTCCCCTCCCTGTTCTCAACAGAGCTTGAAATGAATTCCCTGCTCTGTCATCCATCAGATCCCCTCTGTGTGTCCTGGTGAGCACACAGGGAGCAGCCCCCTCCTGGTGCCCAGCTCTGGGCTCCCTGCCCCTCTCAGCTCCTGGCAAACAGCTCATGCCATGGCCTGGAGCTCCCAAACCCACCCAGCTGTGTCCTGGGGGTGACTTCCCTGCCCCAGGAGCCCTTGGGGACAGCCAGTGCTGCCCTGGGGACAAACAGCACTGACGTGGCCTCTCCATGGCCTCAGGGCTCTTCCCATCCAGGCTCTGGATTCTGACAGGGTCCCCCCAGGGCTCCCACCTGGTCCTTGGGGCCCCGGGAAGGGACAGGAGCAGTGAAAAGGACGAGGAGAGGGAGAGGGAGAGGGAGAGGGAGAGGGAGAGGGAGAGGGAGAGGGAGAGGGAGAGGGAGAGGGAGAGGGATGGGGATGGGGACAGGGATGGGACAGACTTTGGATCTGCCCAGGAAAGCCAAGCAGCCTCAGGGATTGCTGAGCACCCATCCAGGCAGGGTCCTGAGGGGACAAACCACACACAGGAGAGCAAAAGTTTCAGATCCTCTCCATGCACATTTCTCTTGCCATCAAGAACTGTCCTCCAGCAGAAAGTGAGAAGTAACATCCCCAGACTCATCCCATCCCTCAGGAGCTAGAGGTGGCCAAAAGCAGATTTGTAAGAAATTCCTCTTTTTTTTTTTTTTCCATTTTTTCCCCTTTTGCTTGTTGATTTTCACCTAAATTGGACTGGAACCAGCAGCATTTTTAAAATTTATCCCTGAGTAGAAACTCCCCCAGCTTTGCAGCTGCTCCTGAGAAACCACTTCAGCTTCCCTGGGGATGGGGTTGGGAAAGGCTGGGAACAGCTGCTGGGGGATCAGGGAGCATCCTGAGCTGGAAGGGACCCCAGGATCACCCAGTCCAGCCCCTGACACTGCCCAGACACCCCAAAATCCCACCCTGAGCATCCCTGGCAGCGCTGTCCAAACCCTCCTGGAGCTGGGTTGGAAGAGACCTTCAAGATCATGGAGTCCAACCCAGCCCCAACACCTCAACTAAACACTGTTACCCAGTGCCACATCCAGGCTTTGTTAAACACACCCAGGGATGGGGACTCCCCCACCTCCCCAGACAGCCATTCCAGAACTTTATCACCTTTCTGTGAAAACTCTTCCCTGATATCCAACCTGAATTTCGCTTGGCACAGCTCAAGGCTGTGTGCTCTGGGTGTGTCAGTGCTGCTGCAGACAGAGCCCAGCCCCAGGTGAGCACAGGCACCTTTCAGGAGCTGTGAGAGTGGTGGGGGCAGCCCTGAGTCTCCTTTTCTCCAGGCTGAGCACCCCCAGCGCCCTCAGGGGCTCCTCACAGGGTTTGTGTTCCAAGGTTGTTGGACACAACCCCTGTGAGAGCTGGAGGAAAAACTCAGGGGGAGAGGGACACTGTAATCAGGCAGAGAGAAGGTCCCTGACACAGTTTCGGGTATGGAAAAGGATTCCCTCATCTGCTGTCCTGGTCACCAGAGCAGAGATCAGTGCCCAAGGGCCCTGGGACACAGGAGAGGAGGTGGATTCAGTGTCTGCTCCAGATCCTGCTTGGTTCTGGATGCTGCAGATCCTGAGGACAGCCAGGAAGAGAAAAGGGATGGGGGCAGGGGGTCAGGGAGGAGCTGAGCTCTGCACAGGGAGCTGGGGCAAAACTGCTGGGATTCCACACACCCAGCACAATTCCTGCTCCTGGGGGGATGCAGGCAGGGATCCAGGCAGGAATTGATCCAAAGGCTGCACTTGGTTTTGGTTTCAGCCTCTTAATTTCTGTCGGTACTACCATGCCTGATGTCTGGGAAGAATGATGTGCAGAACTCCATGATATCAGAAGTTTAATTAATTACTTTATTATACTATATTATACTATAGCTATATCACAGACTAGTCCACTAACAAGAACTATCACTAATTAATTAATTTCTCTATTATACTATATTATAATCTAACTATATCACAGAATATTCCAATAACAACTATCACTAACTAACTACTAACTCATGGCTGTCTCTAGACTGACAGTCTACACGGTTTGGACCTGATAGGTTAATTAACATAAACAATCTCTACCAGAATCTAATTACCAAATTCCTGCAGGTAAACAACCTTCTCAACACATTCCTCATGTGCACACACCAGGAGCAGCAAATGAGATAAGAATTGTTTTGATCATTCTTTTCTCTACTTCTCTCACAGCTTCTCTGTTCAGAAAGCATGTAAATACCACACATTTCTATTTTTTAACCTAAATAAACTCATTTTTGACCAGTGAGACTCTGATTTAGTGCCCAGAGCATCTAATTTTAAAATCTTAAATACCTGGACTGTGGCAACATTTTTATTGAAAGAAATTTTGAGCCAAGCAAGGCTTCAGCTCTGCCTCTTATTGGGGTCACAAGCTGGGATTGTTTGGTGCTGACAAAAACAACAAAAGGAAAATTCCCTGAAAAATTCCTGGTGGCCACAGCCTTCATTTCCAGCCTGCGCCTGATTTATTACAGCACACATCCCAGTCAGGAGGTGCCAAGGGGGAATCCCTGGCACTGAAATTATTAAACATGGATTAAAGGGGTTCTGGGCACTTCCCTGTTCCCCCTTTCCCAAATTCCTGCTCCAAGCTGAGGTGCTGCTGGACACCTTTGGTCCTCAGGGAGCTGGGGATGGTGTGTGACATTTCCTGGGGATGGTGTGTGACATTCCCTGGGGCTGGAGCTGCTCTGGGACATTCCCTGGGGCTGCTCTGGGACATTCCCTAGAGCTGCTCTGGGATATTCCCCAGCTTTCTCAGCCTTCCCTGGGATGCAGTTTTTCCTGTGCAGCTGCAATTCTGCAGCACACCCAGCAGTAACGCAGAATTGGGCTGAGGCATCACTGTAAAAGTTAATGTCCCATCCAGAGCCCGGGACTGCCATAAAGGGCCGGGGCTGAGCAGGGAGGGGAGCCCAGGGGTGATTTAATGGCCTGAACACACAGAGACACCAGCCCCAGCGAGCAGAAATGAGCTCAGGAACACTCAGGCCATCACACTTCAATTGTTTCTGTGTTCCCCACATAAACACAGCCCAAACACTGCTTGGGAAAAGATGGAAATGCCTCTCTGGGCTGGAGAGGCAGCGAGGCTGAGCGAGGCTCTGAAACATCATTATGGGATTTCCCTTCCCTCGGGCAGACCCCCCAAAGCCTGGCAAGGAGCTTTGGGGGAGCTGGGAAGGAGCAGGGGAACTGGGATCCTGGGAGAAGGAACTGGGATCCCATGGAAAAGAACTGGGATCCTCTGGGAAGGAGCCAGGATCCTGGGGGAAGGAGCAGGGGAGCTAGGAAGGAGTTAGGGGCACTGGGAAGCAGCAGGGACACTGGGATCCTGGGGGAAGGAACTGGGATCCTGGGGGAAACAGCAGGGGAACTGGGAAGGAGCAGGAGAACTAGGATCCCGTGGGAAGGAACTGGGATCTTATAGGAAGCAGCAGGGGCACTGGGATCCTGTGGGAAGGAACTGGGATCCTATGGGAAGGAGCAGGAGCACTGGGATCCTGGGGGAAGGAGCAGGAATCTTGCGGGAAGGAGCAGGGATCCTGTAGGAAGGAGCAGGGGCACTGGGATCCTGTGGGAAGGAACTGGGATCCATGGGAAGGAGAAGGGGCACTGGGATCCTGGGGGAAGGAACTGGGATCCGTGGGAAGGAGCAGGGGCACTGGGATCCTGTGGGAAGGAGCAGGGACACTGGGATCCCGTGGGAAGGAGCAGGGATCCTGTGGGAAGGAGCAGGGACACTGGGATCCCATGGGAAGGAACTGGGATCCTGTGGGAAGGAGCAGGGACACTGGGATCCCATGGGAAGGAACTGGGATCCGTGGGAAGAAGCAGGGGCACTGGGATCCTGTGGGAAGGAGCAGGGGCACTGGGATCCCGTGGGAAGGAGCAGGGGCACTAGGATTCCTGTGGGATCTGGGATCCTGTGGGATCTGGCAGCTGCTGCAGTGGGATCAGGCTCAGTGTTCCTCCCAGCCTCCCTGCCTGGGCTGGCACTGGGTGTTGGATCCCTGGCTGACCTTTCCCAGGCCTGGGCTCTGCTGAGCTCCTGCAGGGGGTCCTGCTGGATTACCCCACCCAGCTGGAACGTTTCTCAGCCCCAGGAACCTCTCATGGAATCACAGAATGGTCGGGGTTGGAAGGACCCTAAAGCTCACCCAGGGCCATGGCAGGGGCACCTCCCACTGTCCCAGAGTGCTCCAAGCCCCAGAGTCCAGCCTGGCCTTTCCAAGGGGAGCCAATTCCTCCCTGAGCAGCTCAGAGCCCTCAGCCTGGCCCCTTTCCAGGCAGAGTTTGTCCCTTTAATGTGTCCCTTTACTGGGATTAATTTAATGGTGTCGCCTTTAAACAACAACCCTTGGGTTTGGGGGAGCTCTCATCCAGGAGGGTGTGGGGCCCATGGAGGCTCTCCCAAGAAAAAGAGAATTACTGAATTTAGGAGAGGCTGAAACCTCTCTGCTCCTCCTTTCCTTCACCCCCACCCACATCACCAACCCTCCCACCCTGGGGGAGCATTCCTGAGGCTGGGAGCACTGAGAGGAATTGGAGCTGTTGCTACAACCTGTACTGGATTTTGGGGAAAAAATAAACCCCTTCTTTTTCCAAAATGGGAAGCTATAATGAGGGAAGAGTCACCCTTGGAAGTGGAAATAATCTGTGCTCAAAATAGGGCACCTAAATTCCAGCTTTTGTTGGATTTAATTCAGGGTTTTTGCTGTTGTTTTAATGGAACACAGTGAGGTGTAATAGGAATTTCAATAATATGGAATGGGATCCACGTTTTAGGAGTATTCTCATATTTATAGATTACATTTGCTTTTTCAAATCCTCCAGCTTCAATGTTGGAGAATGGAGCATTTCCAGGCGAGGGTTCTGACATTTCCAAAATGAAATTTCCTCTTGGGGAAGGATTTCTGAATTTCTCTGTTCATTCTGATGTGAAAGGAAAATGAATTCCAAAAGGCTGAGGCTCCCAAAGGACAGGAATTGTGTTTTGCCTTTCCTTTTGTTCCTCTGCCCTTTCCCACCAGCTCTGGGGGAGGTGTGGCCAAGGCTTGGAGCAGAACTTTGGGGGACAGCCTGAGGTGTGGGAGATGTTTGCACGGAATTCCATGGATTTCTGTGGGACAGGGCAGCCTGGGGGAACCTGTAGGAGCATTGGGGGGTAGGATGGTCATGACGGATGGAGATGAGAGATCTCTGCAGCCAGGTCAGGAACTTGGGGTTTGTTGCAAAGGGCCTGGGTGCAGGGCCCTGCTGGGAGCTGCCAAACACAGCTCAGAGCAGGCTGAGAGAAGAGAGGGGGAGAGAGGGTGAGAGAGTAAAAGGGTAAGAGAGTGAGGTTCCCATTCCATTACAATAAATCTCCTGTGCTGAATATTCTGATTCTCACTAACCAATCTAGTACAATATACAAATCCTATAGCATTTCCATACAGCCTATAAGAATCACTACATTACCATCCTGTATTACATTTTAAACCCTAAAAACTCCTCTTTGGCCCCTTCTGCCAAGCTGTAGGGTCTGCTCTGACCCTTGGGCCTGTCTGCAAGCAGAGGGTGTTGTTCCATCAAAAGGGGATCACCTTCAGCTGGCCACACCATTGTTTTCCAGTTGTTCAGTAACTGAGGGATCTCAAAGCTTGCTTTCATTTCAATCTCACTTATAGTTTCCATATTCTCAAAATCTTTTGCCAGGCAATCATATTTATAAGGCTTTCCTGTTTCATCTTCCCCAACGGGTGCCCATTCCCACCTTACAGAGAGGCTCCAGGAGCCCATCCCAGCTCCCTGGGTCCCTGCCTGGCCAGGCTGGCTCCAGGATCTCAGTGACACTCGGGGCTGGGCGTGCAGGGGACAATGGGGACAGCACTGACCGCTGCTGCTGCTGCTGGAGCGGGGTGGGAGCAGAGCTGGGGCTGCTACGGGGGCTCTGCCAGCCCTGACAGGGCGGGGCAGGGTGGGGTGGTGTTGGGGAAGATGAAACAGGAAAGCCTTATCAATATGATTGCCTGGCAAAAGATTTTGAGAATATGGAAACTATAAGTGAGATTGAAATTAAAGCAAACTTTGAGATTCTTTAGTCACTGAACAATTGGAAAACAATGGTGTGACTGATTGAAAGTAATCCCCTTTTGATGAAAATAGACTCTCTGCTTGCAGACAGCTCCAAGGGTCAGAGCAGACCCTACAGCTTGCCAGAAGGGGTCCAAAGAGGAGTTTTTAGGGTTTAAAATGTAACACAGTATGGTAATGTAATAATTCTTATAGGCTGTATGTAAATGCCATAGGATTTGTATCTTGTACTAGATTGGTTAGTGAGAATCAGAATATTCAACACAGAAGAAGATTTATTGTAATGGAAAGAGAACTTCGCCTCTTACCTCTTGTCTCCTAGCTCTTGCCTTTTATGCTCTTACCCCTTTTACTCTCTCACCCTCTCATCCTCTCTCCCCCTCTCTTCTCTCAGCCTGCTCTGAGCTGTGTTTGGCAGCTCCCAGCAGGGCCCTGCACCCAGGCCCTTTGCAATAAACCCCAAGTTCCACAGCCTGGCTGCAGAGATCTCTCATCTCCATCCATCCTGACTGTGCTACCCCCCATCCCTCTGACAGGGTGGGACAGGGCAGGCCAGACAGGGCAGGGCACATAATTCTCATAATGCTTCTAATCCTCAAACCCAAACTAATCTCCAGCACCCCCATATGCAAGTGTAGTTTCAACCAAAACATTAGACCGTGACTCTAAAACAGAAGTTAAACCCTTCTTACCTGCTGAGGAGAGGTAAAACCAGCGAGAACTGCTAACTCTTGTATCTGAGTATAGAACCTCAGGTTCCTCACTTTCAAAGGATAACAGTAATCCAATGGTCTTAGGAGCCACTTATCTTGGTGCAAATCCAAGTGAAAGTAATGGACCAGGGCAGGGTGAGGCAGGGCAGGGCAGGGCATGGCATCCCCTACTCCCAAACCCTGTGTGGGAGCTGGGGGGTCTGGGCTGGGCTGGACCTGCCCAGGGGCCACCTCCTGCTCACACCATGGCTGGAGCTGTCCAGGGGCAAATTCTGCTCAAGCTGGACCTGCCTGGCAGCCTGGGGGAGTTTGGGGTTTGGAGCACTGAAGAAGGGAAATGCTGCACCCCAAAACCAGCAGGAGTGCCACGGCTTCGGGGCTGGGTGGTCACAGGAGCTGCCACCTCAGCCCTTGAGTAAGCAGGGTTGGAGTTGGGTCCCCACAGAGCCCATCCCATGCCTGAACCCCATCCCAAAGGATCCCAGCTCCCTCAGGCCTCCTTTGCTTTGCTGCCTGTTCAAAAGAGCCCCCCCTCCATTCCTTTCCCTGCTCTCCTCCTGCAGAGCCAGAGCTGTCAGCAGTCCCCAGGACACATTAATTCCTCTTCTGGATCTATTTGTGTGGAAAAAATAACAGCAATGAGCTGGATGTGGGATGCACTGGTGGAGATGGCTGGGCTGTAACTCGGGCTGCTCTGAGATGCTTTACAGATCCTCTGGAATTGATGGGATATCTGAATTCCAGGTCATTCCCATGGTTGGAATGTCACGTCTGTTTGCAGGAATTGCTCTCTGGGTCCCACAAAACCCAGCTCAGGATTTCAGAAGGAAACACTTTTTGTAAATCACTCCTTTATCCTGATTTACCCCAGGAAAACCTTTGATTCCATTTTTTCACAAGCACCAATCCGAATTAGTGAAGCTGGGAGAAAACACAGAAAATACAATGGGGCAGGGAATGGCTGTGCTGCTTTCTGGCAATGGGATTAATGGTATTGGCCCTGCTAAAGGAGACCCCAGTCCTGCTGGAAGGGAGAGCCCATTTGTGTGTATCCATTTGCTGGGTGTTTTGTGGGATTTTGGAGCATTTTGTATTCCTGGATTTCCCTTTGTATCCCAAAGCTTGGCAAGAAAATGAGAAACATGAAGAGAGAATAACTCAGTCACAGATTTGGGATTTCAGCTGTTCAGAGTCCCAGGAAAGGTGCAGAAGGGGAAAACAATTCCTCTCCTTTCATGCCTGAGGGCAGGAGCTGCTCAAGGGCAATTTCTGTGATTTTCCTTGATAGAAAAAAAGGACATTTCTTCACTTCTGAGCCCAAAATCTGCTGCTTATTGTGGCTGTCTCCAATTCACCTCTGCGTGCACCTGCCCTCCTGGAGCTGCCAAACCTTTTCCTCGCCCTGCTCTGCAGCATTCACATCCTCTGAGAAATCCCTTCACCCAGGGTTTTTCTCCTGGGAAGCTGAGAAGCCTCAGAGAAAAGGAAACCAATTCTTATCTCATTTGCTTCTCCTGTGCTGTGCTCATGTGGAATGTGTTTGCAGATTGTTTACCCACAGGTGATTGTTCCATTGGATTCTGCTCTGAGTTGTTTTCACTCTTTGGCCAATCAGGGCCAAGCTGTGTCGGGACTCTGGAAAGAGTCAGGAGTTTCCAGTATTATCTTTTTAGTATTCTGTAAGTATCCTTTCTGTATTCTTTAGTATAGTTTAGGATAGTATTCTTTAATATAATATACTATCATAAAATAATAAATTAGCTTTCTGAGAGCATGGAGTCAGATACATCATTCCTGCCTTTGTTGGGGCATTCATTTCCCAGTAAATCCAACACTTCTCTGAGTTATTCTCCCAGTGAGAGCAGCAACAGGAAGGAGTTACCCCATTCCTCACCTCAGCTTCTCCAGGAGTGTCTCAGGATTCAATCCCTGTGTGCTCAGAGCTGCAGGAAAAGCTGCTGCACACAGCTCCTGCTCCTGGGACTGCCTTTTGCAGCCCCTGTGGCCATCCTGACAAATGAGGATTTTGGATTAACCAGGAGCAGCTGGATTCGTTCCTAAAAAGGGAGGGTTTGGTTGGACATTGGGGAAAATTCTTCTGTCCTGGGACTGGTGAAATACTGGGATGAATCACCTGGGAGTGAGGGAAATCAGCATCCCTGGAGCTGTGCAGGATGGACTGGGGTGAGCATCCCTTGGGAAGGAGCAGCCTGGATGAGCCTTTCCCTGGCATAGCCAAGAGAGCCCTCCCAGCCAGGATTTTGTGTTGTTCTCGTGCTTGCTGTGATAAACACCTGGGGATGTGCTTTGTGGGGATGGGATGTCCAGGAATGTCTTTTATGGGGATGTCCTTTGTGGGGATGGGATGTCCAGGGATGTCCTTTATTGGGATGGAATATCCAGGGATGTCCTTTATGGGGATGGGATGTCCAGAGATGTCCTTTAGTGGGATGTTATACCCAGAGATGTCCTTTATGGGGATGGGATATCTGGGGATGTCCTTTATTGAGATGGGATACCCAGGGATGTCTTTTGTTGGGATGGGATGTCCAGGGATGTCCCTTATGGGGATGGGGTACCCAGAGATGTCCTTTATGGGGATGGGATGTCCTTTATTGGGGTATGATACTCAGGGATGTCCTTTGTGGGGACGGGATATCCAGGGATGTCCTTTATGGGGATGGGATATCCAAGGATGTTCTTCACTGAGATGGGATGTCCAGGGATGTTCTTTAGTGGGATGTTATACCCAGGGATGTCCTTTATTAGGATGGGATATCTGGGGGTGTCCTTTGTTGGGATGGGATACCCAGGGATGTCCTTTGTGGGGATGTTATACCCAGGGATGTCCTTTGTGGGGATGGGATGTCCTTTATTGGGGTGTGATACCCAGGGACATTCTTTATTGGGATGGGATGTCCTTTAGTGGGATGTTATACCCAGGGATGTCCTTTATGGGAATAGGATACTCAGGGATGTCCTTTGTCCTTGACCCTGCCCCTGACTTCCCAACACCAGGCCAGGCCTGGCTGAGCCAGGCTTACCAGAGCCATGTCCAGCCTTTCCCCATGCAGCAAAACACCACAACTTCACCTTTTGTTCAGTGCTTACAATTTATCCAGCAGATCCTTGTCTGTTCCCATGTCCTGCTTCCCTGAATTCAGTCTCCAGAGAAAAACCTCAGTCCCTATCCCTGGATGCTCGTGGGCAAAGGCAAACCCAGCAAGCAGCACAATTTCCATCCCAATAATTCTGCTAAAATAATCCCTCCTGCCCCTGTTATTTGTGTTCCTGCATGGGGATGCTCCATAATCTGCTCCAGAGCCTGGGAGGGGACTCCTCCCCCAGCACTGCACTAATGATGGTGATAATAACAGTAAATTATTATTATTATTATTATTATTATTATTATTATTATTATTATTATTATTATTATTATTATTGTTGTTTTTATTCTTATATTTAATATTTTACTATTTTATTATTAATATTATTTAATATTTTAATATTATTTAATATAAAATAAAATAAAAATAATATTAAGATAATATTAATTAAAATAATACTACTACTGTTATATTGTTATTACAACTACTACTACTACTACTACTACTACTACTACTACTAATAATAATAATAATAATAATAATAATAATTCACACTCAAGCACTGCAAGAAGAACCTTGTTGGTTTGCAAATGCCTGTCCCTGACCTTGGGGCAGAGAAATGAGGCTGCAGCAGAAATTCCCCGGTCAGTTGGATGCCAGTTAATGAGCTGAGGAATTTGGAGATTGCTGAACATCTGGATTCAGGCACGGCCCAATGGTGAGGGAGGAAAAGGGATGCCCAGGGACTGGGAACCTGCAGATCCCGACGTCAGCACAGCCTGGAAGGGACTGACCTTGATTTTTAACAGCTTGGAAAAGCTCCTGGGGCAGGGTCTGAGCAGGGGAGCGTGGAAAGAACAGCAGAGATCCTGGCATGGAATCCTGGGGTGGTCTGGGTGGGAAGGGACCTGAAACACATCCAGTGCCACCCCTGTCATGGCAGGGACACCTCCCACTGTCCCAGGCTGCTCCAAGCTCCGTCCAACCCGGCCTTGGACACTGCCAGGGATCCAGGGGCAGCCCCAGCTGCTCTGGGCACCCTGTGCCAGGGCCTGCCCACCCTGCCAGGGAACAATTCCCAATTCCCAATCTCCCATCCAGCCCTGCCCTCTGGCAGTGGGAGCCATTCCCTGGGTCCTGTCCCTCCATCCCTTGTCCCCAGTCCCTCTCCAGCTCTCCTGGAGCCCCTTCGGGCCCTGCAGGGGCTCTGAGCTCTCCCTGGAGCTTCTCCTCTCCAGGTGAGCACCCCCAGCTCTCCCAGCCTTTCACTCAGGCAGCTCTGTGTGCTGCACAGCCCTGGCCCTTTCCAGCCTGTCCTGGAAACACTGAGCCACATCCTTGCCTCACCTGCTGCCCTGCCTGAGCCCTGAGTGAAATTCAGGAGTCAAAATCCGTATTTCAGCCCTGAGATGCAAAATGGAGAGAAGTGAAGTGGCCTCGAGTGGCTGCGTTCTCCCAACCCCATCCCTGCTCTCCAGCTCCAAATCCCATCCCTGCCCTCCCAAACCAAACCCTGCCCTCCCAACCCCAAATCCCATCCCTGCTCTCCCAACTCCAAATCCCATCCCTGCTCTCCAATCCCAAATCCAGCCCTGCTCTCTGATTTGTTGTCCCCAAAGTTCCATCCCCACCTCCTCTCCCTGCGCAGGGATCAAAGCTCTGACACTGAGAGCTGATCCCACAACCCAGAGGGTGCAGTGGGACAGAGCTGGGTCCAAAAGGGAGAAGCGATTCCCTCAGGAAAGACCTAACCCCAGCTTTGCAACGATCCCAACATCCTGGATAAATCAATGTACAGATCCCTCTCCATCCCAGCTCTGTGTCAGGACTGCTTTGAGACTGGAGGATGCAGAGAAACTCTTTATCTGGAAAAAAAATCCCTTTCAAGGTCAGCTTTCCCAAGGAAATTTTCTGCTTTAGGTGAGGGGATTTGTGCCTGAGGGGTGGGAATGGGGAGGGGGGACTGAGGGACAGCAGTGGCTCAGGGACACAAAGCCCCAGGAAAATCAGCTGCAGATGGGGCATGATCACACTTTTTATGATTGTTTTAGTTTTTAATTAAAGGAATAAAACAATGAGAAATAAAAAGGGATCGTCCCCTTCTCCCTGTGACAGTGTTCATAGGGTCTGAGGATGAGGGAAGAGATGAGGATGTGACTCCATGTTTCAGATGGCTTGATTTATTATTTTATGATATATATTACATTAAAACTATACTAAAAGAATAGAAGAAAAGGTTTCATCAGCAGGCTAGCTAAGAATATAATAGCAAAGAATGATAACAAAGGTTTGTGGCTTGGCTTTCTGTCCAAGCCAGCTGGCTGTGATTGGCCATTAATTAGAAACAACCACATGAGACCAATCCCAGATGCACCTGTTGCATTCCACAGCAGCAGATAACCATTGTTTACATTTTGTTCCTGAGGCCTCCCAGCTTCTCAGGAGAAAAAATCCTAAGGAAAGGATTTTCATAAAAGATGTCTGTGACATCTCCCCAGCTTAATGAGGAACAGCTCAGGAACTGCCCTGAGTGTGAACTCAAACTCTGCTTTTCCTGGGACTCTGGTGCCCCATCCCCGGCAGTGCCCCTGGACCCCTGGCAGTGCCCAAGGCCAGGCTGGATGGGTTTGGAGCCCCCTGGGACAGTGGGAGGTGTCCCTGCCATGGCAGGGTGGCACTGGTTGCCATTGAGGGATTCCTGGCTGGCACAGGCTCAGCTTTGGCTCCTGCACTGTGATACCAACATGTCCAAAGGATTCCCAGCCACTGAAAAGAGCAGCTGGCTCGTTATTATCTTTTAATTTCCCCTTTCCTTGTCCCCCCAGCTCCAGCTCAGCACAGTCTGTGTTTCTGCACTGAGCCTTTGCTGTCACTTCCTTGCAACAGCCACTCCTGAAATGCCTTCATTTCTCTGACACTTCTCAGCTGCTTTCTGCATCTCCCAAGAAGTCCATCAGCTCTCCTGGAGCTGTGTGATCACAGAAAATCTCCCCAGCTTTAATTCCTTTATTCACGTCTTCCTCGTGAGCAGGGAGCTGAAAACCCTTTTTGTTTTAAGCAGAGCTGCTGGTGAAATGTTCCCTCCCACCCTTCTCTCACTGTGCACTTCTGTCTTTTTGTTCAGAGTTATTTGGGTTTTGACTTCAGGGTTTGTTTTGCAGAGCCTGAAGAACACAGGAGGAGCTGGTGCCTTCCTGGAAAAACATGGGAAAATCCAAAGCTTATTTGCTATTTCCAAAGTTTCAGGTTCACTTGAGGTTCTTTGGTCTGTCCTGGCTTTGAACTCCACTCCCTTCACAGACAGGTTTAATTTTAGAGTCTTATGCTACACATTGGTTCCAAATCCCTGCTCCTGCTCCAGAAGGAAGATTCAAATGGATCCTAGAGAGCAAATTTGCATGTGGAGATGTCACAGCCATCTTTTATGAAAAATCCTTTCCTTAGGATTTTTCCTCCTGAGAAGCTGGGAGGCCTCAGGAACAAAATGTAAACAATGGTTATCTGCTGCTGTGGAATGCAACAGGTGCATCTGGGATTGGTCTCATGTGGTTGTTTCTAATTAATGGCCAATCACAGTCAGCTGGCTCAGACTCTCTGTCTGAGACACAAACCTTTGTTATCATTCTTTCTTTTTCTATCCTTAGCTAGCCTTCTGATGAAATAATTTCTTCTATTCTTTTAGTATAGTTTTAATGTAATATATATCATAAAATAATAAATCAGCCTTCTGAAACATGGAGTCAGATCTCTGTCTCTTCCCTCATCCTGGGACCCCTGTGAACACCATCACAGTGGAGATATTTGGAGCCAGACCTTTGCATTGGGGAGGTGGACAAACGGACTGAGAGCCCCAAAGGGAGCAGATTTCCATGGAATCACGGGATCCCAGGATGGTTTGGGTGGGAAGGGACCCCAAAGCCCATGGGAAAGGACATTTTCCACTGGAGCAGAACGCTCCACACACCCTTCTGTCCCTCCAGGGCCAGCTGGTAGGGAGCAGATGTTCCTGGCCCAGCAGTGCTGGTGCCAATCCATCAGAGATCACCGTGGTGTGACAATTGCTGGATGTCACCACACTGCCACCTCAGTTCCAGCTGGGAGCAGATCCCATCCCCCTCCAGAGACCTCCAGATCCAGGCTGGATTCCCACAGGAGACACTGCTGTCCCCAAGCCTGACTCCTGTGTCACCCAGCAGAGCCCTGGGGACAGCCCTGTGCCACCTTGCATGGACAGCTCTGTGCCACCTGGGGACAGCTCTGTGCCACCTAGGGACAGCTCTGTGCCACCCTGCAGGGACAGCTCTGTGCCACCTAGGGACAGCTCTGTGCCACCCTGCAGGGACAGCTCTGTGCTACTGTGGGGACAGCTCTGTGCCACCTAGGGACAGCTCTGTGCCACCCTGCAGGGACAGCTCTGTGCCACCTAGGGACAGCTCTGTGCCACCCTGCAGGGACAGCTCTGTGCCACTGTGGGGACAGCTCTGTGCCACCCAAGGGACAGCTCTGTGCCACCCTGCAGGGACAGCTCTGTGTCACCCTGGGGACAGCTCTGTGCCACCCAAGGGACAGCTCTGTGCCACCCTGCAGGGACAGCTCTGTGCCACCCTGGGGACAGCTCTGTGCCGCTGTGGGGACAGCTCTGTGCCACCCTGTGGGGACGGGCACGTCGGGGCCCTGGCACTGCCGCTCCTGGCACTCAGACCCAGCCAAGCTCCGGGTGGTTCCTATAAATTCTCGGCGTTTCTATGGCTACAGGCGGCAGCGGCAGAGAGGGAGAGCTCGGAGTGCCCCGAGGGAGAGCTGCGGGACAGCCCCGGGGACCCTGCGGGGGATGTGATGGGTGTGCCCTCCAAAGGGACGTACTGGGAGTGCTGGGAGTGATCTCCCTAAGGATGTGCTGGGTCTTCCCTCCCAAGGATGTGCTGAGTGTGCAAAGTGTGCTCTCCCAAGGGGTGTGCTGGGTGTGCTGGGAGTGATCTCCCAGGGGATGTGCTGGGTGTGCTGGGTGTGATCTCCCAAGGGGTGTGCTGGGTGTGCTGGGAGTGATCTCCCAAGGGATGTGCTGGATGTGCTGGGTGTGCTGAGTGCTGGGTGTGCTGGGAGTGCTGGATGTGCTGGGTGTGCTGAGTGCTGGGTGTTCTGGATGTGCTCTCCCAAGGGATGTCCTGGGTACTCTCCCAAGGGATGCGCTGACTGTGCCCTCCAACGGGATGTGCTGGGAGTGCTGGGCGTGCTGGGTGTGCTGGGTGTGCTCTCCCAAGGTCTGTGCTGGGTGTACTGGGAGTGTTGGGAGTGCTGGGTGTGCTGGGAGTGACTTCCCAGGGGTGTGCTGGGAGTGCTGAGTGTACAAAATGTGCTCTTCCAAGTGGTGTGGGGCGTGTGCTGGGTGTCCTGGGATGTGCTGGCTGTGCAAAGTGTGCTCTCTCAAGGGGTGTGCTGGGAGTCCTGAGTGTGCAGGGAGTGCTCGGTGTGCAAAATATGTTCTCCCAAGAGATGTGCTGGGTATGCTGGGAGTGCTGGATATGCTCTCCCCAGGGATGTGCTAGGAGTGCTGGGAATGCTGGGTCTTCCCTCCAAAGGGATGTGCTGGGTGTGCAAAGTGTGCCCTCCCAAGGGATGTGCTGGGAGAACTGAGAGTGCTCTCCCAAGGGGTGTCGTGGGTGCTCTCCAAAGGGCTGTGCTGGTGTCCTCTCCCCGAGGGAGGTTCTGGGTGCCCTTCCATGGGATGTGCTAGGTGTCCTCTCCCAAGGGATGTGCTGGGTGCTCTGGATGTGCTCTCCCAGGGCTGTGCTGCAGCAGGAGCTCTGCCCTGGCAGCTCAGGGCTCCTCACTCAGGCTGTGCCAGGACAGGAGCCCTGCAGGGGGACAGGGCAGTGGCAGTGCAGGAACCTGGGCTGGGCTGCAGGGAGGGACCCGGGGCTGCTCTGGGGACAAACTCAGCATCCCCCAGGCTGGCCCTGAGCACCAGCCCAGTGCAGGGGATGTGGAGAAGGCTCCTCTTTACCCAGGGCAAAGGGGGAGACACAAACTTTAAGGAATTTAGAGATTTTAGTTAGAGATGAGCTTTACTGGAGTTAATTAAAATAAATGGGCAGGCCTTCATGAAGTTAAGAGTTAGTAGTTAACTAATAATTGATTGCTTGTCAATAAAATGTTTGGTTATCTGGGTTTATAATGAAGAATATAGAAACTGATAAATAGCTTTTAAAAACATAAGACAATTGTTTATAGGAACATAAGACAATTGTGACCTCCTCTGTTCTGAAACCAATTGAAGATGGGGAATGGGCGTTCTACCAAGGGTTCATTTGTCAGATTTGCATTGAAAAGGTGGAAAGGTCAGAAGGAAGAAGACTTCATTTACTTCCTCATTTTGGGACCCCTCCCCATGAAAGGGACCAGCGACTCATTTCAAGGAACAAACTGTGCATGCTTAATGGCTTTTGAACTAATTACCATGCTTAATGGCTTTTGAACTGATTACCATATGAAGTGGGGAATGGGATGTACCAAAGTTATGAATATGCATTTGTATTTTGGGTATTCAGTACCTGTACAGATAAAAGGACTCTGTAATCACCTGTAAATCAGAGTGTGTATTTGAGAGTTATCTCACAATAAACATTCACTTTCTAACTCTCAACTGTTAGAGAGTGTTTGGATATTGGTACTAGATCAATATCCATACTGGGGATGGGATGTACCAAAATTATGAATGTGCATTTGTATTTTGGGCATTCAATAACTGTATAGATAAAAGGACTCTATAATCACCTGTAAATCACAGTGTGTATTTGGGAGCTATCCCACAATAAACATTCACTTTCTAACTTTAAACTGTTGGAGAGTTTTTGTCCGTCACAGCTGGATATCAGTACTAGATCAATATCTGTATTTTTAACAATTCAAGGAAAATAAAAGCGGAGCTGGGATCCCCTGTAGAAGAAGCTGAGCAGCCCCCGCTGCTGTGAGAATTTGGGGATCCAAGGGAGCAAAGGGCCCCTCCCAGCCCCTCCTCTGCCTTCCAGAGCCAGGCCCTGCCCAAGGCATTGGGTCTGCCAGGGCAGCCAGGCTCAGGCATCTGAATCACCCTGATATTGTAAACCCAAGGGTGGAAATTGCTGCTTCTGCCTGCCTGGAAAGCCCTGGCTCTGAAATCTGTGGATTTCCCCCCACTTGTTACATTTCCATTAATAAGGAAGTGCAATGGGCTCTGCAAACATTGCTGCTTTTATGTGCTCTCAGTCCCCAGGGATAGATCCCAAACCCCCAGGGATGGATCCCAAACCCCCTGATCCTGGCTGGGATCTCCAGGGATGGATCCCAAACCCCTGATCCTGGCTGGGCCGTTCCCAGAGATGGATCCCAAACCCCTGATCCTGGCTGGGATCTCCAGGGATGGATCCCAAACCCCCTGATCCTGGCTGGGCCATTCCCAACACTGTCTGCCCCCAGTGGGAGCCAGGCTCAGGCTAAGGAAGGGACTCTGGGGCTGTGATGACCTTTCCTTATATTTCCTACAAACATTCTGAGTTTTTGCATATGAACCCCCCTGGATGCCATTCCAGGACTGCCTGAAGTCTCCCTGCACAGATGGTGAACTGGAGGGAGGCTGAGCTCAGGCTGGGCCCAGCCAGTCCCCTCCTCTCAGCACAACTTAAATTCCAGCTTAAACCTGAGCAGAAGAGCTGATTTTAGCAGTCTGAACGTGAACCTCAGCTCTTAGAGAGCTGATCCCAAAGCCAGCAGAACCAAACTCAGCTTTGTGCCAAGTTAGCAACAAAGTCCAGTTTTATTTCCAGGGCTTTTCAGGGAGGGTTTGAGAAATGAGGCCCCTGACAGAGCCCAGGGGAGGCTCTGCTGTCACTCAATGAGGGGATCAGAGCTTTACACCCCTGCTCTGCCCTGGCTCCCACTTGGGCTCCCTGCAGTGCCATTCCCAGGGCAGCAATTCCAGCCCAGGGTCAGCAGCTGGGCCTGGGAGTGTAACAGACATCTTTTATGGAAAATCTTTTCCTTAGGATTTTGCCTCCTGAGAAGCTGAGAACCCTCAGGAACAACATGTAAACAATGGTTATCTGCTGCTGTGGAATGCAACAGGTGCATCTGTGATTGGTCTCATGTGGTTGTTTCTAATTAATGACCAATCACAGCCAGCTGACTCAGACATTCATTCTTTCCTTTCTATTCTTAGCTTAGCTAGCCTTCTGATGAAATCCTTTCTTCTATTCTTTTAGTATAGTTTCAATATAATATATAACATAAAATAATAAATCAGCCTTCTGAAACATGGAGTCAGATCCTCATCTCTATCCTCATCTGAAAACCCCCTGTGAACACGGTCAGATGGGAGAGCTCCAGAGGCAGGAGCTCGTGGCTGAGCTGGTGGGAATACAGGGAATTCATAGAAAGGAGTTGAAGTTCTCAGGCAACCACCCTGAGCCCCAGTGAGAAATGCCAGAGGCTCCTTTGGAGGGATTTGCAGCAGGAATTGGCAGCACTGTTAAACCAAGATCCACTCCTAGGCTATACTAGAGCATCCAGGTGAGCCAGGACTGTTCCCACCCCCTGGCACCAGGTCCCTTTAGGGTTCCTTCCAACACAAACCAGGCTGGGATCTTGTGGTTTTATTTTTATAATAAATAAACAAACAAATAAATAAATAAACAAATAAACGAATAAATAAATATTGATATATTATTTCTATATTCCCATTGTTGTATTTTATTTCTAGGTTGGTTTCCTGCCCATTCCCTGAGCTGAGTCAGGGAATACCCACAGAATCAGAACTTGGAGGATTGGGATCTCCTCATGCAGACCTTCAGCCAAGTTCAGGGATTTCCCCATTTTTCTTTCTCTCAATATTTCTCAATTCCCAACCTCTCAATAATTCTCAATTCCTTAACTCTCTTGGTCTGTGGAAATGATCTGGGGGATGGGGAGATCAGGAAAAAAATAAATCCCAGGATGTGCAATAAAACCTTTGCCAGTGATGGCTCCTGCCTTTGTCCCATCCTTCACCTGCTGTGCTTCATTCAATAATCACTCCCTTAAACTTTCTGGGGTGAGGAACAAAAGAGAAAATTCCAGTTCTTCTCCAAGACAAAGCCCGAGCACAATAAAGCCCCGGCTGCACTTCCTGGCATCGATTGGAAGGTGTTTGCTGTGAGCACTGAACAAATGTCCCTGCACGCATCAATACTGAGATCAGGCTCACAAATGTCGCTGCTATTTCATAACATGGGACACAGAGATTTGGGAATGCTCATTCATTCATTCATTCATTCATTCATTCATTCATTCATTCATTCCATCCACGGGTTTCTTCTGTTCTCTGCTGTCGGAACTCAGCACATCCCTCGGAGTGTCCAGAGTTGCTGAGGACCCCGTCAGGGGGCTCAGAGACCCTGGCACACAGCCCAGAACACCTGGGGATTTGATTTTGAACCTTGGAGCAAGTTGCCAGCTTTGTATGAGTATGTGAAAGTCACACAGGTTTGAATGGTGTAATAAAAAAATGATCACAGGGTGAAAATGTAGATTTTAGGATTTTTGGTATGGGGGTTATGGGGACAAGAAGGAGGAATCTGGGCGTGTCCAGCCTTTCTTCTTCTTCTTCTTGTTCTCCATTTTCTGCAGTGATGTTGGTACTTTGGGATTGGTTTAGAGTAGAAGTGCACTGTCTAACACAGGTGATAGATATTGGGAATTAAGTGTAAATATGTTATACATAGTTTGTAGTATAAAAGGACAACACAGAGTGCCTGTGGCTGCCCCGCTGAGCAGATCTCGGCTGGGCCCAAGGAAAATTTTATAGATAAGAATTAATAAACCACCTCAAGAGCGAAAAGTCAAGAATCCAGACTCGTTCTTCAGTTGTGCAGGCTGAAGCAGAGACATCCTGCACATGTCGGGGCAGCAATTATCAACCAAAACCCGAGACTCTGCCTTGTCTGCAAGAGGCTCCAAAGCTCCAAGGCTCAGACCCAGAGTTGTGAGTTTCTGACAGGAGCTGGGGCAGAGGAAGCAGGAGCAGCCCTGGCAGAGGCAGCTCAGGGGCATTTGGGACATTTCACTTTCCTAAGGTGGGGATTGTGGGTTTGGGTCCCATCTTGGGGGTCCAAGAGTATAAACAACATGGACTAAAAAGAGAAAAACAAGAAGGAAGGGACTTCATGGGCTGGGGCTGTAACTGGACAATTAACTCCAAAATGCAAATGAGCCAAAACCTCTACAAATGTGAGATCTTGTGACCAAGCCCTCTTTGGCTTCTTGGAGCCACCCAATGACAGCCACACACCCCCCAGGGCTGGGCTATCCTGACTCCTGGCTCTGGGAGCCTTGGCCCCAGCACCCCAAAGCAGGAGCTCTAATTTCTCTCCAGTCAGCAAAGGAGATGGAGGCTCTGCAATGAAACTGCCTGAATTTGTGGTCAGGACATTGAACAGCAGCTTGAGCTCCTCCCTTCAGAGCAGTTTCTCTCCAAGACCCCATTGCTTTTTGCTTTTCCCCCATTCCCTCCTGGTTTCCTGAAGCTCTCCTTGTCCTCCAGCGTCAGCCCTGAAGAGCCACAGCTGCATCTGAGCTGGGGCTTGGGCAGAGAATTCACACCAAGGAATAAACTCTGTCACCCTCAGGGCTGGCCTGGGACACTCTGTCAGAGCCCTGAACTTCCCCAGATGGATCAGAGAGACACTTCCACAGGATCCTGGGGTGGTTTGGGTGGGAAGGGGAAACCCATCCAGTTTCACCCCTGCCATGACAGGGACACCTCCCACTGTCCCAGGGTGCTCCCAACACCAATGTCCAGCCTGGCCTTGGGCACTGCCAGGGATCCAGGGGCAGCCCCAGCTGCTCTGGGCACCCTGTGCCAGGGCTGCCCACCCTCCCAGGGAACAATTCCCAATTCCCAGTCTCCCACCCATCCCTGCCCTCTGGCAGTGGGAGCCATTCCCTGTGTCCTGTTCCTCCATCCCTTGTACCCAGTCCCTCACAGCTCTCCTGGAGCCCCTTTGGGCCCTACAAGTGGCTCTGAGCTCTCCCTGGAGCTTCTCCTCTCCAGGGGAGCACCCCCAGCTCTCCCAGCCTGGCTCCAGCCCTGGTGCAGCTCCATGACTCCTCTGGACTCACTCCAGCAGCTCCCGCTCCTTTCTGCCCCAACTCTTCCTCAGAGACCCGAAAGAAGCAGGCAGCACCATCTCCTTTACAGAAATAATCCCCAATCTGGTGCTTTAGGACTGGAGAAATCTTAAATGCCCCCAATAAGTCACCACAGCCTTTCCCCAGCCTTTTCCAAGTGCCTGAAGGAGCTCCCTGGAGTTCCTGGGACCCTGGGCCTCAGCCCCAGCCAGGCCCCAATGGAGGAGCAGAGAGGAGAAGCTCCCTGCTCCCCTCAGGAGCTGTCAGCCAGCAAGGAGGGAGCACATGCCTCATTTTGGGCACAAACCCATCTCCTAGGCCAAGAAAGAAAACAAATGAGGTAATTCATACAAAAAGGCAGTGGGGAAGGAGGAGGACTTGAGTTTATTTCTTGCCTTGCCTCGAGAGAGAAGTGCCAGCTTTCATCTTCTCTCCCTCCTGCTTCTCCTGGTGTTTCGGTGCCCTCATTTAGGGATCCTGAGGAGCTGAGAGAGGCCTCACATGTCCCAGCTGTGCTGAGTGCCAGGGGAGCAGGGATGGGATGGCAGGGGTGGCACGGGGCCAGCCAGGACCTGCAGGGCCATGCCAGGCCACGAGCAGGGCAGGGCTGGCAGCCAGGGCTGCCCTTCTCCCTGCTCTGCCTCCTCCTGGGGGGCTCAGCTCAGCAATGGGAGCCAGAAAACACAGACAGGGTCAGCTCCAGCCTTGGTTTTCCAAAGCAGAAAACCCTGGGGAGCTCCCAGAGCCACAGGATGTGGCTCAGGCCAGTTCTCCCCTCCTCTCATCACTTCAGGGGTCACAGGAGCATCCCAGGACATGGATTTATCACAATTCCTCACATCCAGAGAGGGGCAATGACACCATTCCAAGGCTACACTGCACTCCTCATCCACTTCATGTTCCTGAGAAAAAGAATGGATTCAACAGCCAACAAACAGCACTCATTAACTCAATAATAATTGATCATCTCTGGTATCCAGGGGCTCTTAAGCTGGCAGAAAAAGAACTTTTAGGAATTGAGGAGGAGCCTTCCTGAGCCAATTGCTGCAGTCTGAGCTCACCTCTGCAGGTGGCACTGGGATTGAGCTCTATTTTTGTGAAAGTTTCCAGACTCCAAGGCATGTGATGAGATTCAGCTTCCAGCTCAGTAACTTCAGCACTGCTGATAAAACTTAAAAATAACACCTCCCCTCCAGCTCCCCAGCTCCCCAAATCAGTCACAAAGGAGGATCTGACACATTTTCCATTTAAAAGGCAGATGCTTCCAAGGCAAGCTCCACATCTTGGAGGAAGTGGCTCTGAAGTTTTGGGGGATGCAGAACTTCCCAGGTGGCTCTTGGGGAGAGGATTTCAGGTTCCTCCCATGAGGAGCAGAGGAACAAAATGTGTCCAGGACCCAGGGCTGGTGGAGGGAGATGATCCTGGGAAGGATTGGGTGGTGGAGGCAGAGCTGAATGAAAATTTCTGGACTTTTGGACTTGACAGCCCTGCTGGAAAGGGGATTTTAGTCCATCACTGATTCCTTCAGATGGACCAGGCCTTTCCCCTCACCTGAGGCTTCAACAGCTCTTCCCATTGCTGGAGAATGGAGCCAAAATCCCCAGGAGATCTCCACGAAGGAAGCTGCGAGATTCCAGATCCAGCTCTTTAGTTTATCAGAAAGCTGGGAGAGGTCCTGGACCACAGAATCCCAGAATCCCAGACTGGTTTATGTTGGAAAGGACTTTAAAGCCCATCTAGAACTTTTGCTTGGAAAAAGTCCATCCAGTGGGCTTTATCCAAGCAAAATGTCAATATATTAATAATATTATTATTAATATCTGCTTGCTAATGACAAATAGATGTTCCAGTGCAATCCCAAGCAATTCCCCTGATCGATAGGTTATTGATGTCTCCTGTCATTGATGTTCCCAGGATTTACTGATGATTTTTTTATCATGTGGAGAACATTTCAGGAATGTTCATTTTGCAGTCACCCAGAGGTGCTTTTTTTGGTGTGTTAAGCTGAAAGCAAATTCCAGCTCCCACTTCCAGCACTGAGTCTTGCCTTTCTGAGCTGCACAAACCTCTCAGGGATTTTCAAGACACGGCCTCCAGACACGGCCCTGGCAAGTTCTGAGTAGAACTGGGGCAGCTCAACGTCCCGCAAGGGAAAACTCCAGTGGTCTGCTCCAAAATCCCATTGTCCCAGCTGAGAGGGAAACCATAGCAATCCTTGGCCTGGATTGCAGATAAGTGTGTGCTCTGTTATCATCTGTCAGAGCTGGGGCAGTTCTCTGCTGTTCTTTAGGCATTTTCTTTATCTCTCTCACAGCCAATCCTCCCTCCAGGAGATCTCTTCTGTTAATGGGCCATTAATTATTAATTATCTTCTGTTCATGGCCAGTGAGTCTCCCTGCATGGCTGATCAAATTCCATCATCCCATGGGGAGATGCTCCGCCCAGGGGAGGAGCCAAGCATTCGTACCTGGATACAATCTGAGGTTTGAAACATTCCTACCTGGATACAATCTGAGGTTTGGAACATGCCTACCTGGATATAGTCTGAGGTTTCAAGCATTCCTACCTGGATACAATCTGAGGTTTGGGACACCACAGCAGCCTTTGCCCACTGCATTCCCAGAGGAGCAGCTTTCTGCTGGCCTGCATGGCCAGAGGGAGCCCAGGCCCATCTGCAGCAGCCCTGGAGCTGCAGAGGAAAATTCTCCCCTTTTGCAGGATCCCTGCTGCAGCAGAACCACAGCTGGCACTGCAGGAGGGCTGAGCCCCCATGGGATGGGGCTGTGCCACCACCCTGACCCCCTATTCTGACTCTGGCAATGTTGCTTTGTATTACTGTATTGTTTATTTTATTTTAAAAAATTTTCTTCCCTAATAAAGAACTGTTATTCCTACTCCCATATCTTTGAGAGCCCCTTAATTTCAAATTTATAACAATTCAGAGGGAGGGAGTTTACATTTTTCATTTCAAGGGCGTTTCCTGCCTCCCTTAGCAGACACCTGGCTTTCCAAACCTGGACACTGTGGGATCTGGTGGAGCTGGGCAGGTTTAACAAACATCAAACCCTGCCAGGGTGAGGGCAGCAGGGAGGGGAGCTGGGCAGTGCCAGCTGGGGAAGCAGCACCCTGGGGCTTGGGGAGGGCACAGCCAGGCCTCATTTCTCCAGCATTATCCAGAGGGAACAGCCTGGCCCAGCTGCTCCAGCAGCTCCACAGCAGCCTCGAGCCCCATGCTGGAAAACCCTGCAGCTGCTGGGGGGGGGAGCAGGGGCTGAGCTCTGCCCCTTCCATCTCTGCTGTGCCACTGAGCCCTCCAGTGATGGAATAACACCTCCCCAAACCCTGGCCCTACAGGGATGCAATAACACCTTCCCAAACCCTGGCCCTACAGGGGTGCAATAACACATTCCCAAACCCTGCCTTGACAAGGATGCAACAATACATTCCCAAAACCTGGCTCCACAAGGGTGCAATAACACATCCCCAAACCCTGGCTGCACAGGGATGCAATAACACCTTCCCAAAATCCAGCTCATGTCTGCACTCACAGCCTGGAGACCCTTTCTGGATGAAGTGTTCACAGCCTGATTCCTGGGAATTGGGCTGCTCCCACTTTACCTCCTGGTAAATGACCTTTTCTCACCTGTCCATGTCCTTTTATCACCAGGACATGTCCTTTTATCACCAGGACATGTTTTTTTCCCCCTGGCCATGTCCTTTTATCACCTGCCCATGTTATTTTCCCACCTGGACATGTCCTTTTACTACCTGGCCATGTTCTTTTTCTGCTGAGCCACATCCTTTTATCACCTGCCCATGTCCTTTTCCCCCTGGCCATGTCCTTTTAGTGCCTATCCATATCCTTTTATCACCACCTATGTCCTTTGCTGCCCTGGCCATGTCCTTTTAGTGCCTATCCATGTCCTTTTATCACCTTCCCATGTCCTTTTAGTGCCTATCCATATCCTTTTATCACCACCTATATCCTTTGCTGCCCTGGCCATGTCCTTTTAGTGCCTATCCACGTCCTTTTATCACCTTCCCATGTCCTTTTAGTGCCTATCCATGTTCTTTTATCACCTTCCCATGTCCTTTTAGTGCCTATCCTTTTCTTTCTATCACCTGCCCATGACCTTTTCCCACTGTCCACATCCTTTGCCTGACAGATCCATGGCTGTGACTGTCCCTGGAGACAAAAGGATGTTGGCACCTGCTCCCAGCAATTCCCCACCTTGTTTGTGATCACTGAACTCGTCCCTGCTCCCCACTGGGAAAGGGAAGAACAAGGAGCTGATCCTGCTCAGTGCATCTGTGCAAAGGAAGCATCATCTGGAGCACACCCCCAGGCAGGGAGGAGCAGGGATTCCTGGCCTTGGGAGGCTCTCAGTCAGTGCCAGAGGGGCGGAGGAGGGAGCTGAGACTGAAATTGTCAGCAGAGTGGTTGGTGCTGCTCCTTTTGCAGGGCAGCTCTTTTCCCATTCCCAGTCACATTTCCAGCTCAGAAACAGCCGAGTCTGTCCCTGGCAGAGGTGCCACCCTCAGGAGCTGCTTTCACCCAGCTCCACAGCCTCTCCCTGTGGGAATCTCCATCATCCTCTGGAGAGGCTCAGGACTCATTGCCTGGGCCCAGAGGAACCTCGGGAGTTTGACCCTTCCCATCCTTTCCCAGCTCCAAGGGCTCTGCTCCCATTCCTGCTTTCCTAGAGATGAAAAGGACCTAAATATTCCCATAACAGGGAAGCTCCACAATCCATCCATAGCAGGGAAGCTGCACCTGCAGGTTCAGTGTTTGAACCTCTCCTACTCTTTCCAGAGGGACCTGAAAGGCCACCAGAACTCCGAGGTGTTCCCATTCCAGGAGTTCCTCCTTTTCATGGCATCATGTCATCTCCCATCCCTGGCTATTCCATGTGTGCTCCCTTCTCCCCCCATCCCACCCTGCCCTGCCTGGCACTGAGGCCCTTTCCTGGCAGGAAACTCAGGGGCTGGGATGTCCCTGGGATTTGGGATGTCCTTGGGATTTGGGATATCCCTGAGATTTGGGATGTCCCTGGAACTGAGATGTCCCTGGAACTGGGATGTCTCTGGAGCTAGGATGGCAGCAGGCTGGGGTGTTCCTGGGAGATGGGAGATCTCTGGAACTGGGATGTCTATGGAACTGGAATATCTCTGGAACTGGGATGTCTCTGGAACTGGGATGTCTCTGGAAATGGGATGTCTCTGGAACAGGGATGTCCCTAGAACTGGGATGTCTCTGGAACTGGGATGTCTCTGGAAATGGGATGTCTCTGGAACAGGGATGTCTGTGGAACAGGGATGTCCCTAGAACTGGGATGTCTTTGGAACTGAAACATCTCTGTCCCTGGGAGCAAGGATGTCTCTGGAACCAGGATGTCCCTGGAGCTGGGATATTTCTTGAAGGGAGATGTCTCAGGAGCTGGGATGGCAGCAGGCTGGGACATCTCTGGGTGCTGGGCTGTCCCAGTAACTGGGATGTCCCTGGGGCATGGATGTCTCAGGAGCTGGGATGTCCCTGTAACTGGGATGTCTCAGGAGCTGGAATGCCCCTGGAACCAGGATATCTCGGGAAGCAGGATGTCTCTGGAGCAGGGATGTCCCTGTAACTGGGCTCTCCCTAGAACAGAGATGTCTATGGAGCTGGGATGGCAGCGGGCTGGAGGCAGAGCTCTCCTGCCAGTTGTGATCACAGAGCTGTGACAAATGAGGGCTGAAGCTCTGCTGGGAGCGAGGTCAGCTCCTGGCACCACTGCCAGCAGAGCAGGGAGGCAGGAGAGCACCTGGAGGTGTCACACGAGGAGCAGCTCCTCAGCCAGAGACAAACATCAGCCAGGGAGAGTGAGAAGGAGACCCGGGGTTCTGCTGCAGGTTAATTAACCCGGGGGGTCATCAGAACCTGCCTGAGCTCTCTGCACCAGCTCATTACGAGCTTTCTGACAAATTGATTCCTTTTTGTGCTCTCTGCCCACAATGTGAGAAAGGCTCCTGGCTGGGCTGGGATCTCTGTCCAGTCCTAGCACTGCCCAGAGGGTCCTGGCAGGGATGGGGAGGGGATGGGGGTGCAGGGCTGGGGACAAAGGGCTCTGTTAAATCCCAGTAAATGAGCTCTTCATTAGCAGCTCTAATTGCTGATGAGGAGCAGAGCGGGGACTCCAGCCAGACAAATACATTTCCCTGGTGCTGAGGCTTTCCCAGTGTCTTCCTGCAGCATCTCCCCACTCCAGCTCTCAGCCTGGGGGCAGCAGGAGGAGCAGGGAGCTGGGATCAGCCTCAGCTGGGCTCATCCTCTCCTCCCTAAGGACTCCATTGTCCCCTGCCTGTGCTTCCTTTCTTTGCTGAAGCTCTGTTGCCCCCCGGTGACCCTCAGAAGGATCCTGCCTGTGGCATTCCCATTCCTGTTCCCGTTCCCGCTCCCATTCCCATTCCCATTCCCATTCCCATTCCCATTCCCATTCCCATTTCCATTCCCATTCCCATTCCTGTTCCCGTTCCTGTTCCCATTCCTGTACCCATTCCCGTTCCCATTCCTGTTCCCATTCCCATTCCCATTCCCATTCCCATTCCCCTTCCATGTTCCCATTCCCATTCCCGTTCCCATCCCCGTTCCTATTCCCATTCCATTCCCATTCCCATCCCCCATTCCCATTCCCCATTCCCATTCCTGTTCCCATTCCCATTCCCATTCCCATTCCCATTCCCATTCCCATTCCCCTTCCATGTTCCCATTCCCATTCCCGTTCCCATCCCCGTTCCTATTCCCATTCCATTCCCATTCCCATCCCCCATTCCCATCCCCCATTCCCATTCCCCATTCCCATTCCTGTTCCCATTCCCTTTCTCATTCCCATTCCCGTTCCCATTCCTGTTCTGGTTCCTATTTCTGTTCCCATCCCCCATTCCCATCTCCTTTCTCATTCCCGGTACAGCCCAGCTCAGCTGGTTTCCCGTTCCCGTTCCCATTCCTGTTCCCATTCCCATTCCCATTCCCATTCCCATTCCCATTCCCATTCCCATTCCCATTCCCATTCTCATTCCCATTCCCATCCCCTTTCCCATTCCCAGTGCAGCCCAGCTCAGCTGGTTTCCCGTTGCCATTCCTGTTGCCATTCCTGTTGCCATTCCTGTTGCCATTTCCCATTCCCATTCCCAGTGCAGTGCAGCTCAGCTGTTTCCCATTCCTCTTCTTATCCCCTTTCCCATTCCTGGTGCAGCCCAGCTCAGCTGTTTCCCATGCCCGAGGCAGCTCTCAGGTTTGTGTCTTGTTTCCCGAGGTTTTTCCCTGTGTCTGAAGGCGCAGCTGCCGCTCCCGGAGCAGCAGGAGGAGCAGCTCCATCCCTCTCATTCCCACCTCCCCTGCCCTGCCTCCCGCTGTTGATGCTCTCAGGTGCCGCGCTCCAGCTGGGCTGTGGGACTTGTGAGGAAACACCAGACCTGGTGTTGGGCTCAGCCGTGCCTGGGGGCTGCTGGAGCGGCACAGACACTGCTGAGCCGGGCTGGGGGAGGGAATGTTCCTCTGCTGCCCTGCTGGGCTCAGGGAATGTCCCACTGCTGCTCTGCTGGGCTCACTGGGTCTCTGTGCTCGAGATGACCCCAAGATCTTGGAAAGTGTCTTTTTCCCCAGCCCTGAGATCGAAGAAGGAGTCACAATTCTTTAGCTCTGGTTTTCAAGGTTGTTTATTTTCTGTTATCTATTCCATTCTTTCTCTGACCTGCTGAGATCTGTCCAGCACTGACCACCTTGGGGTGGTGTTATCTTTTTATACTAAAACCTACATGTACTTTATTTACAATAATTTTTCAGTACCTATCACCTATGTTAGACAGTGTGTCTCTACTCTAAACCAGTACAAAAGTGCCACAATCACAGCAGAAGAGGGAGGATGAGAAGAAGAAGGAAGAAGGACAAGGCACGCCCAAATCCCTCCATCTTGGCTTTTGAACCCCCATTCTAAAAACCTCAAAATTCTCTTTTTCTACCTTTGACAAACTAACTATCATTCTGCTTAAACTCTTGTGGCTTGTAAATCCTCACACAAGGTTAATAATTGTTTCCATGGGTTAAAATCGAAGGCACAGGTGTCTTTGACTCTGTGCCAAGGTCTCTGAGCCCCTGGCCAGGAGCTTGAGCCATCCAGGGCAGCCAGAGGGATGTCCTGGGTTCTGGCAGGGCTGGACATGTCACTGCTCCAGCAGCACCAACCCTGAGCTCAGGGCTTCTTTCCCAGAGCTCCGAGCAGCCACACAGCAGCAGCATGGCACAGGAGGAGGAGATGGAGGAGAGGAGCAGGAGCTGCCCTGATGGGGAGGCAGCAATTCCATGGATTGTCTCCTGTGCCTTGGAGCCCTGCAGCTGCCACGGGGCAGATGAGATCCCTCTGCTCTCCCACCCTCCTTCATGGGCTAATCCATGCACTGAGGGCAGGGCCCCTTGCTCCTGCAGGGCTCAAGAAGCCAGCAGGTTCCTGGGGCAGCAGTGAGCTGTGGCTGCAGCTCAGAGACACAGGAGGCTGCAGCCCTTGGCAGGAACACGGGGCTGTGGCCAGGCAGGAGCTGCACCCTTATTCCATCCTTATTCCTTATTCCATCCTGGAGCTGTTCCCTTGGACTCTGCATGGAGGAACCAAGAATTCACCTTCCAGTTGCAGGAATGGCAGCAACGGCTGGCATCCATGGCCCAAAAGCCAGGTAGGGATGGGATCCATGCCCCAAATGGCAGCAAGGGGTGGCATCCATGCCCCAAATGCCAGGCAAGGATGGCATCCGTGGCCCAAATGCCAGGCAGGGATGGCATCCATGCCCCAAATGCCAGCAGGAATGGGATCCATGTCCCAAATGCCAGGTAGGGATGGGATCCATGGCCTCATGGCCCAGATAATGCAGGAATGGAGACAGACTGGGGGGGAAACAGGAGCTGTGATGCTGCTGAGCATGGCCAGGGCCAGGAAGATGATCCCAGGGTGGGAAACCTCTGCCATGGAGCCAGGCTGGGAATGCTGGGGATGTTCACTTGGAGAGGAGAAGGATCCAAGGGACACCTCAGAGCCCCTTGCAGGGCCTAAAGGGCCTCCAGGAGAGCTGGAGAGGGACTGGGGACAAGGGATGGAGGAACAGGACACAGGGAATGGCTCCCACTGCCAGAGGGCAGGGATGGATGAGAGATTGGGAATTGGGAATTGTTCCCTGTGAGGGTGGGCAGGCCCTGGCACAGGGTGCCCAGAACAGCTGGGGCTGCCCCTGGATCCCTGGCAGTGCCAAAGGCCAGGCTGGATGGGGCTTGGAGCAGCCTGGGATAGTGGAAGGTGTCCCTGCCATGGCAGGGGTGAAACTGGGTGGGATTTAAGGCCCCTTCCCACCCAACCCACTCCAGGATTCCATGATTTCTCCTCTAATCCTCTGGGTGATGACCCAAGGAACGCTGAACAGGATCCACCTTTTTCAGCTGTTCCCGCACCAGCAGCTCATGAGAGATTGCTGCCCCTCAGAGCCATTCCCGAGGCTGGGGGGGTTTCTGCCCTCCACATCTCAGGGAGCACAAACTCTGCCCTGGGCTGTGCTCCCAGAGCTCTGGATGGGATTGAGAATCTTTTATTTGAATGTCCTGCAAATGTGGAGACAGGGAACAGCATCCCTGGAGTGAGCAGAGGGGACAGGGATGAGGGGGTGATGGAGAGTTGGAGCTGGAGATGAGCTCTAGCAGGGCTCATGGCTCTGGTGATGCCTGAATTGCTCAGCTCCAATCCTCCTTTCCCTGCCTGCATTCCCATTCCTGCAGAACTGAATGCTAAAGGTGGAGTTTTACACTTTTACAGGGCTCTGTGTCACGGGTGGACAATGCCCAAGGAGGGGAGCTCCTCTCCCAGCAAAGATCTTTCCTGACCATCAGGGGTGTAGGAAGCCCCAACCTCAGCAAGGACCCCAAAAGCATCAACATTTTTGCTGATAAATCAGCCAAATCAAACCATCTCAATTCTCAGATGCACAATTTCTCTATTCTGTACATATTTTTAAGAACAACGCTCATTTCCATCTCCATTCTCAGATGCACCATTTCTCTATTCTGTACATATTTTTAAGAACCACTCTCATTTCCAGCAAAGGAGAAACCAGTTCTGGCAAAGACCTAATTCACACCACCCCCACCCCCCACAATTAGCTCAGAATCAGCCTTCAAACCCTCAAACAATTTGGATATTTCTTATGAGCCTCCAAGCAGCTCCAGCCCTTTTGATCCCGACTCTTGGGGCTGGAAGCGCCACCACCCAGAGAAGTTTCTCCTCCTTGCTGATGTTGGCAGCTGCTCCCAACAATTCCCCCACATTGTTTGTGACCACAGACCAAGGATCAGCTCCTTGTTCTTCCCTTTCCCCAGTGGGGAGCAGGGACGAGTTCAGTGGTCACAAACAGGGTGGGGGAATTGTTGGGAGCAGGTGCCAACATCAGCAAGTGACACAGCAGGAGGAACTTCTCTGGGTGGTGGCACTTCCAGCCCCAAGGAGTCAGGATCAGAAGGGCCTGGAGCTGCTTAGAGGCTTGTTGGGAAAGATGAAACAGGAAAGCCTTATAAATATGATTGCCTGGCAAAAGATTTTGAGAATATAGAAACTATAAGCGAGATTGAAATGAAAGCAAGCTTTGAGATCCCTCAGTTACTGAACAACTGGAAAACAATGGTGTGGCTGAACTGAAGGTGATCCCCTTTGGATGGAACTACACCCTCTGCTTGCAGACAGGCCCAAGGGTCAGAGCAGACCCTACAGCTTGGCAGAAGGGGTCCAAAGAGGAGTTTTTAGGGTTTAAAATGTAACACAGCATGGTAATGTAATGATTCTTATAGGCTGTATGTAAATGCTATAGGATTTGTATCTTGTACTAGATTGGTTAGTGAGAAATTGAATATTCAACACAGAAGAAGATTTATTGTATTGTAACGGGAACCTCATGCTCTCTTTTGTCTGCTCTCTCATCCTCTTTACCACACTCTTGCCTTCTCTCTCTTTACCTCTCTCCTTCTGTCTTTACTGCTCTGAGCTGTGTTTGGCAGCTCCCAGCAGGGCCCTGCACCCAGACCCTTTGCAATAAACCCCAAGTTCCACAACCTGGCTGCAGAGATCTCTCATCTCCATCCATCCCAACTGTCCAACCCCGTCGTTCCCACAGAGGCTCGTAAGAAATATCCAAAATATTTAAGGGTTTTGAGGCTGATTCTGAACTAATTGTGGGGGGTGGGGGTGCTGTGAATTAGGTCTTTGCCAGAGCTGGTTTCTCCTTTGCTGGAAATGAGTGTGGTTCTTAAAAATATGTACAGAATAGAGAAATGGTGCATCTGAGAATGGAGATGGAAATGTGTGTGGTTCTTAAAAATATGTACAGAATATGAACAGTCTGTGACACTGCTGTGTCCCCCTGCTGCCTGTCCTTCCATCCCTCTGTCACACCTGTGCCATGGAGCTGCCACGGGGACACACAGGAAGGTGTCCCAAAGCAGACAGACAGATCTGTGTCCTCCTGGAGCGGCTCACGGATGAGGAAATCGCTGCTGGGGGAAATTTGGTGCTGTTCCTTCCTGCAGGGATGTCACTGCAGTTCTGCCCTGTGTGATGGAAATCCGTGCTGGCGCCGAGGGGGCTGGCTCAGGTCCTGCAGCTTTATTTGCAGAAATGATCTGATTTCAACCTCAGGGTTTGCTCTGGGGCAGCAGAAAAAGAACTGGCTGCTGCTGTGAAGGAGCAAAGGAGATGAGCAGACCCAGAGAGCTCCTAGGGTGGTTCTGGGGCTGGAAAATGGGGTTAATTGATGAACAAGGCTTGGTAAAGCTGTGCCTTTGCCCTTTGGCTGAGGCAGGGCCCTGATCTCCTCCTGTGCTGAGAATAGGATATGTAGGAATGAAAGGTTTCTAATTTTTAGAAAAAACCCTCCAGAAATCAATTTTAAAAAATCAGTAAATTGGAGAGGTTTTATTCCAGCCTTCAAAAATCCAGAGCGTTGAAATTTTCTGCTTCAAACCACTTAAGGTGTTTCTTGATTAAAATTCTGTTTCTTTTTCAGCACCAAAAAAAAAAAAAAAATCTGGAGTTCTAAATCCTCTCATTGTAAAGGCAGCTCTGCTGTGCTCCCTCAGGGTTTTTGGTGCAAAAAATCCCAGAGAGGTTTGGGTTGGCAGGGAATTTAAAGATCATCTGGTTCCATCCTCTCCCACTATCCCAGGCTGCTCCAAGCCCCATCCAACCTGGCCTTGGACACTGCCAGGGATCCAGAGGTGGACATTGGATCTGGCCAGGGCCTGCCCACCCTCCCAGCCAGGAATTCCTCCCCCATCTGAAATTTCCTCTCTCCCACTCAGAACCCATTCCCCTGTCCTCTCACTCCAGTTTCCAGTGCAGATTCCATTACCAGATCCCCTGAAACCCCTCCAGACACTGGAATTTTGCCATGAGGACCCCACACAACTTTTCCTTCTCCAGGCTGAGCAGTCCCAACCTTCTCAGCCAGAGCTCTGCTCTTCAAGCAGCTTCATTCCAACCCAATTTAATTGAATGTTAATGAGCAAATGAACTGTTTCCAAGCTCTGAGTGTGGCTGTGAGCCCTGCATGTGTCAGCTGACATTTCCAAACATTCCTTGGGGTCTTTAAAAGCCCCTGGGATGGGAATTTCAGGTGGGTTTGTTCAGCTGGGACCTCACCAAGAAAAGCTCCCAACCCTGGAGCCCATGGACAGGTAACAGGGACAAATCACCTGGGGTCACAATTCAGGGTGGATTTTGGGAAAGTTTCTTCACTGGTACAGTGGTTAAAGCCTGAGCAGGCTGCCCAGGGCAGTGGAGGAGTCCCCAAGCCCTGGAAGAGTCCAAAGCTCAGCAGATGTGTCATTTCATGATGGGGTTTAGTGGGAATGGTGGGATTCACAGCTGGACTTGATGAACTTGGAGGTTTTTCCAGCCTTAATGATTCCATGATTCTCCTCCATTTTAACAGACAGGAGCTTTTACCCACTGAAATCTGTTCTCCTCCACTCTTATTTCCCCAAGATTCTCCTTTCTCCCAACTCCATTCATCCTCCCCAGACCTCTCCTTCCAGCCCAGCTCCAGACCTTCAGCAGGGACCTGCACCTTCCTGAGGAACAGAGGAGGAATCCCAGCAGGATTTGGTCCCCACAGGGCTCAGAACCTCCCTAAAAGGAGCTGGAACTGGTGCAAGGAGCCTCCCAGTGCTGCCCCAGAGCATCAATTCTCTCTCAGCCAAGAGCTCTGTGTGCAGGAACAACTTCACAACATCAAAATCCAGTTAAAGGATGGGAAGGAGAAAATAAAACCTCAGCCAGACACGGACTTTAACTCTGTTAAAGAATGGGGATATTTTCATGCCCATTCTCCTCACACATATCCATAGATCTTAATTTACTGCCACTAAAAGCCTCTTAGGAAAAGGAAAAGTCCTTCCAGGCTCTTTGTCTATTTGTGATAAGGCCATGAGCATCTACATTAGCAAAATCCAAAAAAAAGAGAGAAATGTTTTAACAGTATTTTAATTAAAATGTGATCGTACAATTGTTTAAGGAGATAAAAATAATTCTCATTCATTTTAATTAGGCTTCATTTTTGCATGCCTGGAGCATCTCCTCCTGTGCTGGGGCTCTGGAACATTCCTGGCTCCTCCTGCCTCTCTTCATCCCATCCAGCCCCTTCTGCTGCCCCTGCCAGGGAGGGCTGGGACTGTGGGGAATGGCAAAGCAGCCCAAGAAGGGATGGGAATTCCTGTGCCATGGAGAGCCAGAGCCCTCAGGGTTTGCCACAGGGAGGGGTGCAGGGAGTGCAGCAGATTCCAGAGCAGCTGGGGCTGCCCCTGGAGCCCTGGCAGTGCCCAAGGCCAGGCTGGGCATTGGGGCTGGGACAGTGGGAGGTGTCCCTGCCATGGAACAAAATCACCAAATCTTCATCAAGGTCCATTCCAAGCCAAAGCATTCTGGGATTCTGTGGAAAAGAAGGAACTGGGAGCTCCATGTGTGGGCATGAAGGATTTGGGTGGTGCTGTGAGGGAGCTGAGCAGCTCCAAAGGGTTCCTAGGATGGCACTTCGGGGGCTGGAAAATCAGCTTAATTCATAAACAAGGCTGAGACAGCTGAGAGAGCTGGGAGAGGAGAGCAAGATGAAAGAGGAGAGGGAGATGAAGGAGCTGAGGTAGATGAGGATGCTGAGGGAGATGGGGGAGCTGAGAGAAGAGAGGGAGATGAAGGAGATAAGGAAGATGAAGGAGATGAGGGAGATGAGGGAGATGATGCTGAGGGAGCTGGGGAAGCTGAGAGAGGAGAGGGAGATGAGGAAGCTGAGGGAGATGAAGGAGATGAAGGAGATGAAGGAGCTGGGGGTGCTGGGAGAGGAAAGGGAGATGAGGGAGGCGAGAGAGGAGAAGGAGATGAAGGAGATGAAGGAGATGAAGGAGATGAAGGAGATGAGAGATGAGGGAGCTGAAGGAGGTGGGGGAGCTGAGAGAGGAGAGGGAGATGAGGGAGGTGAGGGAGATGGAGATGAGGGAGATGAGAGAGGAGAAGGAGATGAGGGAGATGAGGGAGCTGGGGGAGCTGGGGGAGCTGAAGGAGCTGAGGCAGCTGGGGGAGCTGAGCGCTGTCAGCTCTGCTGTCTGCTGCCATCACAATCTGTTCCTGCTTCACAGCAAACAGAGCAGGCAAAGGGAAGGGTTTGCCAAGCTGGACAAGGCAGCCAGGCAGTGTGAGGAGAAAAGGGGAACATCTCCACAGGCCCTGTGCTGCCTGGGGCACTGGGAAGGAGCTGGAAGCAGTCTGTCCACAGCACTGGACAGTTGTGGAGGGGTTTTCATGCAAACACTGTTCAAGGCAGGAACAAGGGATGCTCACATGTCCTCAGCCAGCTTTGTGCCAGCTCAGGGATATGGATCAGCCCCTGGGCTCTGGGATCAGCCTGTGGGCTCTGGGATATGGATCAGCCTGTGGGCTGTGGGATATGGATCAGCCCCTGGGCTCTGGGATCAGCGTGTGGGCTCTGGGATCACCCTGTGCCTCAGGAGTTTGCCCAAGAGCATCACAGAGGCCACAGGATGGGTCTTCTTTATCCCAAACCCTGTGCTGGAGGATGTTCCTTGTGCTGGGATTGAGGCTGATGCCCTGTGCATGATCCAAGAGCAATTTCCAAAAGGCTCCACCTGCCTACGTGCAGCATGGGGAGTCCAGTCTGGGCTCCAGTCTAGAACTGCTTTTAACTGGGAGCTGAACACTGATCCCAGGTGGTCTGGAAGGGGTCAGGGCAGGGTCTCAGGCCTGAACACTCCCACTATGCCAAGGTCCCCCACTCTGGAAGGAACCAAAGGCACAAATCTGGCATCTCCTCCAAAATTCCTGTTCCTGAGCTGAGCCCCCCCCCAGGCTGGAATGTCCCTGAGCCTCCCAGGCTGGAATGTCCCTGAATCCCCCCAGACTAGAATATCCCTGAGCCCCCTAGGAATGTCCCTGAGCCCCCACAGGAATGTCCCTGATCACCCACAGGCTGGAATGTCCCAGAGCCCCCTACAGAATGTCCCTGAGTCCCCTCCACAGCTCACAGCGGCCACAGCCCACAGGGTGCCCTGGCCAAGGCAGGACCGTGGCCCCTAACAAATCACCCAACATTTAATTGGACACAGAGGTAATAACCCCATCCCCATGCTGCAGGCTGATTTTGTAGCTCCCATTCCCAGAGGATCCATTAGAGGCATTGCAGGAGACAATGAAGCAATAATTCCTCCTCCAGGTGCTGTCCTCCCCTGACATTCTCATTTCCTTCTGCTCCCCACACCAAGACAAAATCCTGATGGGCTTTGCTGATACCAGGAGAGCGGCAGAACTGCAAACTCCCCCTCCCACAGTGATTTAATTTCTCAAATTATTCTCCCCGTTGCAAATATTTTCTGCTTTGTAACAGCTGAGGTTTGAAAACAATGCTGTGTGCACAGATACAGAGCCCTTCTCTTGTTTGCTTTGATTCCTCTGGAGAAAATAGAACTGATTCATTTATTCATTGCATATAAATTCACCAACTGTTTGACTCTTCTTTTTTTAATCATTGTGGCACAAACAACCCACAGTTTAATTTTTACAAGTTTCCTCATTACTCAGACCTGCTAACCAGGCCATGTGAGGTGCTCTTCAGCTGTTTACTGATCGTTTATTTCCCCTAGAATTCCTCATCCATCTCTTGTGGCGCCATTTCTGCTTCTCATTGTGATGTCTCAAACATTTCTTTAACAAGAGAAGGTCAGAAAATTAGTGGTGAATAGTTACATTTCAATTGAATTGTCCTTATTTTCCAAAGTAACTTTGTCCTGTAGGCAGAGTCTTTACAGAGCTTCTCTTTCCATGAGGAGCAGCTGCTCCCTTGGGATAGAGATTTATTCCAATTTATTCCCTGCTCAGGGTGGTGGGGTAACCCTTGGTAGGGATGTCCTACCCCACACCTTCAGGGAATTCCAGAATGGTTTGGGTTGGGAGTAACCTTGTCACCCTCTTCTAAAGTTCTTCTAAGCTTTCTCATATTTACATTTTTGTAATGGAGTTTCTCACACACTTTTATGTAAATAATGATTAGTTTTGCATTTCTTTCAGTAGGAGGAGAAATTTGATGGACTGTTGGTTTGACCAGTGTGGTTGGAGAGGCGGCAATTTCATCCTCCAGTCCATGATCACCTTTGGAATTCTATAAATATCAAGGTTGAGAAATAAACCTTCTTTTTTTTACCTTGGCAGTTTCAGCGTGTGAGTTGTTCATTTTGTGTCCCATTGCAATAGGACCTCAAAGCCCACCCAGTGCCACCAACACCTCCCACTATCCCAGGCTGCTCCAGCCCCATCCAGCCTGGCCTTGGGCACTGCCAGGGATCCAGGGGCAGCCCCAGCTGCTCTGGGCTCCCTGTGCCAGGGAAGGATTTATCCCTGATGTCTATTCCCATGTCCTCCTTTCCTCCCCAAGCAGGGAGCAGTGCTGCTGTACCTCATTCCTTGGGATCTCAGTGAGATCCCAGCCCAGCCCTGCCCACAGACACAGAAATCCTTTTTCTGCTGCCCGTGGGAGCAACCCTGACCCAGGGCAGCAGATTTTGGAATTTTCTGGGACCCCTATTGAAGGAAGGAAATGATGAATCTGACTCTGTGTTCTTAGAACGCTAATTTATTATTTTATGGTCCATATTATAATAAAGAATTCTATACCAAAGCTATACTAAAGAATAGAGAAAGGATGCTGACAGAAGGCTAAAAGATAGTAATGAAAACTTGTGACTCTTTCCAGAGTGCCAACACAGCCTGATTGAGATTGGTCATTATGTAAAAACAATTCACATGAAACCAATGAAACAATCACCAGTTGGATAAACAATCTCCAAACACATTCCAAAGCAGCAGAACACAGGAGAAGCAAATGAGATAATATTGTTTTCCTTTTCCTCTGAGGCTTCTCTGTAGCCATGGTATTTTCTGAAAAATCCTTTCCTTAGGACTTTTTCCTCCTGAGAAGCTGAGAGGCCTCAGAAACGAAATGTAAACATTATATGTAATCATGTAAATTATTATCTGCTGCTGTGGAATGCAACAGGTACATCTGTGATTGGTCTCATGTGGTTGTTTCTAATTAATGGCCAATCACAGTCAGCTGGCTCGGACAAAGAGTCTGAGCCACAAACCTTTGTTATCATTCTTTCTTTTCCTATTCTTAGCCAGCCTTCTGATGAAATCCTTTCTTCTATTATTTTAGTGTAGTTTTAATATAATATATATCATAAAAAAATAAATCAAGCCTGCTGAAACATGGAGTCAGATCCTCATCTCTTCCCCAGTCAAGAACCCCTGTGAACATGGTCACACCTGGCATACCGGGAGGTGCCCCTGCCCACAGCACTGGATGGGCTTTGAGGTCCCTCCTAGGCCAGACCAGTCTGGGATGTTGTGACTCCACAATAATTTTGTGATTTCTGGAGGCAAAAGGGGAAAAAATCCTCTCTTTTTACATAAACTTTGTGCAAAGTGAGGGGGCAGCTTTTCAGCTCCTGAGGGCTGCACAGGCAGCAGGGAGGGGCTGGAGGAGTTTTACCTACCACACTTATGGGATTTGGGGCCGTTTGGGATGGATGTGGGGCCATTTGGGATGCAGTTTGGTTGGCTAAGCCAAAGGAAGGGATTCCCATGCTGATCCTGTTCTCCTCGGGCTGTGTGAGCTGAGGATCAGCACAAGCTGAGGGGACACTGTGACTCTGTTCCTGAACATGGAAAATCCCCCCCAGTTCTGCACCTCAGAGCTGCACCTGGAACCTCGAGCTCCACCCCCAGTGCAGTCTCTGATTTTCCCTTTTCCTCTGGGAGCAGCCAGAGAAGCAGAGCAGTGCTGCTCCAGCCAGAGCTTGTGCCCAAGTAGTGCCAGCTCGCTGTCCCTCGTGTTAGGAAAATTAATCCACAAACACCAGAGGTTTATGTCCAAAAAGGAGACAGAGCAGTACTTTTTAGCTTCATTTGAATAAAGGGAGAGGCCATGGGGCATTCCCCTGGGATCTCTCAGATTTTTGGAGGCTGCAGCCTCCTTTTAATCCCAATTTCCCACATTTCCTTTCTCTCTTTCCCAATTGGCTGAGGTACTTGAGAGGTTCAGACCTCCTGATACACCTGATACCAGAGATTTCCCAAGATTTCTCTCCCTCCCTTTTAATATATATAACCCTCCCTTTTAATTTTTAATTCTTACAGAATATAGGAGTTTTTCTTCTCCATTGTTTCTTTCACCTTTCAATGTCCAATTTTATTTATCAGCAAACCTAAAGTTTATTTGTAAAAGAAAATCTCTTTTTCCATTCATCAATCAGTGGAATCCTTCCCATTGTTTCTTTTATCTCCCAGGGCTGGTTTCATCTACCAGCAGACCCAGAGCTTGTTTGTAAAGACAAATCTGCTATTCCTCTCACTCTGAACCCTGGCTATCACCCCCAGGGTGTGGCAGCAGCTCTCTCCACAGAGAGCAGGCACAGGCATTCCCAGGCATTTTCCCTGGGGAAGGCTGTGAGGAGCTGTGAGAAAGCTCAGAGAAATTAAAACAATTCTTATCTCCACTTGCTGCACCTGTTGCTAGGCAAATGTGGAATGTGTTATGGAGATTTGTTTACCAAAGGGTGGTGGTGTTTGGGCTGGTTGACCAAAGAGGTCAAAGCTGTATCGGACAGGCTGGAAGGGGTTACAAGTTTCTTAATAATATAGTAATAATATAGTATAGAGGAATGTGAAAAATGTGTATTTTATGATTGGCTTTTTGCACATATTAAAATGAATATTATATGTCTTGTGTTAGAAAGTTATGCTGGATTAATTTTCTCAAGTAGTGTGTTAAATGTAGTTTTAGGTTATTACATAATGTTAAAATAGAAACTATGCTTTGTAAGATAGTTTTTTTAAAGAAAGGACTTGCACCAAATGGCAGCCACAGGACACTTAAATCTTGCAGAGAAAGAGAATTTATTGCACCATTATCAGAAGAAATGAACTTCTTCCTGCCTCACTCAGCCCTGAAGATGGAGTCAGGATTAAGAGGAAGAAGCTGACACTGACCAGACAGAATCCTGTGTTTGAATGGAATTTATGCATTATCTATGAGGTGTATGAATATGCAACGGGCTGTTGCTTTTAAGGGTTAATCCTCTGTTAACAGATTGCCCAGAGCAGCTGTGGCTGCCCCCGGGTCCCTGGAAGTGTCCAAGGCCAGGCTGGATGAGGCTTGGAGCAGCCTGGAAGAGGAGAAGGTGTCCCTGCCCCCAGCCTTTAAGATCCTCAACCCTTCCATAATTCTGTGATCAGCCTAAATTAGGGAATTTCTCTTTAATTTAAATGCAGCAATGTTGGTCACTTTCTTCATGCAGCCCCCTGCACTCAGGCCCAGCACAGAGCAAAGAGCCTCCTTCCCCTCTTATCCAGGACACCCAGAGAAGCACATGAGTGCTTGCAGCTTCAATATAAACCATGCCATATTTCCAATTACTTCAGCATATACAAAACAGAGCCTGATAAAACATCAAAACACACAATGATACCAGCACAAGGTTCCCTGTCACAGGCATGTTTTATGGAAAATCCTTTCCTTAGGATTTTTCCTCCTGAGAAGCTGGGAGGCCTCAGGAACAAAATGTAAACAATGGTTATCTGCTGCTGTGGAATGCAACAGGTGCATCTGGGATTGGTCTCGTGTGGTTGTTTCTAATTAATGGCTAATCACAGTGAGCTGGCTCAGACTCTGTCCAAGCCACAGACCTTTGTTATCATTCCTTTTCTATTCTTAGCCAGCCTTCTGATGGAATCCTTTCTTCTATTATTTTAGTATAGTTTTAATCTAATATATATCATAAAATAATAAATCAAGCCTTGTGAAACATGAGTCAGATCCTCATCTCTTCCCTCACCCTCAGATCCCTGTGAACACTGTCACAGTTCCCCACAGCATGAGCTTCACACAACTTTTATAAAGCCCCCTGTTTATCCCCATGTTGTTCTGAGCCCCCTCTCCTTCCCACAGCAAACCAGATTTTGCTGAAGAGAAAGAGGGAGAGACCAAAGAAGCGGCCACAGGTGAGAGAACATCATCCCAAGAGGATGCCAGAGGACGCCAGGGCAGCAGCCTGATGGGATCTGCAGGCAGCCCTGGGAAGCTGCTTGCTGACAAGGACAAGGGAAGGAGAGGTGTTCTGGGGTAAATGCTGGGGCTGCCCAGGACAGCAGCAGGATCTGCACCATGGGAAATCTCAGCTCCTGGCCTCAGAGGCACCTGTGATGTGACAGGCAGTGACAGTTCAGCCAGGACATGTGTGAGAGGGCCTGGCCAGGTCTGTTCTAGCCTGGAGACTTTCACTGTCATCACCCACTGTTTCTGCACTGTCACAGACATATTTTATGAAAAATCCTTTGCTAGGATTTTTTCTCCTGAGAAGCTGAGAGGCTTTTACTCTCATGCTTTTGCTCTCTTATCCTTTTACTCTCTCACCCTCTCATCCTCTCTCCCTCTCTCTTCTCTCAGCCTGCTCTGAGCTGTGTTTGGCAGCTCCCAGCAGGGCCCTGCACCCAGGCCCTTTGCAACAAACCCCAAGTTCCACAACCTGGCTGCAGAGATCTCTCATCTCCGTCTGTCCTGACTGTCCAAGCCCCCGATGCTCCTACACGGGTTAATCCAAGGTTTTATTCTAGGAGTCCCAAAGGAGCCCCTACACCTCAGGGTGCTCCTGCTAAGAGTCCTGGAAGATGTGCCATGGTTACATTTAAAGGGAGGTGGAAACCCAAAGCAGAGAACATTTACTGACCAATGAGTGACCCTAAAGGATGGGTACTGGGGGATGGACATTTAGGACAGCATATGGAGCAAGGCTTGGGGGGCTGAGCCCTGGCCTCTGGCTGATCACTCGACGACCTGGACTGAAAGTTCTAGATGGAGGGGATGGGATGCTGAGTGATGGACAGAGAGCCAGGGTGGGGGTTTGGGGAGGATCTCATCCAGGGAAAGGGATTACACAGGTAAAGGGAGGGGGGTACAGTCTGGGATAAACCATTTGGGAAAAATATGGGCATACAAAACAAAACTACTTCAAAGTATTACAAAATATAAAAACACTCTACAACAAGCTCCTGCAGCAGGGAGCAGCCCTGTGGTGTCCCTCAGCTGGGGTGACACTGCCATGTGTTCCCAGCCTGGCAGATCAGATGCTCCTTCATCATCCAGGACAGGAGCTGCTCTCCAGCACAGCTCAGGCCACCCAGCCCAGGGGACTGACCCTGCCACTGCTGGGGCTAATGAAGCCTTAAAGCTCCTCTCTGCCCACATCTTCTGTCAGAAAATTATTCACTCTAGCATTTTGACTAATTACAGGAGCTCCAAGTGGCTGGGCTGGCTTTGATCCAAAAGAAATCCTCCTTGCAGCTCCAGGCAGGCAGGGAGACTCTGGAGAAGGGATTCAGCCCCTCTGGACACTGGCTGGGGAGGGGGAACAGCTTTGAGGTTGATGTTGTGTCCCTGAGGTACCCCTGAACACTGAGGGGTCTTCAAGGGGTTCTTCAAGGCTCAGGGTTTAAGAACAAAATAAATGAATCCTGTAAAACCTCAGGGAATGGTTTTATTCCCAACTCTCCCCATTCATGGTCACCCAGGAACGGGGCAGAGCAGGACTTGGGAGCTCCCATTCCTCTGCCTGTGCATGCCCAGGGCTGAGGGGGAGGAAGGGCAACCAGAGGAAGGTTCTGAACAGTTTGTGAGTCTGAGGCATGAGCTGGGGACCCTGGGGATGTGAGCAGCCCGTCCTGAGGGGAATCCTGGCTGTGAGCCTCTGAGAGGGAATGCCCTTGGGGTTAGTGCCTGCCCAACACCCGTGTGGTGCCTGTTTCAGCTAAAACATGAACATTAAAAACAGGCAAATTGGAAAGAAACATGGACCTTTAATGGAGAAATTACTTAAAGAGAGAAAATCATGGCTCAGATCAAAATCCCTGCTCTCCCTTGCTCAGTATCCAGTCCTTCCTCTCCCCAGGGTGGTCATTGTCTAAACAGAGACTGGACAGAGCTGGGAGCAGCCTGGGACAGGGGGAGGGCTCCCTGCCCATGGCAGGGGTGGCACTGGAGGGGTTTTAATGTCCTTTATAAATGTTATAACTGAATATGAATGTTATGTATTCCAATCTGGAATTCTCTGATGCTCCAGCCTGTGGATTCTGTGGTTCTGTAAGCCAAGGAGAGGCAGCGTCACCTCCATGGAGGGAAACAGCATCACATCCACCAGGGGCTCAATCCACTCTGGGAACGCTGGAGAGATGAACATAAAGAGATGGGACAGAATTTGTGAGCAAATCCTCAGCCTGGGGTCCCTTGTCCTCAGGCCTCTTTCAGCCTGCAGCAGCCTGGGAGCACTGAGGGACAAGGAGAGTCCTTCACCAGGGGCACGGGAATGGCAGGGAGGCTGCAGGGAGGGCTTTGCTTCACTGTCACCTCACTCCACCGAGAGAAAACAATTTCTGGATCACTCCTGACCCTCAGGTGTCACCATCACATTTTCTGAAAAATCCCTTCGCCAGGATTTCTTCTCCTGGGAAGCTGAGAAGCCTCAGAGAAAAGGAAAACAATTCTTATCTCATTTGCTTCTCCTGTGTTGTGCTCATGTGGAATGTGTTTGCAGATTGTTTATCCAACATGTGAATCGTTTTGACTTAATGACCACTCACAATCAGGCTGTGTCAGACTCTGAGCAGAGAGTCAGGAGTTTTTAATTAGTATCTTGTTAAGCCTTCTGTCTGTATCCTTTCTCTATTCTTTAGTATAATATAATATAATATAATATAATATAATATAATATAATATAATATAATATAATATAATATAATATAATATAATGTAACGTAACGTAACGTAACGTAACGTAATATAATATAGAATAATAATGAATTCTCCTTCTTAGAACATGGAATCAGATTCTCAATTCCTCCTTCGTCCTGGGGACCCAGCAAATCCCACACCCCACTGATTCAGGCTCAGACAAATCCCTTCCCCTCACAGCCCCAGGTGCACAACCCACAGGAAATTGTCCTGGATAAGGACTTTGGGGTTGGAGTCCTTTATTCCTGCAGGTTCCCAGGAAGGACAGAGCCCCCCTGGTGCTCCCAGAGCCTTAGCACAGTTCTGTGAGGATGAGGAGTCTGGGAAAACCTGGGATGGAAACCAGGAGTGAGGGAACCCAGCAGGGCTTCGAACAACTGGGAATTTGCAGGGACAGGGCTTGAAGGCTCAGCAGGGATCATCAGGAATCCCAGAATGGTTTGGGTGGGAAGGCATGCCAAAGCCCGTCCAGTTTCACTCCTGCCATGGCAGGGACACCTTCCACTGTCCCAGGCTGCTCCAAGGCCCAATGTCCAGCCTGGCCTTGGACACTGCCAGGGATCCAGGGGCAGCCCCAGCTGCTCTGGGCACCCTGTGCCAGGGCCTGCCCACCCTCACAGGGAACAATTCCCAATTCCCAATATCCCATCCAGCCCGGCCCTCTGGCAGTGGGAGCCATTCCCTGCGTCCTGTCCCTCCATCCCTTGTCTCCAGTCCCTCTCCAGCTCTCCTGGAGCCCTTTCAGGCCCTGGAAGGTCACAATGAAGTCACCCCACAGAAGTGACAGGAAAGGATAGGGTGAATTGCAGGGAATATTTTGGGATGACTGGTGAATCCACCCAGGCAGAGGCTGCATTTTCTGGGGCCAATGGGCAGGAGAACATTTGGCAGTAAATCTTCCCTGGTTCCTCCTCCATACTCCAAGGGTTGTTCCCATCCCAGCTCCTTCATCATCCTCCCTCTGGCACCACCCTCATGTGACAGAGCCAGCCTGAGCTTTCCAAACCCCAGCAGCTCTCAGGAGATCCCAGCACACACCAGATCCAGGGGATGCCCCCCAGCCCTCGGCAAGAGCTCAGAAATTCTTTAATGGGATCTGGCAGAATAAACCCCAGCCATTTGTCAATAATTATCTGTTTTTGCAGTCACACATGGCCTCGTTGTCCCTTTCTTCCTGCATGAGGTGACACCCATGGTCCCTGTCAGTGACAGGCAAGTCAGGCTTAACCCAGTCAGAATTAACCCAGAGCATTCCCAAACTGTGCTGGATGAATTTTCTGAGCTTGGCTCCTGCAGCACGAGCCTGTCTGGAATGCAAAGCAGCCCTGGGCTCGTGTGGAGCGTGGAGGAGGCTGGGCAGGAGGGAAGATCCATGGAAGCCCCTCTGCAATGGGGTGCAAACTCTCAGGGAGTGCAGGGCGAGCCAGCAGGGACAGCCAGCTCCCCTTGGCAGCTGAACCTGCCCCGGGACAGAGGTGGATGAAGCAGGGATGGAGCCCAAGGCAGAGCTGGAGTTTGGCTCCTCTTGCCGAGCTGTCTGCTCGCAGATGCTCCCCGCGTTGCCATGGAAATGAGGCAAAGCCGAGGCTGGCGCTGTCCCCTCCCCCTGAGCTGGGTTGGGGTCCAGCTGAGGGGGTGGCACCTCCCACCGGCCTGGCCACCCTGACACGGATCTGCCTTTGTTTTTCCCAAACAAACCGCAGAGACCTGCCCTGCTCCCCCAGGGAGCTCTGCAGTTTATGGAGGCATTTCTCAGCCCTGCTTAGGGACGTGTTTAGGGCTCCATTATTCTTATTTATTGTTGGGTCTTGGAAGCCCTTCCCAGGGAGAGGCAGTGCTTTATGTGCCTGCGATCGGGGTGAGCTTTCCCTCTCAGTGGTGCCTGCACTCCGTGTCCAAGTCCTGCAGAACGGAGATACCAGAACTTAAATTGCATTTTAATGTGACAGCAACTTTCAATCACGTTTAATTCCCAGCATCTTTCATTTCCAAGTCATTCCCTCCTCTCCAGATCCACGCTCAGCTCAGGGAACTCTTGCTTAGCTTGCAGGAATGAAAATTGTGGTTCTGTCCAGAAGGACAAGCCCCCAACAACCCTAAAACAAATACTGGATGCACTCCTGCATCTCTTCATATCAATGGCAGAGTTATGAGCCAGGGAGGATCTGCTCTCCCTCACCAGGAAAGGAGTGTTAGCCAATGTTGCTGTGGCTTCAGTTCCTGAAGGAGGAAAGGATCCCAAAATCAGTGGCTGAACCATCCCACACAAGTCCAGGTGTGTGTCCTGTCCCCTGCCCACGTCCTGGGGAACAGGGAATGGGACTGGGATGGGTCAGTGCCTGGGGAATGGGATTGGGATGGGTCAGTGCCTGGGGAATGGGATTGGGATGGGTCAGTGCCTGGGGAATGGGATTGGGATGGGTCAGGGCCTGGGGAATGGGACTGGGATGGGTCAGGGCCTGGGGAATGGGACTGGGATGGATCAGGGCCTGGGGAATGGGACTGGGATGGGTCAGGGCCTGGGGAATGGGATTGGGATGGGTCAGGGCCTGGGGAATGGGATTGGGATGGGTTAGGGCCTGGGGAATGGGACTGGGAGAGGATCAGGGTCTGAGGAATGGGATTGGAATGGATCAGGGCCTGGGGAATGGGATTGGAATGGATCAGGGCCTGGGGAATGGGATTGGGATGGATCAGGGCCTGGGGAATGGGATTGGGATGGGTCAGGGCCTGTGGAATGGGACTGGGATGGAGCTGACTATGACACACTATGGGGAAGGTGTGTCAGGCCACTGAGCTGTACCCAAACAGTGAAGACAACCTGCACTCAATGGTTAATGGCCAACAAGAGAGCAGAAGTCAGAATAATCCCAGAGAATCATGGAAAGGTTTGGGCTGGAACAAGCAGCCGTGCCATGGGCAGGGACAGCTCCCAAGAGCTGTCAGGGCTGATGGAAAACAGGACATTTCCCACCTGGAGTGGATGGTGAACTGAACTAAGGGCTCTCTGAGCTGCAGTACAGGTCTAAGATGGATCTCAGGCCTGATCTAATCTGACACTTCTCATATTTCAGTGTGGAATCTCCAGGAAGTTCAGATAAACATCCTCTGACACCTGGAGGATTTTCCCACTGTATCATTCACTGGCTGGGCAAAGTTACTGCCTCCCCTGTGTCCTGGGAAGCTGTTTGCAGTCACAGCTAACAAATATTCAATGTGACTTCACAAATACTCAATGTGGATTCCAAAATATTGAATATGAACTTAAACTATTCAATATAAGTTCGCAAATATTCTAGTTGACTTTGCAGATATTCCATGTGACTTCCAGCTCTTCTGTGGGATTTCTCCAAGCCCTTCCTCTCTCTTACACTGCAATGGGAGCCCAGCTCAGCCCAGTGTCCCTGTGCCCTCGGCTGGGACATTTAGGGTGCACTTAGGGAAGGCTGGGTGCTTTTAGGGATGGCTGGGTGGGTTTAGGGAAGGCTGGATAGATTAAGGGAGGGCTGGATCGGTTTAGGGAAGGCTGGGTGGATTTAGGGAGGGCTGGGTGCAATTGGGGAAGCCTAGATGGATTTAGGAAGGACTGGGTGGATTTAAGGAGGGCTGACTGCATTTGGGGAATGCTGGATGCATTTAGGGAATGCTGGATGGATTTAGGGAAGGCTGGATAGATTTAGGGAGGGCTGGGTGGGTTTAGGGAGGGCTGGATAGATTTAGGGAAGGCTCAAAACTCAGAAAATATTCACATTCCTGGGAGGACCAGGGACCAACTAACTTGTGAAGGGAAAACCTTGTTTGGAAATGAACCTGCGAGCCTCCAGCCCTGAGGCTTTGGAAAGGATCCCTTCCTTAATTTTATAGTAAAACAGGGCAACCCCTGATGAGGGGAGAGAGTGATGAGGAGGACTCCATCTTATCAGAAGGCTAATTAATTACTTTATTACGCTATATTATTCTATTCTAAATTACATTACATCTAAACTGAATCTGCACAAGCACCGAACACCACTGAACTCCCAACCCACCGTCCCCACACACACCTGGATCCACTGGGTCAGTGAATCCAAACACTCACACCAAAATCCAGCCACCAATTCCCTTCAGGTAAACCATCTTCCAGCATGCATTCCACTTGTTCCAAGGCACAGGAGCAGTAAATGAGATAAGAACTGTTTTTTCTTTCTCTAAAGTTCAGAGAATGTGAATCCCAGAAAATCCTTGGGATGTTGTGCCTTGCTTTTCTCTGTGAAGAGAAATGCGGCCACACATTTTTGCTGGAGCACCTAGGGAATCAGAGAGAGCTTCCAATCCAAGGCTCCCTGGAGGCTTCAGCCCATCCATCAGTGGGCTCAGTGTTCCCCATTCCAAGTGCTATTCAGAGTTAATTAAATTGTGCTAGTTTCTGATGAGAGAGCTGCCTGTTCCGTGGGCTTCCCTGAGCCATTGATTTTGGAACTAATCAGGCAACATTTTCCCTACTCTTATGTCCCTCACAAGATTTCCTTTGCTTAGAGGAAATTCCTGGCCCTGATACAGGGTCAGAGGTTCAGATTTCCAACCCTTTTGGGCACAGACCCTGCTCTGAGGGGCTGTGTGAGCCCCATCTCCCCTCCCAGCAGTGCACCCACCTCCTTCTACAAACAGAGTCCACAGGATTCCTCTGAAACAGCTTCAGCAGTGCCTTAGAACACCCAAATCCGACTGCCCCAGTTTCTTTTGGTACCATGGGCCAGTCCTGTGTGTGCACACAAAGCCCGACAGAGCTGCTGCTCTTGGGACCTTGGGACTCAGGCTTGAGGAACTTTGGTCGTGTGGAGAAGAGTTTTGGAGACTTTCCCCCAGTTTGGACACAATCCCCATGTCTTCCCCTACTTTGGACACATTATCCACATTTTCCTCCACTCTGGACTCATTCCCCACATTTTCCCCCATTTTGGACACAATCCCCACATTTTCCCCCATTTTGGACTCATTCCCCATATTTCCTCCCAACTCTGGACTCATGCCCCAGGTTTCCCCCACTTTGGACACAATTCCCATATTTCCCCCCACTCTGCACACACTACCCATGTTTTTCCCCACTCTGTATTCATTCTCCACATTTTTGCCCTCTTTGGACACAATCCCCAGGTTTTTCCCCCCTTTGGAAAAAATCCCCACTGTTTCCCCCCACTTTGGACACAATTCCCATACTTTCCCCCACTCTGGACACAATCCCCACATTTTTCCCCCCTTTGGACACATTCCCCACCTTTTCCCCCCACTCTGGACACAATCCTCATATTTCCCCACCCTTTGGATACATTTTCCACATTTTCCCCCACTCTGGAATCATCCCCCACATTTTCCCCCGCTTTGGACACAATCCCCACCATTTTCCCCCACTTTGGACAAAATTCCCATATTTTATCCCCCTCTGGACTCATCCTCCTCGTTTTTCCCTGCTTTGGACACATTCCCCACATTTTCCTCCATTTTCGACGCAATCCCCACATTTCCCCCACTCTGGACTCATTCCCCACATTTTTCCCCACTCTGGACACACTCCCCATGTTTTTCCCCACTCTGGACACATTCCCCACATTTTCCCCCCAACTCTGGACTCATTCCCCACATTTTTCCCCACTCTGGACACAATTCCCATATTTTCCCCCTACTCTGGACTCATCCCCCAGGTGTCTCCTGGCCCAGAGGTGCTGCAGTGCCCCAGCCAGGGCTGAGCTGTGCCCTGGTGAGGAGGATGCTGTCCCACAGGGGTGGGATCTCTGCTGGCACATCCCAGGGCAGGGATCCTGGCACTGGGGGCTGTTCCTGGCGGGAAGGAAAGGGGAATTCCCTGCTGGACAGCCCAGGAGTGCCTCAGCCCCAGTTTGGGGGTGAATTAAAGCTGCCCAAGGGCTCTCTCCCAGTTTGGCCTCACCTGGGCTGCAGTGCCAAGGGAAACTCTGGCATTACTCAGGTTTGGTGTTGCTGCAATGGCTCCTGAGGTATTAAAGAGTCTTTTTTCCCAGCCCTGTGACCGAAGAAGTCAAGATTCCTCAGCTCTGGTTCTCAAAGTTGTTTATTCTCTGTTATCTATAACATTCTTTCTCTGACCTTCTGAGATCTGTCCAGCACATTGGGTTCAGGCACACTGACTGCCCTTGGGGTGGTGTTAGCTTTTTATACTAAAAACTACCTGTACATTATTTACAATAATTTTCCAATGCCTGTCACCTATGTTAGACAGTCTGTCTCTACTCTAAACCAATCCAAAAGTGCCACCAGCACAGCAGGAGATGGAGAAGAAGATGAAGAAGAAGAAGAAGAAGAAGAAGAAGAAGAAGAAGAAGAAGAAGAAGAAGAAGAAGAAGAAGAAGAAGAAGAAGAAGAAGAAGAAGAAGAAGAAGAAGAAGAAGAAGAAGAAGAAGAAGAAGAAGAAGAAGAAGAAGAAGAAGAAGAAGAAGAAGAAGAAGAAGAAGAAGAAGAAGAAGAAGAAGAAGAAGAAGAAAAGAAGGAAGAAGAGGAGGAGGAGGAGGAGGAGGTGGAGAAGAAGAAGAAGGAGAAAGAAGGAGAAGGAGAAGGAGAAGGAGAAGGAGAAGGAGAAGGAGAAGGAGAAGGAGAAGGAGAAGGAGAAAGAGAAGGAGAAGGAGAAGGAGAAAGAGAAGGAGAAGGAGAAGGAGAAAGAGAAGGACACGCCCAGATTCCTCCATCTTGCTTCTTGAACCCTCATTCTAAATCGCCAAAATTCTACTTTTTCACCCTGTGACAAATTAATTATCATTCTACTCAAACCCTTGTGGCTTGTAACTCCTCACACAAGGTTGGTAATTGTTTCCATGGGCTAAAATCAAAGGCACAGGTGTCTGTGACTCTGTGCCAAGGTCTCTGAGCCTCCTGCCAGGGCCCTGAGTCCTTCAGGGCAGCCAGAGCAATGTCCTGGGTTCTGACAGGCATTTATTGGCATTCCCACCATGGAGAAACCCCTTGGAGCTGGGACTCAATCCACTGTAGGGTATTTTAACAAATGTAATTAAACAGGGCTCTTGTAGCAGGAGACAATCTCAGCAAGGCTTAATTAAAATATTGCTGGCCCCGCTTAAGTTGCTCAGCTTCCCCTAAGCGCTGATGAAATGCAAAGCTTTGCTTCTGTGTTCATCTGGGAGAGAGTTCATTAATGGACTTTGCTGCACTGGATTAAGCCAAGTGCTCAGAAAGAGAATAAATTGATTTTCAGTAATTGAGGACCAATATTTTTTTGGGTGAAATCCAATATTGGAAATAAAAGCCTAAAAAAAAATTTGACAGAGAAATGGGAGGTTCATGTGTAAAAGAAATGTTGTGGCTTTGCTTCCATGAAGAAAATCAGAGCATTTGGGGGGCAAGCAGCCACTTCCCTCAATTTTTACCTAAAAACCAAAGCACAAAATGTTTGGCCAGTCCTTCCACAGGAGTTTTGGGGGAGAAACACCCTGAGCAGGGGTTTCCTCTGGATTTTATCCTGCAGCTTTAGTGCTGAGAACCCCTCCCTCCCTGCAGGAGTGGCTGCTTCTGAAGCAGAACACTTCAATCTCAGGCTAAAAATACAACTCTCAATACGAGCAGGTAATTTTTATTGCTGTGGCAGTGCTTTCTGGGAAGCTGCAAAACTCCTCAGGCCTTGGGTGAGAGTCAGCTTTAAAAAGTAGATCTGGGCTGGGATTAGAGAGCAAATCCTGCCTGGAACAGCAGGACACTGCCTTATTCCAGAGCTGCTCCTGGGCTGGGTTCTGGGCGAACCTGGGCTTCCCAAAGCTCTTCCTGGGCTGCATTTATGAGGATTTTCTTCTTTCCCCACTGGATAAACCAACCCATCTTCTGCAGTGTTTTTTCCATTAAACCATAACAGAATCATAAAAAAAAAAAAAAAAAAAATTTAAAAAATCCTTTGGACTGGATTTGCTGTTTCTTTTATTGCCCAACTCCTGCAATCCCAGCTCCCCTTGGAAAGGCCATCCCTGTCCTTTCCTGCAGCTGGGCTGGGCCAGGGAAGGCTCCACTCTGCTCCCTGCACTGCCCTGAGATGGAGCAGGGAATAAAGGGAATAAAGGCTCCAGAGCAGCTGGAACTGGGATGGAACAGGGAATAAAGGCTCCAGAGCAGCTGGAACTGGGATGGAACAGGGAATAAAGGCTCCAGAGCAGCTGGAACTGCTGATTCTGGGATGGAACAGGGAACAAAGGCTCCCAGAGCACCTGGAGCAGGGGCAGCTCAGGCAGCAGAGCCAAGTTGCTGCTTTGCTCCCATCCCTTGGCCCAGTAAATCCCCCCCGAGGGGCAGCCAGGGGAGCTCAGAGGAGTTCTGGGAGATCAGGGAAGGTTTGGGCTGGAAAAGGAACTGGGATGGAACAGAGAATAAAGGCTCTGGGAGATCAGGGAATGGTTTGGGCTGGAAAAGGACTATGGGAGCTCAGTGCAGGTGTGAAGCTGGGTTGGAGTGCTCTGGTGTTCTCGGCAGGGCAGGAGAGAGGGGCAGGGGCTGTCCCAGCACAGCCCAGAGTGGGGGATGCTCCTGGGACCCCACTGGGATTTGGCAGCCCTGGAAATCCTGAGCTGGAAGGGACCCCAAGGATCACCCAGTCCCACCCCAGACCCACAACAATCCCACCCTGGGCATCCCTGGCAGTGCTGTCCAAACCCTCCTGGAGCTCTGGGACCATTCCCTGGGCAGTGCCAGCACCTCTGGGGGAAGAACCTTTCCCAATATCCCAACATCCAACTTGACCCTGCCCTGTACCATCTCCAGCCATTCCTTGGTCCTATCCCTGGCCAAGCTTTGAATTTTTCACCACTGGATCAGATTTACTGAAATTAGGCAGCACATCCAGAGGGGAACCCAGAGCTCCTCCCCAGAGTATCCAGCCCCATGCCACAGCCCATCCTCAAACCCCACCCTCAGCACCAGCCCTGCTGTGGTGGTGTTTGAGGGTCCCCAGGATGAGGTGAGAGATAAGAATCTTGGTTCCATGTTTCAGAAGGCTAATATAATATAATATAATATAATATAATATAATATAATATAATATAATATAATTTATATTATATTATATTATATTATATTATATTATATTATATTATATTATATTATATTATATTGTATGCTATACTAAAACTACACTAAAGAAAGAGAAAGGAGACATCAGAAGGCTAAACAAGAATGAAAAATAAAATCTTGTGACTGACCAGAGAGTCCGACACAGCTGGACTGGGATGGGTCATTAATTACAAATAATTCACATGGAATCAATCAAAGATGCACCTGTTGGTGAGCAACCTCCAGAGCACATTCCAAGCAATCAGATAATTATTGTTTACATTGCTTTTCTGAGGCTTCTCAGGAGAAAAATCCTGGCAAAGGGATTTTCATAAAATATGTCAGTGACAGCCTGGCCCACATGGGCACCCTCCCTGAGGCATTGCAGGAGCTGGGCCTGCTCTGGACACTTTCTGCTCCAGCCTGGGACTCTCCTGGTTGGAACCTGGAGATGCCAACTGTCAGAACTCAGTATATCCCTCTGGGTGTCCAGTGATGCCGAGGACCCCGCTGGGGGGCTTGGAGACCCTGGCACACAGCCCAGAGCACCTGGGGATTTGATTTTACCAGCTTTGTATGAGGACCTGAAAGTCACACAGTTTTGAATAGTGTAATAACAAAATAATCACAGGGTGAAAATGTAGATTTTGGGATTTTTGGTATATGGATTATGGGGACAAGATGGCGGAACTTGGGCGTGTCCAGCCTTTCTTCTTCTTTTCTTCTTCTTCTTCTTCTTCTTCTTCTTCTTCTTCTTCTTCTTCTTCTTCCTCTTCTTCTTCTTCTTCATCTCCATTTCCTGCAGTGATGTTGGCACTTTGGGATTGGTTTGGAGTAGAAGCTCACTGTCTAACATAGGTGAAAGGTGTTGGGAATTAAGTGTAAATATGTTATATGTAGTTTGTAGTATAAAAGGACAACACCACCTCGGGGTGGTCAGAGTGCCTGTGGCTGCCCTGAGGAGCAGATCTTGGCTGGGCAGAAAGAAAATTTTATAGATAAGAATTAATAAAGCACCTCAAGACCAAAAAGTGAAGAGTCCAGACTCATTCTTCAGTTGTGCAGGCCGAAGCAGAGACACCCTGCACATCTCGGGGCAGCAATTAACAACCAAAAACCCGAGAGCCAACTCTGCCCAGAGCCTGGGCACGGCTCCCCCTGTGCTGAGCCCACCCTGGGGTTGCTCTGAGCATCCATCTCCAGCTCATTCCCAGCTCCCCTGCAGCCCCAGCTGGGAGTTTGCTCTTCATTATTCTCTCTGAAGGCCCCAATCTGTAACTGATAGTACAGATTTTTGCACTGATTCCAATTTATGACAAATAAGCCCAGCAAAGCAGATTCCAACTAGCTCTGCATATTAAACCTCTTCCCTGGGAAAGAAGCGTCTGTGGGGGGAAAAAGAGAATAAAAATCACTTCATTTGTTTCTCCAAACCAGCGTAGCTGAACAAACATTTCCATTAAAGTGGAGCTCTTGACCTGGGCACAGGAGCTCCCTGTGTTCATGGCTCTGAGCTCGTCTGCTGTTATTTTCCTCTCTCATTGTGTAGGCTCACCACATTCCCAAATCCATGGAAAAATGGATGTGACTGCACTGAAGGGACAGACACAGAAAGCTGGAGGCTGCTCCATTTGCAAGGGCAGAAATGAGGGCAGGGGAGATGTGAAATTTTATTTTCATCCTCTCATGTTGGAGCTTTCCTGCAAATCTGACCAAACCTGGACTTGCCTTGGGGATTGTGTGGCAGCTCAAACCATTCCTGAGCACCTCCCAAACATTTTTCACTTCCTCATTGCATTTTGCATCCAGCCTTCCCTGCACTAAAAGAATTTCAGTGTCATTTTGGAGGGGACTGCAAAGGGTTGTCAAATTGGTTTTCTTTCCAGCTCCAATAAATCTCATCCCGGGATTCAATCACAGTGCTCTCCCAGGGCACAGGTCATGTCCTGCAAAATCCCCCAGCCAGCCAGAAAATCACTGCTCCAGGAAGGAAATATCAGATCCTGGGAGGTGCTGGGCAGAGCCCAGGAACCACCGAGCTATTTCCAGCTCATTTTCCTCATTGTGCTGGAAATGTTAACGTGGATAAATAATTCATGCCCTGGGTCTGATGTTCAGCTCGCTCCTGGCTGAGCTTTGCTAATGACCCCCCTGGCTCCTGTCTGCATCATCTTCCCTTTCCCACTTAATTAACCGGGAAACTGAGGCAGGGCTGCCAGCGCTGCAGGTGGAGCTGAGGAGCTGCTGGGCCTTTAGAGAGGCTTTTAGCAAATAATTCCTTCTAATGGTGCTTATTTGTTCCTTGGACTCGTGGAATCCTGGAATATCCTGGGCTGGAAGGGCCCCTCAGGATCACCAACACTCCCACCCTGGGCATCCCTGGCAGCGCTGTCCAAACCCTCCTGGAGCTCTGGGACCATTCCTGGGCAGCCTGGGCAGTGCCAGCACCTCTGGGGAAGAACCTTTCCCTGAGCTCCATCCCAGATCCCCCTGGCCCAGCTCGCACCATTCCCTGGCTCCTGTCCCTGTCCCAGAGCAGAGATCAGAGCTGCCCTTGGGGAGGAGCTGCAGCCCCTGAGCTCAGCCCTCAGCCCCCTCTGCTCCAGCTGAACAGACCAAGTGCCCTCAGCTGCTCCTCGTGTGGCCCCTCCAGACCCTTCCCCACCCTCGTGTCCCTCCTTTGGGTCTCTCCTGTGGCACTGCAGTGTCAGAAATGCAGCTTGGGCAGCAGTCACACCCCAGGTGCCCTGCAGAACCCTCCTGTCCCTTCTCTCCCTGTTCTGCCCCTGAACACAAACCCCCCTGGCAGTCACTGATGTCTCCTGGCTTCAAGAGAAGAATTAAATTTTTTGGGGGTGAGGGAGTGAAGGATCCCTATAGCCTATCATAACTACTGTAATTACCATATTCATGTTACTGTTCTCCAATCACTGAAAGTTAGTACATTACAGTTTAAGCTAGAAGTTGTTTTTCAGTTTTCTTGCAGTGGAAGATTCTGGGACCTTTTTTCTACTTGCAACATTTGCTGACTTGTTTGCCTGTGCTATCTTTGTGCTTGGTAAAAACATCTTCTTGTTTGGGGTGGGTTTATCCTTTGCTCTAAGCCATAAAAACCCTTTCTAACTAATACACCCTTTGTCTCCTTGGTTATCCAGTGAGACTTGCTTTCATTTCTATTCCTTCTTCAGATTCTACATTCAAAAATCTTTCTGCTAAGCACACATATCTGTGAGACTTTCTTGTCAAACTTTCATCCTTCCCAACAGATCCCTTTAGCTCTTCCTGCTGGCCCTGGTGCTGCTGGATATTCCCAGTCCAATCCAGGCTGGAGGGACTGTGTTGGGTTTTCTGATAAATCAGATGTGGCATTCCTGATTTTCCCTGGCACTCTGTTTGTGCACATCTCCACTCCAGAGCCAGGGGAAATTCCAAAGGCAGATCATTTATGTGCCCCAAAACACCAGTGGGATTTCAAATGGACTGGAAGGAGCTGCAGATTTGTGCTGAGCGCAGGAAAACACAACAGGAGCTCAGGAAAAGGGAAGAAAAAGGAAATTTTGGGGGCTGGAAGGATGGAACTGGGACAGACTTCCAGCAGTTGGAGGTGACAAACTCCTGCAGGCCCTGGAGGTGACAAAGCCCCAGGAGGTGACAAAGCCCTGCAGCTTCTGTAGGTGACAAACCCCTGCAGGCCCTGGAGGTGACAAACCCTGGCAGGTCCAGGAGGTGTCAAACCCCAACAGCCCCCAGAGGTGACAAACCCCTGCAGCTTCTCATGGTGACAAATCCCCCACAGCTCCTGGAGGTGACAAACCCCTGCAAGCCCTGGAGGTGACAAACCCCAACAGCCTCAGGAGGTGACAAACTCCTGCAGGCCCAGGTGACAAACCCCCTCAGCTCCTGGTGGTGACAAACCCCTGGAGCCCCTGGTGTTGGTGGTGACAAACCCAACCTGCAGGCCCTGGAGGTGACAAACCCCTACAGCTCCTGGAGGTGACAAACCCCTGCAGGCCCTGGAGGTGACAAACCCCTGCAGGCCCTGGAGCTCCCACAGCCCCAGGAGGTGACAAAGCCCTGCAGCTTCTGGAGGTGACAAACCCACACAGTTCCAGAGGGTGACAAACCCCTGCAGCCCTGGTGGTGCCAGGGAGCAAAAGCCCCAACAAAGGCCCTGCCAGGCCAGTGATGCCCCCAAGAGACTCCTGGGGTGAGCAGAGGGAATGGAAAGGCCAGAGGGACAGAGCTCCCCTGGTTTGCACAGGTGGGCAGTGCCTGGGGTGGAAATTGGGGTGGGAACATGTCACAGACATCTTTTATGGAAAATCCTTTCCCTAGGATTTTTCCTCCTGAGAAGCTGGGAGGCCTCAGGAACAAACTGTAAACATTGGTTATCTGCTGCTGTGGAATGCAACAGGTGCATCTGTGATTGATCTCATGTGGTTGTTTCTAATTAATGGCCAATCACAGTCCAGCTGGCTGTCCAGACTGTCTTGGTCAGTCACAATCGTTTGTTGTCATTCTTTCTTTTTTTCTATTCTTAGCCAGCCTTCTGATGGAATTCTTTCTTCTATTCTTTTAGTATAGTTTTAATATAATATATATCATAAAATAATAAATCAGCCTTCTGAAACATGGAGTCAGATCCTCATCTCTTCCCTCACCCTCAGACCCCTGTGAACACCATCACAGGAACTCAGGGTGCTGAGGCTGTGCTGAGCTGCAGCCCTGGCCCTGGGACTGTCCCAGGGAGCTGGCAGAGCCAGGGGATGACAAACAGGCAGAATTGGTCACCTTGGCTCCACAGCCTGTCCCTGCCAAGCACAGCCCAGCTCCTGGGAGCCAAGGGAAAGCAAGAGGAGACAAAGTTCCTGTGATGGATGCTCCTCCCTTTCTCTGAACGCTGCCCATGCCATTTTTCAGCCCTCAGAAGGATCCTGATGACAACATCTCCCTTAAATCACCGGCATTGATCCCCAGCTTGAATGGGAAACTTGTAATTGTTGGCAAGGACAGATGGAGAGCAGGGAATGAACTCCCTGAGAGTTCCCCAGAGCTGGGCTCTGCTCGTGGGGAAGTATGGGACTCACCCAAGCCTTGCAGGGGGACTCTGCCCTTCCCTTTCCCTGCCTGGCTGGGCAGGAGCTGAGCTGCTGGAGGCCTGCAGAGCCAGAATCCAGGCTCCTGCCTTTTTGGCTGCCATCCAGCCCTGCAGGGAGGGGATGGGAGCTGCTTCAGCTCTGCCAGTGCTGAACACACCTGCAGGGCTGCAGGGGGTGTGCTGCCCCTTTGGGGGGCTTTGCTGAGCTCCAGTTCCTTCCTCCAGCATCTGTGGGGCTTGCCAGAGCTGGGGCTTTGTTCTGTGGGTAATTCAGAGCTAGGCTTTGCTCTCTGGGTCATTCAGGGCTGGGCTTTGTTCCCCAGTTCATTCCAGAGCTGGGCTTTGCTCTCTGGGTCATTCCAGAGCTGGGCTTTGTTCTCTGGGTCATTCCAGAGCTGGGCTTTGTTCTCTGGGTCATTCCAGAGCTGGGCTTTGTTCTCTGGGTCATTCAGAGCTGGGCTTTGCTCTCTGGGTCATTCCAGAGTTGGGCTTTGCTCTCAGGTGGTCCTGACCAGCTTTGTGTGCTGGGACAGAGCCTGGCGGATGGGACGTGTTGGGAACCAGCTCCTGTGCCCTGAGCAGCTCTGTGGGCTCAGGATCAGCCTCCTGGAGCCCATTGTTCCCCACACCCCCAGGACATCCTTCCTTCCCCAGGCCCTTCCAGCCCCAGAGCTGTATCTGCACAGACACACGGGTTTGTTCCCCTGGATGTGCCTTTGCTCCACCTTCTCACACCTCTGAGGGCTCTCCAGGCTTTTCCCCCCCTTTCCCTCAGTCCCTGTGGCTGTTCCCTCTGCTCCTGCTCCCCAGCAGTGCTGTCGGCCGCTGCAGGCCCCCTGTGGCAGGAACAGCCTCTGAAAGCACAGCAGAGCCCATTTCCCTTGGGAAACCCATCCTGGCTGGCAGGAGCTGCAGAACCTCTGTCCCTCACCAGGAGCAGGGGCAGGAGCAGGAGCAGGAGCAGAACAGGAGCAGCAGAAAGGGCAGGAGGCTCTGCTGGCACCACTGCCCCCTTCCTTTGCCTGTTTCAGTGTCACCAGGGACAAGGGACGGGATGGGACAGGGTGGGACAGAATAGGATAGGGAGGAACAACTGGGACAGGGTGGGACAGTATGGGACAGGGAGGGACAGCTGGGACATGGTGGGACAGGTGAGACAGGATCGGACAGTGTGGGACAGGATGGGACAGGGTGGGACAGGTGGAACAGGTAGGACACCTGGGACAGCTGGGACAGGATGGGACAGGGTGGGTCAGTCCTGGGGGCAGGGACAGGCTCCTTGGCAGGGACTCTGTCCTTGGCATTCTGGCTCCTGGCAGCACAGCATCCTCTCCTGAGCATCAGAGCCCTCCCCACCAGGCTGCTCTCAGGTATTCCAGAGGCTCCCATGCTCCAGCTCCCCTCACACCTTCCCACAGACCCAACATATCCACCCCAGCCCAGAACAGGGCTCCTCCCTGGAGGAGAGCTCTTTGTTGTCAGAGCACTGTGCTCCCAGGGAGGGAGCAAAACCCACCTGAGCCCTGGGGAGAGGCAGGGAGAGGATGGCCAGAGGCTCCTGGGGGACGTTCTGCTGCTCAGGGGGGCTGTGGGACACCGCAGGGTTTGTGTGACACAGGCAGGGTCTGTGGGACACCGCAGGGTTTGTGTGGCACACACAGCGTTTGGGTGACACAGGCAGGGTTTGTGTGACACACACAGGGTCTGTGTGACACAAGCAGGGTTTGTATGGCACAGGCAGGGTTTGTGTGACACACATAGGGTTTGTGTGACACACACAGGGTCTGTGTGACACAAGCAGGGTCAGTGTGACACACGCAGGGTTTGTGTGACACACATAGGGTCAGTGTGAAACACACAGGGTTTGTGTGACACACACAGGGTTTGTGTGACACTGGCAGGGTTTGTGTGACACACATAGGGCTTGTGTGACACAGGCAGGGTCTGTGTGACACACACAGGGTTTGTGTGACACAGGCAGGGTCTGTGTGACACACACAGGGTTTGTGTGACACACACAGGGTCTGTGTGACACAAGCAGGGTTTGTGTGGCACAAGGTAGGGTTTGTATGGCACAGGCAGGGTCAGTGTGACACAGGCAGGGTTTGTGTGGCACAGGCAGGGTCAGTGTGACACAGGCAGGGTTTGTGTGACACACACAGGGTCTGTGTGACACAGGCAGGGTCAGTGTGACACACACAGGGTTTGTATGGCACACACAGGGTCTGTGTGATGAAGGCTGAGCACCCTCACTCCAAATCACTCAGTGCTGCACATCCTAGACCTGCCAGGGTACTGCTCAGAGCTGGGCCTTCCTCTGCACCAGATGGGCCAATTCCACAAAAAATCAATCCCTGTCCCTTGGCTCTGCACAACCTGGAGCTGCTGGATTTGAGCATGCAAAGCAAAGAGAGATAAAGGGCTGGGAGACCCCCCTGGTTCTCAGTCTGCCCCCAAATCCTGCCCCAAGGTCATTTATTCCTGGGTATTCCTCCCCCTGGGTGTGTTTAGGGTGCAAATCCAGGTGGATGGGCTGGGAACCAATGAGTGTCTGGAATGAAGCAGGAAGGGAATGGCAGATTCCCATGGTTTTCCCCAAATAAATGCAAGCAGCAATAAAGCAAACGCCTGGAAGGGCTCTGGGCACATTTGTTAAGGTGGAATTTGGGATTTCCAGGGCTGGACCAGGAGCTCCCTCATCACAAACATATCCCTGCCTGCCCTCAGGTCCTGCCTGCTCCTTCCCCACTGTGCCCACCCAGGGATGTTCCGGCCTTTGGGAGCAGAATTCATGCTGGGAAAGGCAAAGTTGGGTCTGTGCTGCACCCAGGGATGTCCCAGCCTTTGGGAGCAGGATTCTGTGACAGTGTTCACAGGGGTCTGAGAATGAGGGAAGAGACAAGGATCTGACTCCATGTTTCAGAAGGCTGATTTATTATTTTATCATATATATTATATTAAAACTATACTAAAAGAATAGAAGAAAGGATTTCATCAGAAGGCTGGCTAGGAATAGAATAAGAAGGAATGATAAAGGCTTGTGTCTCAGACAGAGAGTCCAAGCCAGCTGACTGTGATTGCCCATTAATTAGAAACAACCACATGAGACCAATCCCAGATGCACCTGTTGCATTCCACAGCAGCAGATAACCATTGTTTACATTTTGTTCCTGAGGCCTCCCAGCTTCTCAGGAGGAAAAATCCTAAGGAACGGATTTTTCATGACAAGATGTCTGTGACAGGATTCCTGCTGGGAAAGACAAAGTTGGGTCTGTGCTGCACCAGGGATGTCCCAGCCCTTGGGAACAGAATTCCTGGTGGGGAAGGCAGGGTTGGGTCCCACATTTCCCCAAGGAATGTGTTCCTCTCCTGCTCTCCCTGCACCAGCCCCCACTCTCTGCCTCAATTCCCAGAGCAGCAGCTCCTGCGAACGCTTTGGGAGCGCGCCAGGAACAGGGGTGGTGAATTAAACACATGAAAATATCAGAAAGTTCCCTGCAGTGCCAAAATCCAGGCACACACGTGGAGTCTGGAGCCAGCCAGGGAAAAGGGAGCTGGGAAGAGACAGGGACAGAGCAGAGACACCCAAACATGGGGTCAGCAAGAGCAGCTTCAGACAAAACAGGAATCCCCCCAAATGCAGAGAGTGAGAACTGGTCTGGTGGGAGGTGCCCTGCCCATGGTGAGGGGTGGGAATGAGAGTCCTTAAGGGTCCTTCCCACCCATCCCAGTCCAGAATTCCATGAAAATTCATGGAATTTCCATGAAATTCCGATGAAAATTCATGGAATTTTCAGCCTTGGATGTGTGTATGGGAATGGCAGCTCTGATGCTGCTCTTCTGTGAGTAATCCCCTAATCAGGGCAGGGTCCTTGGGACCCCCTCCAGCCAATCTGCCCAGGCTGAGAGCCCCAAAAACCCCAAAGCAGAACCAGCAGCTCCCAGGCAAAACTGGGAGAGAAGCACCAGAGAGACTGGAATCAGTGCAGGGTGGGAATTAGGATTCCACTCATGTTTTATAAGAACTTCCTGATTAATGCTGGAGCTGCAGTGCCAGGAGTGAGCAGGGAACGTGGCAGCAGGGCTTTGTTCCAGCACAGGGGCACTGGGGGGACCCCCCAGCAGCCAGGGAGGGCGTGGGGCCATCAGGGACCTGCTGAGGAGGGATAAACTCGAACTGACATCCCCCAGCCCCATGGAGGGGCCACAGCACTCCCAACCCTTCCATCCCTGCCCTTTCCACTCTCCTGCCCAACGGGGTCACTCCTAAACCTCCTGGTGCTGCTCTCCCGCTGACAAAATCTCCCCTTTCCAAGCAATGTCAATTTGTTTTAGCCAAAAATACCCCAGGGAAAGGATCAATTTGATGAATCTCCTGCTGGAGGGAGAGAAATGTTGAGAAATTGCTGAAAGCCCATTTTGTCATTTCCAACAAAATGGTTTTTGTTTGGAGTAACTCGGAGCTCAGGGATGTCACTGTGTTTACACCACAAATGGGTTTTAAAGGTCAAATGGAAATAAACAGCTTGAAGACCCAATGTTTTGACTTGTTCAAGTTTTCCTTCTGCAGTGACAAAAAATTGAGATTTCTGAAGTCTTTCTTTGAATTCCAAACAGGAAAATTATTTAGAGATTCTTTCAGGGTGAAAAGGCCGTTCCAGGCAGCCCAAATTCCATCTGAATTTTGGGTTAGGGCAAAGCAAAGCACCAAAAACAGACTCAGGATCATTCCAAGGGAATCCATGGGGGAACAGGGGCTGCAGGATTCCTGACCAGCAGGACCAAATCTCTGATTTCCAGCTCTGCAGGAAGAGGTTTCTCAGGAATTTCAGTGCTGATGAAGAAGGGAAAGAGGCAAAGTTCAATGAGTGGGATGAGGCCCCACCTCAGATCCTGGGCTCCGTTTGAGCCCCTCATGGCAAACAACACCTGGAGGGGCTGGAATGTGTCCAGGGCAGGGAACAGAGCTGGGAAGGGAATGGAGAATCCCTGAGGGAGCTGGGCAGGGGCTCAGCCTGGAGCAAAGGAGGCTCAGGGGCCCTTGTGGCTCTGCACAGCTCCTGACAGGAGGGGACAGCCCAGGGGCCGGGCTGTGCTCCAGGGAACAGGGACAGGAGCAGAGGGAACAGCTCAGGGTGGGCACAGCAGGAATTTCCCCATGGAAAGGGGGCTCAGGGATTGGAACTGCCCAGGGAGGGTTGGAGTGTCCTGTCACAGACATCTTGTAATGAAAAATCCTTTCCTTAGGATTTTTCCTCCTGAGAAGCTGGGAGGCCTCAGGAACAAAATGTAAACAATGGTTATCTGCTGCTGTGGGATGCAACAGGTGCATCTGTGATTGGTCTCATGTGGTTGTTTCTAATTAATGGGCAATCACAGTCAGCTGGCTTGGACTCTGTGCGAGCCACAAGCCTTTGTTATCATTCCTTCTTATTCTATTCCTAGCTAGCCTTCTGATGAAATTCTTTCTTCTATTCTTTTAGTATAGTTTTAATATAATATATATCATAAAATAATAAATCAGCCTTCTGAAACATGGAGTCAGATCCTCATCTCTTCCCTCACCCTCAGACCCCTGTGAACACGGTCACAGTCAGGGACACTCAGGATCTCCAGGTCAGGATTTCCTGCTCTCTGCTTCCCACAGGAGCTGGGCAGGGCTGGGGAGGCTCAGGGTGACCCTGGTGTCCTGGTGAGCTCTGCCATCCCCCCTGCTCTGAACTGCTTTGTTCCCAAGCTTTTCCCTCCAAAGGGCATTGCCAGGGAGACATCCCTGTTCCAGCAGCTCACATTTCCAAAAGAGCATTGCCAGGGAGACAGAGCCTCTCCCGAGGGAACAGCAGCCTCTCCTGCCTGGGACATTCCCCAGCTGCAGCTCCCTCTATGCAGCCCCAGGCACATCCCCAGGGATCCTGAGGGAACATCCACCGACCATAGCAATCACTGGGATGTTTCCAATTTGTGTTCAATATCCCCTGGCAACACGAACAGGACACAGAGACAAAAGCTGACATCAGACCTGGGAGCCCAGGAGAGCTGGGGGTGCTCACCTGGAGAGGAGAAGCTCCAGGGAGAGCTCAGAGCCCCTGGCAGGGTCTAAAGGGGCTCCAGGAGAGCTGGAGAGGGACTGGGGACAAGGGATGGAGGGACAGGACACAGGGAATGGCTCCCACTGCCAGAGGGCAGGGATGGATGGGAGATTGGGAATTGGGAATTGTTCCCTGGGAAGGTGGGCAGGCCCTGGCACAGGGTGCCCAGAGCAGCTGGGCCAGCCCCTGGATCCCTGGCAGTGTCCAAGGCCGGGTTGGATGGGGCTTGGAGCAGCCTGGGACAGTGGAAGGTGTCCCTGCCATGGCAGAGGTGAAACTGGGTGGGATTTGAGGTCTCTCCCAAGCCAACCCAGTCTGGGATTCCATAACATCTTTTGTTCCCTGTTTTCCCTTCCAACCAGGCCCCTCTCCTGCAGATCTGGCACACAGGGAATTATTCCTTCCCTACAAGAAGGGGAAATTCAGCTGATCCCAGAGAGCTCAGCCTCCTGCTGATGGCAAAAAGGCAGACAGGGCACAGGGGATACTTTAAATGTTAACAACAACCCCAAAAACCTCACTGCACAATTCCACCATCACAGCAAACCCTGGCTGGAGAGGTTTGCAATAATCACTGTCAGGAGACAGAAGCACTGTCAGGGCTTTTAGGATTGATTCTCTTCACATCCCATTTATCCTCAGGGGCTCTGCCCAGCTCAGTAACCTGGAGCTGGGGGATTCTCCTCCCACCAGGTGGGGAACAGCCCCATGAGCTCCCTGCACTGCCTGGAACAGAGGATGATGCTCCTGTTGCCACCTCCCCTTTTGGGACAATCAAAGCCTTGCCCAGGTTCTGGTGGGAGGAAGCCAAATTCTCTTGGGCCAAGCTCAGTGAGAAAGAACTCAGGGAGAACTCACAGGGCTCCCAGCAAAGCCCATGGCCTTAAAATGTCATTTTGGGTGATTTTTCAGGAAAAGGGGATTTGACACTTCAGTGGACAGTAAGAGGTTTTTGATATCTGACAGTGGGAAAAGTGCAGCAAAAACCGAAGTGCAGAGGCTCAGTCTGAGGGGTTCAGAACCTCTTCCTCTGCCAGGTGACACAGGAAACCTTTGCTGTCCCAGATTTCAGTGGGAAAGTTTTCATTAGAAAAAGGCTGCATGGGAAATTCTGCTTCCTCTTAAAAGGTCTGCACTGGTGGGGGAAAAAGGAACCTCAGTTTTGGGAAAGACAAACTGAGAGGATGAGCCACAGGCACAGACTGAGCCTGGTAGCTCAAGGGTGGGGAGGGATCCCAGGATCTCTGCTCCTCATTCCACTGGAATTTGGGCTGAAATCTCCCTTCCAGGCCAGACTTCAGACTGTATCCAGCAGTGGAACTGGGAGGCTGTGGCAGCTGGAATCATTTGAGTTCACTTTCTCCAGAGATGAAAGCATTCCCTGAGCTCCTTTTGCTGGAGCTGAAAAAATTCCCCCTTCCCTTCCCTTCCCTTCCCTTCCCTTCCCTTCCCTTCCCTTCCCTTCCCTTCCCTTCCCTTCCCTTCCCTTCCCTTCCCTTCCCTTCCCTTCCCTTCCCTTCCCTTCCCTTCCCTTCCCTTCCCTTCCCTTCCCTTCCCTTCCCTTCCCTTCCCTTCCCTTCCCTTCCCTTCCCTTCCCTTCCCTTCCCTTCCCTTCCCTTCCCTTCCCTTCCCTTCCTTCTTTTTCTTTCCTTTTTTCTTTCCTTTCCTTTTTCCTTTCCTTTCCTTTCCTTTCCTTTCCTTTCCTTTCCTTTCCTTTCCTTTCCTTTCCTTTCCTTTCCTTTCCTTTCCTTTCCTTTCCTTTCCTTTCCTTTCCTTTCCTTTCCTTTCCTTTCCTTTCCTTTCCTTTCCTTTCCTTTCCTTTCCTTTCCTTCCCAAACCATTTCCCACCATTTCCCAAACCAATCCAGCACTTTTGCCTCTCAATAAGCACAAAAGGTTCCAAGCTTTGGTTGCTGCCTGCACAACAAATGTGAAAAGTGCACATTATATGGTTCTACACAGATATTTACTATACGTGTTTTGTTGTGTTGATTAGTAGTTCTGTATTAACATTTTAATAGTATGGTAAATGTAGTTTTGTAGTTAAAAGGTAACTTTTGTAGTTAAAATAAAAACTATGTATGTAGGATATTTTTTTAAAGAAGGGAATGAGGTACTTGCACCAGATAGCAGCCACAGGACACCTAAATCTTTCAGAGAAAAGGAATTTATTGCTTCAGTATCAGAAGAAATGAACTTCTTCCTGCTTTGCTCAGCCCTGAAGATGTTGTCAGGATTTAGAGGAAGAAGCTGACACTGACCAGACAGAATCCTGTGTTTGAATGGAATTTATGCATCATCTATGAGCTGTATGAATATGTAACAGGCTATTGCTTTTAAGGGTTTATCCTCTGTTAATGTGGATCCTTTTTCAGGCTTATTTTGCCCAGAAAGAGGTACCTGGACAGTCCAGAACTCTTTGTTTTTATTGTCTCGTATTGTCCTAAATCCTAATTGTCCAAATTATTATTACTCTAATTATGTTACTATTTTTACAACCATTTTATTATCATTAAACTTTTAAAATTTAAAAAAAATAAGTGATTGGCATTCTTCACATAAGCACAAAAGGTTCCTGGCTTCGTTTGCTGCCTGCACAACAGAGGAGAGATCTTTGTCCAGATACTCTGTGAGTGCTGCCAGAATGCCATTGCTCTGTGCCTGGGGAGGAGCGATGGAGCAGAGGAGCCCCTGGGGCAGGCAGGGTGTGCTGAGCCCCGGAGCTGCCAGAGCTCTCCTGGAACAGCAGCTCGGGGCTGGGAGCTGGGCCTGGGGTGTTCCAGCTGAGAGGAAAGGTGGATTTGTCTTTACAAACAAGCTGTGGGTCTGCTGGTGGATAAAACCAGCGCTGGGAGATAAAACAATGGGAAGGATTCCACTGATTGATGAATGGAAAAAGAGATTTGCTTTTACAAATAAACTTTAGGCTTGTTGGTAAATGAAATTAGACGTTGAAAGATGAAAGAAACATGGGGAAGAAAACCCCCCTAAATTCTGTAAGAATTAAAAATTAAAAGGGACCGTTAAACATTAGAGGGAAATCTTTGGTATCAGAAGTTCTGGGGAGTCTGAACCTCTCAAGCACCTCAGAAATGGGGGGAAAACCCCTAAATTCCATAAGAATTAAAAATTAAAATGCATTTGAGGGAAATCTTTGGGATCAGGCATTCTGGGAAGTCTGAACCTCTCAGGTACCTCAGAAAGGGGGAAAACCCCTAAATTCATAAGAATTAAAAATTAAAAGGGGGCGTTATACCATAGAGGGAAATCTCTGGCATCAGGCATTCTGGGAAGTCTGTACCTCTCAAGTACCTCAGACCATGGGGAAAGAGAGAAGGGAAATGTGGGAAATTGGGATAAAAAGGAGGCTGCATCCTCCAAAAATCTGAGAGATCCCAGGGGAATGCCCCATGGCCTCTCTCTTTATTTGAGTAAAGCCGAAAAGGACAGCTCTGTCTCCTTTTTGGACAAAAACCTCTGGTGTTTGTGGATTAATTTCCCTAACACAGCTGCTGGTTATTCTGGGATGGAGAAGCCTTGGAGCCAGCTGTGCCTGGCACAGACACAGGACGGTGGGAACATGGGGGGCTTCACCCCAGCAGCTGCACAGAGGCTGCTCCAAGGCAGTGCTGGCTCTGCTGGGCAGTGATTGCTGTCAAGTGATTCCACAGGGGATGCAGGAAGGATTTTGGGACAGCAGGGGTTGGGAGGGCTCTGATTCTGCCAGCGCAGAATTCGTGGTGTGAGTGAGGAGCAGCTCAGAAAAATCCCTTTCTGAAACCTTCTAGGGACAATGGGGGCTGGGGACAGCTCCCCAAAGGGCCCTGAGGCTGCCCAAAGGGATCTGCAGGGAGCAGGGAGGGGATGTGTGCCAGGGATGGAGGGACAGGACGCAGGGAATGGCTCCCAGTGCCACAGGGCAGGGCTGGATGGGATACCGGGAATTGGGAATTGTGCCCTGTGAGGGTGGGCAGGCCCTGGCACAGGGTGCCCAGAGCAGCTGGGGCAGCCCCTGGATCCCTGGCAGTGCCCCAGGCCAGGTTGGACAGGGCTTGGAGCAGCCTGGGATAGTGGAAGGTGTCCCTGCCATGGCAGGGGTGGCTCTGAGATCTCTCCCATCCCAACCCAGTCTGGGATTCCATGATCCAGGCCTGTACTGGAGGGAGCTGCACACCTTTGTGTCCAAGGCCCTTGGGCTGTTTCATCCCTTTGCTGTTTCTCACTTCCAGAAGAATTCCTCACTCCCACAGAAAGGGAAGGGGGGATGATTTCCATTGTACCAGGAAAATTCTGCTGGTGCTGCCTTTATCTACAGCCCCAGAAGTGCTAAGCCCTTACATTGCTGCTGCCTTTGTGAGGCCCTGAAAGGCTGGAGGGGGGCAGGAGTCTGTCCTGAGAGGAGGGCAGTGGGTGCTGTTTGTAGGTGAAGTGAAGGGGGAGTCTGTCACCATGATATTATATGAAAAATCCCTTTGCCAGGATTTTTATCCTGAGAAGCCTCAGAAAAGAAATGTAAACAATAATTATCTGATTGCTTGGAATGTGCTCTGGAGGTTGCTCACCAACAGGTGCATCTTTGATTGGTTCCATGTGAATTTTTTTTACTTAATGACCAATCCCAGTCCAGCTGTGTCAGACTCTCTGGTCATTCACAAGATTTTATTTTTCATTCTTGTTTAGCCTTCTGATGTCTCCTTTCTCTTTCTTTAGTATAGTTTTAATAGATCATTTCTTTTAATATAAGATCATATCATAAAATAATAAATCAGCCTTCTGAGAACTTGGAGTCAGATTCTCATCTCTCACCTCATCCTGGGACCCACAACGCCACAACAGGGATTCCACTCCCTCCAGTGTCCCCCTGGTATTCCCAGAGTATCCCACGAGTATCCCCCTTTTATCTGCTCATTTTCCTTGCTCTGAATTTGCTGTTACTGCTCCATGAAGTTCTGCTCCCTCCCAACTCCTTCTGTCACCTTTGAACTTCCCTCTGGTTAAACGAATCCTAATTCCATTTCAAATGCTTCCAAAGCCAAAGCTTGGGGATTTTACATTAAAAATAGATCTCAGGGTTTTCTGGAGGAATTGTTAAAAAGCAGTGAACACCCTCAAAACCAGTCCTGGGAGATGTTCTTACTCCAAATTCACCCCTCCTGCTCCTTGAGGACCTGACACCCCAAACCAGCTTCTCTGGGCTTCTACAGTTCTGGGCTCCAATTCCTGCATCTGAAAACAAAACTCCAAGCACAGCCACGTTCTGTCTCTCATTTCTTGCTCTCCCAAACTCTAAATCTCCCCAGATCCTGCAGGGAGCTCAGGGCAATGATGCACTGTGGAATATTCACCCATTCCTTTGATTTTTCTTCCTCATTATTGCTGCTCTCCTTGCTGCCCATGTTTGCATTAAACAAGGCCTTTATTGCTCCTGGCCCTGGGGTTCCCAATGTGTTCAGGAGCTGCAAAGTTTATAAAACTATATAAAACTTTATAAAACTCAGCTTATAAAAGCTGCAGATGAGGAGTAAAGCAGTGGGACTGATGTGTTTATTTATTAAAAATGTGGGAATATTTTCATCTGTTAAATCAATGCAAGGATCCTGAGCAGAACCCTCCTCACAGAGATCACAGGCCAGGAATCAGGGAATGCTTTGGGTGAGAAGGGAACTTGAAAACCTTCCAGTTCCCACCCCTGCAATGATCAGGGACACCTTCCACAGTGCCAGGGTGCTCCAAACCCCATCCAGCCTGGCCTGGGACCCTCCCAGGGATGGGGCAGCCACAGCTGCTCTGTGCCAGGGCCTCGCTGCCCTAACAGGAAAATCTTCTCCCTTCAATCCAATCCAAATCCTCCCTCCCCCAGTTAAAACAAGCACATCTTGTCCTGTCATTGCATGTTGCTGGAATTTCTCATGGCTGCCTTGCAGCTGGCAGGGAAGGCTCCTGTCCTTCAGATCCCTCTGTCACTATAGGACATGAAATAAAATGACACAGACACTGGAGCTTCTAAGGTAAAAAGAAGGGAAGTTTAATTTCTGACTCCAACATTTATAGATTTTCAAAAGTGACAGTGGATTGGAGGATGACAGTGCCACCTCTCCAATGACACTGGACAAACCAACCGTCCATCAAATTTCTCGTCCTCCAGAAAAGAATGTAAAAAGATAATTATTTACATAAAACGGCATAAGAAAGTTCATTACAAGAATGTAAACATCAAAAGGCTTAAAAAAACCTTAAAAAACAAAGCAACATCCCTCTGCCCGTGTCCATGCCCAGCACCTGGTGGCATTTCCAGGGCAGCAGCTCCCACATGGGATGTGCTGGGCACATTCCTGGTGTCAGCTCCTGCATTTCCCCTCCCTCTGCCTGCTCAGCACCTTTGCCTGCTCCCCCCTCTGCTGGGGCTGGGCTTTCCCTGCAGCTCCCTGGGGTGCTCTGCTCCTCTTGCATCACTGCCCTTCTCCTGAGCTCCAGGCTGGGGATGCCTCAATGGAAATAAATCCCAGAGGCTGCTGCCCCTGCCTGCCAAACACACCCTGGAACCACTGTCCAGGCAGGGTGGGTGTTCCTGCTGAGGAAGGGGACTGAGGGACCCTGGGGCACAGCTCCGGGTGATTAATGACTGTCATTAATGACTGTGATTAACGACTCCCTGCGATCAATGGCTCTCTCTTCTCCTTTCTCTGTCGGCTGGAAATGCCCGGATCAATGGAGATTATGGGCATCAAACTCTCATCTCCTCCCAAACCTGTTCTGAACGTGTTCCCTCTCCTTCTGTGAGCCTTCAAACACCTCCTGCTTTAATTCCTTATCTCAGCACCATCAGTGCCTCTCAGGTGTGTGTTTGTGTTTAGGCTTGGCTGGGATGCTGCAACCCAGCCTTGACTGGGATGCTGCTGAGCCTTTAAACACCTCCTCTTTAATTCCTTATCTCAGGGAATACACACACTGCTGGGTGTGTGTTTGTGTTTAGGCTTGGCCTAACCCAGCCTTGACTGGGATGCTGCTGAGCCTTTAAACACCTCCTCTTTAATTCCTTATCTCAAGCCCATCAGTGCCTCCCGGGTGTGTGTTTGTGTTTAGGCTCAGCCTAACCCAGCCTTGACAGGGATGCTGCTCCTCCCTCCCCGGCAGTCCCTGCACACACCTTCTGGTCTAAAGATTGGATTTGGCTCTGTCCTGCCCTGCCCAGCCCCTCTGTTCTCCATTATCACTTTTGTGGGAAGGGAATCCCCCTCTGGAATTGCCATCCCGCTTGAGGCCTTTCAGCTGCTCTACTTTTGAGCCAAATCAGAGGTAGACGCTGGATTCAGGACTCATTAGCACTAATTGCCTCCCAGGGTGAGATCAAACATGCAGTGCACTGAAATGTCCTGCTCTGTTTTCATAATGGCCATTTAATTCCGCGGACAGAAGTACAGGGAACTTTTCCAGGGAAAGGTAATACATGTAAATTGAAAATGTAATGGGATATTGGGACACATTACAGGCAGCAGGTCTGCCAGATGTGATTAAACTCAGTTCCTGTACAAAGGGATAATGGAGCCCGTGTAGAGCAGCAAAATAAAACCCTGATTCTGCTGTTAACACTCAGCTGACCCCTCACAATGGTCCTGTCCACATCAAATTAACTTGGTCTGCTGGCTCTGGGAGAATCCCAGGTTTATTGCTCCAGACACCGTGACAGAGTAGGAGTGCTCATGGTTCACAGTGATCCAGCCTGACTGAAAATCTGATTTTTGCTTGGATTTATTTAATTCCTGACGTCTGATACCCATCCCCTGGAATCAGTCAGGCCAGCTCTCCTCACCCAGGACCATCTGGGCAGGGGCTGCACGGGAGCTCTGCTGGTCCTGGACCATCCCAGGGCTGGAAAAGGGAAGGGATGGAGGGAATAGCCAGGAACCCAGGCTAAGCAGAGGCTGACTGCTCAGATGGGGCACTCTGGGAGGGCAGGAGTTTCCCAAAGGAGGGATTCAAATCCCAGCAACAGCACAGGATTCCTGACCAGAGCTGCAGTGCCCCACGGAGACATCACACCTGGAGGAGGATCCCACCTGGAGGAGAATCCCACCAGGAACAGGGCCCTGTGCCTTTCTGATTCCTGACTGGAACCCCGTTGCAGGAGGATCCCACCTGGAACAGCACCTTGAAGGAGGAGAGGAAGAACTGATCAGCTTTTCCTTCCATGCCCCACCATTACCATTTATTCCCAATTACCCCATCCTCTGTTATTTCATTTTCTGCCACGGACACGTAAATTCCTTGCTGCTGGATCCAGCCCTGCTTCTGCATCCTGCATTTCCCACCTGGCTGCTCCTAAAGCTCACACTAAGCTCAGCACACAAATAACAAACCTGGCTGTGCTGGCTCATTCCAGAGCCCAAATTTCCTCCTGCTCTGTGTCCTTAGCACAGCCAGCTTGGGGTAATCAAACAATTAGGGACTTGCTAATGACCCTGCTAATGAACGGCTCCCGTTAATGAGGGAGGCACAAACCCTCTTCTTCTAGGCTAGGCTGACTTACCTTGAGTTTGGCTCGTCCTCCACCTTCCAGGCTGGACTTAGAGCTGGGAGCAGCAGAGTCCCAGTTTGAGGCTCAGAACATTTAATTTAATTTCATTTCTGGGGCTTTGCATCTGTGGGTCTGTCCTAGGGCGATGTTTGCATCCCCAATCATGTGTTCTGTTTATGCTGGATATTATGTTCTGTGCTTTCAAGACTGGCTCTGAAGAGTAAAGCTTTGTTTTGTTTTGTTATCAGTCTGCTCATTCCTCCAGCAGTCGGGGGGACACAGAGATGGGGCAGTACATGGTGCTGCTTTTGCTTTTTGCTCTTGCTTTCACTTTGCTCTTGCTTCTGCTTTGCTCCTGCTTTGCTCTTGCTTTTTGCTCCTGCTCATTAGTTAGCTTAGCTGAGCAGTCCATATTTTCCCTGGATTGTTTCTCCTTTCCCTTTTTTGGACCTACTCGAACCTGCTCCAGCCTGGGACCTGGGAACACCGAGAGTTTGCACCTTGTGGCTGCAGCAGCTGCCCCAGCACAGGAGGGACTGAGAACAGAACAACCTACCCCGAGAGAGACTTTCTGAATTTGTCATCTTTTTCAGAGCAGTGAAGGAATGTTGTCATCTGGTATTGTTCATTTTGTGTGCTGGGGGGTGCTGTGCCTGTTAAGTAAACAGGTTCTTTCCACTTCTCTCCAAGGAATCCTTCCCTACCTGGTTGGGGTGGGAGGGGCTGTTTGGGTTTGCTTTCTGGAGGGGCCCCCTTTGGAGGTTTTCTCCCAAATTTGCTCTCAACCAGGAAAAAAATTTGACACCCAACATGGGGCTTGAACCCAGGATCCTGAGATTAAGCGTCTCATGCTCTACCAACTGAGCTCGCCAGTTGTGGGGAGGGGCTGTGTGGGTTTGCTTTCTGGAGGGGCCCCCCTTTGCAGGTTTTCTCCCAAATTTGCCCTAAACCAGGACAGGGTCAGACAAAGCTCAGGGATAGAGAGGCCTTGGGAAAGGCTCGGAGTGAGGGGAAGCAGAAGAACAAAGACCTTTGCTGCAAGAAAGACAAAAAGCAGCAGAAAGCCCAGGCCAGGTGTCAGCCAGCTCCCAGCCCTGCAGGCTCCACTGTTTCCTAAGGGATGTGGGAATATTAAACCTCAGCTCCTCAGCCCTGGGAAAGTCTCAGGGAGCATTAAACAAAGCAGCAGTTGAAATCTTGCAGGTCCAGACCAAAGCTCTGGTAAAGGTGGGAGCAAAAAACAACAGAAACCTTAAAATGTCATTAAACCCAAAAGTCCCTTCAGTCAGAGCTCCTTGGCCGAGTTGCACGGGGCAGGAACAGAGCTCCTGGAGCTCTTCCCTCTTTCCCTGTTCATGGCACATCCTTAGTGCTGGGCTCACGGCCTGGTCACAGCAGGCAGCTCATGGCTCTGACCCCAGAGTGTAACTGCAGGGTACAGAGTCCATTTCCAGGGAATCCTGGAAAGGATCCCCAAAAGGGACCTAAAGATCACTGAGATCCATCCTCCAGGAAAAGCATGAGATGAAAGGCCTGGGTCTGGGGTCTTCATGTCCACCACTGCTTTGACTTTAATTCCCCCATTTCCCAATTCCTTTATCTGTAAATTGGGAATAGGGACACTTTTCAAGTGGAGAAAGCCAGGTGGGAATTCACAGCTTTTCCAGACCTGCAGTCCTTGAAAGATTTTGCAGAGACAGAGATTCATATTTTGCAGTTGGACAAGCAGAAGAAAGGCTCTGCCTGCTCCAGCTGGGCCTCCACCATGCTCTCACTCAGGCTGGAAAAAGGAGAAATGGTGTTTCCAAAAATCCACCCCTTCCCAAAAAAACCCAAAAGTTGCCAGAAGAGTTTAGACATTGCAAGCTTGATGTTCCCAATAGAACTGGACTAAGATTCCATCAAAAGGAATTTTTGTTTGCATGCAGCTGAGGGTTTTTCAGGAGAAAAAGACAAGTTCACAAAATGTGAGTTGTACCTGAGCAAAAGGTTTTTTTCTGAGGCAGAAAAGCCATTTCTTGGCTGGAAAATGGTGGGCTAGGGCCAAAAACACTGATGAATTTTTGATGAGGAATTGATATTTCAGTGAATAAACCATAACAGAGAGAAAACCCTCAAAAAACCCAACAACAACAAAACCTTCAAATGTCCATCAGGGCAAAGGTGTTCAGAACGGGGGGGGAAAAACCCAACCAAAACTTGCAGACCAATGATATTGAAAGGATATTCTCAACTTTCCACCATGTTCTCTTGGCAGGGATAAAGATTCTAAGAGAAATGGCATCATCCTGCCCTGGCTGGACTGGAATCCAGACCCTCAGCTCCAGTTTTCCTATGGGTTAACTGGGATTCATCACTGGTACTGCAGCACTCCCTACATGTCCCTGTCACTAAGCACAGCTCAGGGCCTTCCCACCCTGGGGTATTTGCAGGGTCCCCCGTGACAGGAAGGAAAGGATGAATTTGACTCCATCTTCTTGAAGGCTGATTTATTATTTTATGTTGTTATATTATATTAAAGAATACGATACTAAACTATACTAAAGAATATAGAAAGGATATAGACAGAAGGCTTAACAAGATACTAATGAAAAACTTGTGATTCTCTAGAGCCTCAACACAGCTGATGGTGATTGGTCATTAAGTAAAAACAATCCACATGAAACCAATCAAACAATGACCAGTTGGTAAACAATGTCCAAACCACATTCCAAAGCAGCAAAACACAGGAGAAGCAGATCAGATAATGTCTTCCTTTTTCTCTGAGGCTTCTTGGCTTCCCAGGAAAAGAAATCCTGGCAAAGGGATTTTTAAGGAAATATGATGGTGACACCACCCTAAATAAAACACTGGGGGGTTTTGGGATGTGCTGGAGATTGAAACACTCCAATGCCAAAGGACTCTAGGGAGGGGCAGGCCTGGCTGGGCTGCTGGGCTGAGCATCCCCTCAGGAGTGGTCAGTGTCATCCCTGATTCCTAACTTCCCTCTGGGTGTCCTCCCGCTTTGGGGACACAGCTGACAGCCAGATCATGGAATGCTGGAATGGTCTGGGTGGGAAGGGACCTTAAAGCCCACCCAGTGCCACCCCTGCCATGGCAGGGACACCTCCCACTGTCCCAGGCTGCTCCAAGCCCCCTGCCCTGGGACACTTCCAGGGATGATGTCCCTCCCACCTGGCCTGTGGTCAACACAGACTGTTGTCCTCTTTGGGGCTGTTCCTGTCTCTTCCCAACAAGTTTCCACAAGAAAATACAAAAGCAGAAAGGGGAAGTTTCAATTCTCTTCATCCAGGTTTAGGAGTGGGGGATGAGCACAATAAATTCCCAGGAGATGCACACACAGGATTCCTAAAAACGACACACATTGTTTTTCCATGGCTTGATCATGTTCTCTCATCCAGTGCCTGAATCCAGGGACCATCAGGAGCTCGGGACAACTCACTCATGGGGACACACTCAGTCCCTGAGGTGAATCCCAGTCCCTGTGAATTCAGGGGTGGAAAGGATCAGCTCCTGATGGAATGTCAGTTGGCAGCTCAGGAAAAGCAGCCTCAGCCCTCCCCACTCCCTCTCACTGAGATTTTCCGATTGCCTTGGGGAGAACGAGCTCTTTCAGAAAGGAACATGAGGCATAAATCAGCCCCAAAGATCCAGATTGATCCATTCCAGACAAAAGGAAAAGAATCAGTTCAGTTGTGTCTGTGTAGAGAAGCAGAGGAGACTTGGAATGTTAAATATGAGCCCAGTCAGGCTGTTCTGAGCCTCGTGCTGGAGCTGCCATTAATTGTACCCCAACTGCCATTAATTGTAGCCCGGTTGCCATTAATTGTATTCCCAGTGCCATTAATTGTATCCCAGCTGCTTGGGAGCTGGGGAGCAGCCAAGGCTGAGCTGGGCTTGGGGACAAAGGAGCTGTGCTTTGATGGGAACTGTCGTGGTTTGTTAGGAGCTGTCCTGGTTTGGTGGGAGCTGTCCCAGGCTGATGGGAGCTGTCCCGGTTTGGTGGGAGCTGTCCCTGTCCCAGTTTGATGGGAGCTGTCCCTGTCCCAGTTTGGTGGGAGCTGTCCTTGTCCCGGGTTGATGGGAGCTGTCCCTGTCCCAGTTTGGTGGGAGCTGTCCCTGTCCCGGGTTGATGGGAGCTGTCCCTGTCCCAGTTTGGTGGGAGCTGTCCCTGTCCCAGTTTGATGGGAGCTGTCCCTGTCCCGGGTTGATGGGAGCTGTCCCAGTTTGGTGGGAGCTGTCCCTGTCCCAGTTTGATAGGAGCTGTCCCTGTCCCAGTTTGATGGGAGCTGTCCCTGTCCCGGGTTGATGGGAGCTGTCCCAGTTTGGTGGGAGCTGTCCCTGTGCTGGGTTGATGGGAGCTGTCCCGATGCTGATCCCGGGCGCCTGTGGCCTCGGGGTAGGTTTCACCCTCCAGGACAGTTTTAACCCTAAAAAAGCTGTTTGGGAGAGCTGAAAGGAGCAGCCTCAGGTGAGGCAGCAGTGAAAGGGCAGCAGGAGAGCCAAGGTGCCAAAGGGACAAGGACAGGAATACAACAGAGAGGCCACTCAGGACACTGGGGAGTGTTTGCATGGAGCTTTTCCAGCTCAGCAGTTTTCCTGTTCAGGAAAAGACACAGCACAAGCACTGGCCATGGTCAGCTGTAGGAGCAATGAGGGGTAGGATGGTCAGGACAGAGATGAGAGATCTCTACAGCCAGGTCAGGAACTTGGGGTTCATTGCAAAGGGCCTGGGTGCAGGGCCCTGCTGGGAGCTGCCAAACACAGCTCAGAGCAGGCTGAGAGAAGAGAGGGGGAGAGAGGATGAGAGGGAAAAGGCAAGAGTGTGGTAAAGAGGATGAGAGAGCGAAGTTCCCGTTACAATACAATAAATCCTCTTCTGTGTTGAATATTCTAATTCTCACTAACCAATCTAGTACAAGATACAAATCCTATAGCATTTACATACAGCCTATAAGAATCATTACATTACCATCCTGTGCTACATTTTAAACCCTAAAAACTCCTCTTTGGGCCCCTTCTGCCAAGCTGTAGGGTCTGCTCTGACCCTTGGGCCTGTCTGCAAGCAGAGGGTGTTTTTCCATCAAAAGGGGATCACCTTCAGCTGGCCACACCATTGTTTTCCAGTTGTTCAGTAACTGAGGTATCTCAAAGTTTGCTTTCATTTCAATCTTGCTGATAGTTTCCATATTCTCAAAATCTTTTGCCAGGCAATCATATTTATAAGGCTTTCCTGTTCCATCTTCCCCACCAGTCAGTCTCCCCCAGAGTGCCAGGAAGGGCAGGGGGCACTGGGAGCTCTCTCTCTCACCCAGAGCTCATGGGCATGGACTGCACCAGGGATGAGCCTCCAGCCCCCTCAGGGCTGCCTGGGACTGGCAGAGCCCAGAACTCCCTGACACTTGAGCCCAGGGATGTGCCAGCCCTGGGGATGCCAAACCTGCAGCCAAGGGAGCAGAGGAAGCGTTGATCCCATCCCAGTCCAACAAAAACCTGTTTGGATGTGGAGTGCCTGAAAATGGCTTCAGCACAACCATTCCTCCATCCTCTGGTGAACCAAAATCCCTTTAAAGGGCAGCAATGAGCAAAGCCTGTACCGAGGGCCAGGAGCTCTGAATGGGAGCCAGACCGTGAGTCCCTGCCCAGCCTGGGAGCACTCAGCTCTCACTAATGAGCTCTTTGTGAGGCTGAAACAAAACCCAAACAATGCCCGGAGCTGCAGCTTGGAGTGACACCATTCCCAGGCTGGGCAGCTCCCAGGCTGTCAGCAGAACACCAGAATTTAGCAATAGTCCCCAAGTGAAGTTTTCTCTTCTCTCCCTGCAGTCTGCCCATGGAAAGCTTTTTTACAGCCTCTGCTCGATCCGTGTTCAGCTCTGCCCTCACTGAGGTTTTTCATTCCTTGGATTACTGATTAAATTCTTTGTGTGAGCAAAATTCCAAGTGGAGCTGAGCTGTTGTGGCTCGCAGGGTTTTGTGTCTGGCTGGACTCTGTAAAAGCAGGCCCAGAACAAACGGCTGAGAGGCCAAAATTGTGTGAGTGACGAGGAGGAACCCCGGGCAGAGCAGCCCTAGGGATGTTTTCTCTTCAAGGTTTTTCCAGTAACTCCATGGATGGAACACAGGATTAGGACATGAAAGGCCTAAAAGCAATTTGCTGCTCTGAACTGGGGGGAATAGAACTAAACTCAGTTATTGCAGCAGAAAGAGAAAACACTGACACCTTATCTGTGCTCTGAGTCACCAGGCAGGAGCTCCTCAGAGCCCAAATCCAGCTGGAGCTCTGCAATGTGACATTCCAAGGTCCCTGCTCTTAAACCTGGCCCTGCATTGCTCCTGCACAGCCCCTGATTGAAAACCTTCCCCAGATTTCCTGCACCTGCATCCAGCACTGGCTGTGAAAAATGCATGTATTTTATGTTTGGCTTTTTGCATATATTAAAATGAATATTATATATGTTGTGTTAGAAAGTAATGCTGAATTAATTCTCTTAAGTAGTGTGTTAACTATAGTTTTAGGTTATAAAAATTGTTAAAATAGAAACTACGCTATGTAAGATGCTTTGTTTAAAAGAAAGGACTTGCAGTGAGACAGCAGCCACAGGACACCTGATTCTTTCAGAGAAAAAGAATGAGAAAAAGAAGAAACAAACTTCTTCCTGCCTCGAAGGCACTGTCAGGATTCAGAGGAAGAAGTTGACAATGGCCAAACAAAATCCTGTGTTTGAATGGAATTTATGCATCATGTATGAGGTGTATGAATATGCAACAGGCTGTTGCTTTTACGGGTAAATCCTCTGTTAACGGGTGTCCTTTTTCGGGCTCCTGCTGCCCAGAAAAAGGTACCCGGACGTCTGTAACTCTTTGTATTTATTGTCTCATATTGTCCTAATTCAATTTGTCCAAACTATTTATTATTCTAATTGTATTACTATTTTTAGAACCATTTTATTACTATTAAACTTTTAAAATTTTAAAAACAAATGATTGGTGTTTTTCACACTAGGGAAGGACAGGAAGGACCTGGAGCTGCTCCAGGGCTGGAGCCCCTGTGAGCCAGGCTGGGAGAGCTGGGGGTGCTCACCTGGAGAGGAGAAGCTCCAGGGAGAGCTCAGAGCCCCTGCAGGGCCTAAAGGGGCTCCAGGAGAGCTGGAGAGGGACTGGGGACAAGGGATGGAGGGACAGGACACAGGGAATGGCTCCCACTGCCAGAGGGCAGGGATGGATGGGATACCGGGAATTGGGAATTGTTCCTGTGAGGGTGGGCAGGCCCTGGCACAGGGTGCCCAGAGCAGCTGGGGCTGCCCCTGGATCCCTGGCAGTGTCCCACCCTTTCCCACAAACATTTCATCCATGTTTGTCTCTGCCCCTGTGGGTCAGGATTTCAGCAGATCAGTTCCTGCCTCCCTTGTGCCAGAGGAAATGGAGAAATCCGTTTCCCTGGAATCCATGGGGAGAACAACACTGTGGGCTGATACACCCCTGGTTAAAAAATTATTCTTTGGTACTGGTCAAACTGGAATAAAATCACAGAATCCCAGAACTGTTTTAAGTTGGAAGGGACCCTAAAGCTCATCCAGTGCCACCCCATGGCAGGGTCACCCCCACTGCCCCAGGCTGCTCCAAAGCCTGTCTCACCCTGAACCCTGCCAGGGATGGGCCCTCCCCACCCTCACAGCCAGGAATGCCTTCCCAGTTTCCAATCTTCCTCACAACTCATATATTAACAGATATCAATAAACAAAGCCTGCAAAATCTGGGTTCCTTACTCCTGAAGCAGCAGGGATACACATTTCTTGGGAATAGGGGCAATTTTCCTGCTTTCCAGATTTTGTTTTAATGTGACTTTCTCTGCTGCTGAATCCTTTCCATGGGAGCTGGGGAGTGCTGAGGTTGAGCTTTCCCACCTGGACTTACCTGGGCTCACCTGAGCTCAGCCTGGGCTCAGACCTGGCTCGTTTGGGCTCACCTGGGCTCAACGAGGGCTTACCTTGGCTCAGTCTGGGCTCAGCTGGGGCTCATCTGAGCTCAGCCAGGGCTCACCTGGGCTCAGCCTGGGCACACCTGAACTCACCTGGGCTCACCTGGGCTGTTCTGACCCAGAGCACTCAGCCCTGGCACGTCCCTGTTGCCATTCCCAGCAGCCCTGAGGCTCCCAGAGCCCAGGGGGATTTCCTTTGCCTTGGGGAAATTCTCCTCCCCGAGCATCCCCCAGGCAGCTCCGGCCCCAGGACATGGAGGGAGGAGGGAGGAGCTGCAGGAGTGACCAAGGCATCCCCTGGGGGAGGCTCCACCTCTGGGGCTGGGAGCTCCTCCCTGTCAGAACCCAGGACATTGCTCTGGCTGCCCTGGAGGACTCCAGACCCTGGCAGGGGGCTCAGGGACCTTGGCACGGAGTCACAGACACCTGTGCCTTTGATTTTAGCCCATGGAAACAATTACCAACCTTGTGTGAGGAGTTACAAGCCAAAAGGGTTTGAGTAGAACGATAGTGAATTTGTCACAGGGTGAAAAAGTAGAATTTTGGAAATTTAGAATGGGGGTTCAAGAAGCAAAATAGAAGAATCTGGGTGTGTCCTGTCCTCCTTCTTCTTCTTCTTGTCCTCCATCTTCTGCTGGGATGGTGGCACTTCTAGAGTAGTTTGCAATAGAGACAGACTGTCTAACATAGGTGATAGGTGTTGGAAAATTATTGTAAATAAAGTACATGTAATTCTTAATATAAAATCTAACACTACCCTGTCAGAACCCAGGACATTGCTCTGGCTGCCCTGGATGGCTCGAGCTCCTGGCCAGGGGGGTGCTCAGAGACCTTGGCACAAAGCCAAAGACCCCTGTGCCTTTGATTTTAACCCATTGAAAAAATTACCAACTTTATATGAGAATTTACAAGCCACAAGAGTTTAAGAAGGATAGTTAGTTTGTCACAAAGCAGAAAAGTAGAATTTTGGGTTCTTAGAATGGGGGTTCAGGAGGCAAGATGGAGGGATTTGGGCGTGCCTTGTCCTTCTTTCTTCTTCTTCTTCTCATCCTCCATCTCCTGCTGTGATTGTGGCACTTTTGGATTGGTTTAGAGTAGAGACAGACTGTCTAACATAGGTGATAGGTATTGGAAAATTATTGTAAATAAAGTACACGTAGTTTTTAGTATAAAAAGATAACACCACCCCAAGGGCAGTCAGTGTGCCATGAACCAACCTGTTGGACAGATCTCAGCAGGTCAGAGAAAGAATGTTATAGATAACAGAAAATAAACCTTGAAAACCACAGCCTGACTGAGAATCCTGACTCCTGATTCTTTGATCATGGGGCTTGGAAAAAGAGACTTTCCAACACCTCAGGGTCATCTTGAGCACAGAGACCCTGAGACCACCCCAAAAACAGTCAGTGTGCCACAACCTGACCTGCCAGACAGACCTCAGCAGGTCAGAGAAAGAATGTAATAGATGAAAATAAATAAACAACCTTGAAAAGCAAAACCAATGAATCTCAACTTCTTCAGTCTCAAGGCTAAGGAACAAAAACAACTTTCTAATACCACAAGAGCCATTTCAAACACAAAACCCACAAAACCTTCCAGCTCCTCTGCCTGCCAAGCTCAGCCTGATTTGTAGGAGCATTGGGGGGTAGGAGGGTCAGGATGGACGGAGATGAGAGATCTCTGCAGCCAGGCTGTGGAACTTGGGGTTCATTGCAAAGGGCCTGGGTGCAGGGCCCTGCTGGGAGCTGCCAAACACAGCTCAGAGCAGACCCCAAAGATAAGTAAAGAAAGTAAAGGCAAGAGTGTCGTAGAGGAAGAGAGCAAGGAAGAGTAAAAGGGTAAGAGAGCGAGGTTCCTGTTCAAATACTATAAATCATCTTCTGTGTTGAATATTCTAATTCTCACTAACCAATCTAGTACAAGATACAAATCCTATAGCATTTACATACAGCCTATAAGAATCATTACATTACCATCCTGTGTTACATTTTAAACCCTAAAAACTCCTCTTTGGGCCCCTTCTGCCAAGCTGTAGGGTCTGCTCTGACCCTTGGGCCTGTCTGCAAGCAGAGGGTGTTGTTCCATCAAAAGGGGATCACCTTCAGCTGGCCACACCATTGTTTTCCAGTTGTTCAGTAACTGAGGGATCTCAAAGCTTGCTTTCATTTCAATCTCGCTTTTAGTTTCCATATTCTCAAAATCTTTTGCCAGGCAATCATATTGATAAGGCTTTCCTGTTTCATCTTCCCCAACACTGATTGATGTGATCAGGCCAGAACAGGTTCCTTATTCCCCAGAGCTGTTCAGGGAGCAGGGACCAAGCAAGGCTGCTACAGCCCAGGAATGGAATTGTCTCTTTATTTTAAAGCATTGCAGTAAAATGAGGCTTTGAAATTTCACTGCTGCCTAGAGATTGGTTCCTTTCTTTAATTCCTCCCAAAGATTATATGGATAACACTTTTTTAAAATGATACAAAGTTGTCTGGTTACATTTCTTACTTATTGACAGGAAAAATATGTTTTGAAATGGAAAATTATTCATTTTTAATGGAGTCTGGCTGTAAAGCTCAGTTAAGCTCCTTGAGAAATAATCAAACCCATATTATTGTCCACTCCTCTAAAGAGCCACATTGCTGCAATAATTTCTGAGTGATTTTCTCTCTCCTTCCCTGCTGCAGAGCCTTTCTTTCAGTTGCCAAAGTGGATGAGTTCTGTGAGTTATGGAGGTTTTTGCTGGGTGTTTAAGGAGATAAATGCACAGCCCTGTGATGCTGCAATGCTTCAGCTGAATCATTTCAGAGCAGGCAGCACACCCAGAGCTGTGTGAGGTCTGTCCAGGGCTGGATGGGGCAGGAACCAGGGCTGGGCCATTGCCAGGGGCTGCTGCTCCAGGAGTGCATTGAGCAGAGCCTGGAGAGCAGCCCCAGCTCTGCCCCTGCCCACAGCTGGACCCAGCCTGGATCCTTGGGGGATGCCCAGGGTGGGATTGTTGGGGGTCTGGGGTGGGACTGGGTGATCCTTGGGGTCCCTTCCAGCTCAGGATTTCCAGGGCTGCCAAATCCCAGTGGGGTCCCAGGAGCATCCCCCACTCTGGGCTGTGCTGGGACAGCCCCTGCCCCTCTCTCCTGCCCTGCCGAGAACACCAGAGCACTCCAACCCAGCTTCACACCTGCACTGAGCTCCCATAGTCCTTTTCCAGCCCAAACCATTCCCTGATCTCCCAGAGCCTTTATTCTCTGTTCCATCCCAGTTCCTTTTCCAGCCCAAACCTTCCCTGATCTCCCAGAACTCCTCTGAGCTCCCCTGGCTGCCCCTCGGGGGGGATTTACTGGGCCAAGGGATGGGAGCAAAGCAGCAACTTGGCTCTGCTGCCTGAGCTGCCCCTGCTCCAGGTGCTCTGGGAGCCTTTGTTCCCTGTTCCACCCCAGTTCAGGTGCTCTGGAGCCTTTATTCCCTGTTCCACTCCCGTTCCAGGTGCTCTGGAGCTTTTATTCTCTGTTCCATCCCAGTTTCAGGTGATTTTGAGCCTTCACTCCTAGTTCCATCCCTGTTCCAGGTGCTCTGGGAGCCTTTATTCCCTTTATTCCCTTTATTCCCTGCTCCATCTCAGGGCAGTGCAGGAGCAGAGTGGAGCCTTCCCTGTTCCAGCCCAGCTGCAGGGACAGGAGCTGGGTCCTGAGCAGTGCCCAGGACAGGAGCTGATCCCTGGGGAAACTTCTCCAGGCCCTCCTGGGGCTGCAGGAAAGGACAGGGATGGCCTTTCCAAGGGGAGTTGGGATTGCAGGAGTTGGGCAGTAACAGAAACAACAAATCCTGTCCCAAGGGTCTGTGTTTCTGGTGAGAGGAGTCCCTGCTGCCTTTGCAGGGTCCCACCATTCCCACCTGGAGCAGGATTCAGCCAGGCCTGCTCAGCTCTGGGCTGGGGCAGGGATCACTCTTCCATCCAAACAGGAGCAGCACCTGGGGCTGGGAGTGAATCCTGGCACTGAGGCCAGGAGACATCTGGAATTCTGTGCTCAGAGCTGCAGAAACAGCTACTGGTTCAGGTCACTGAAAACCACCCAAATGAAGAAAAAAACCCATTCTTTTCTATTTCTTCCTTTCTCTTTGCCTTCCTGGCAGGATGAATGCAGTGGAATCAGGCAACCCCACCCAGGGGGGAATGATTGGTATCTGACTCCACTCAGAATGCTGCACAATTGCTTTATTAAACTATATCATAGCATATTAATACTATGTTATAGCTAAAGAGATATAAACTATACTATACTGTACTATACTATACTATATTATACAAGATACAAACAAAAGAAAAACTGGTGTCTCTCTCCAGACAGCCAGGACACAGCTTTGACCCAACTGGCCAAGGAAACAAAACAATCTTCAGCAGAATCTGCTTGATAAATCACTTCAGGTAAACAATCTCCGTAACACATTCCATGTGTGCAAAAACAACAGGAGTAGTGAATAGAGATAAGAATTGTTTTCTTCTCTCTGTGCTTCTCTAGGAAAAATCTTGAGAGAGAAAATGTCTCTCTCTGTTCAGAGAATGTGAATGCCACAGAGAAACCCTCCAAGAACATTTCTTTCAGGTCAACTGAGATGTTTTGTACTGTCTGCAAGGAATTATTTCACTAAACTTCAAATTGCAGCTTCCTGCGTTCCTTTTTGTTTCCTTGTGTGTGAATGGGAGGATCTTGGACACCCACTCAAAATGTTGTTTAGAAAAGGCTGAAATGGGAAGTTTCAAGTTTCCTTTCCATAGCAATAATCAAATGAATTGAACATGAATGTGGAAATGCAATAAATCATCTCAATTCTGTAGATGTTATGAAACAAAACACTCCAGTTATGCTTTTTACTTTGTTCTTTGCTTTCGTTTTTGGCTGAGCTCTGTTAAATTCTGTAATTATTTATATTCCTACATGAAGGGTTTCACCTCAGCATGCACTGAGCAGCCTGGAGGAGTGATAAAATGGGGTAAATCTGCTCCCAAATCACTCCTTCAGCCCCAAATCTGCCTCTGCCAAGCAGAGGAATGACAGCCCCACCAGATCTTCAGGCTGATCTCAGTGAGCTCAGGGCAGCCCCACAGTGCAGGAATTCCCTGGGTTTCCCTGGAATACTGACCAGCCGTGTGCCTGCCTTGTCCTGTTCCTGTCCTGGGCCACAGCCCCAGAGCTGCCAGGGGGCAGGGACAGGGCAGGGACAGTGTCAGGGCAGGATTTTGGGGGCTCTGTGCAGAGCCAGGAGCTGCAGTTGATGATCCCTGAGGGTCCCTCCCAGTCAGGAGATTCTGGGATTCCGTGGAATCTCTCAGAGGGTGAATTTTGGCTGCCTGGCTGCAGTGCCAGGTGAGTGTGGCCTGCAGTGGCAGAGCAGCCCCTGGTGGGGACATTTCCCCTCTCTCCAAGGGGTGACCCCACTCTCAGCAGGTTTGTGACCAAACCCAGCCCATTCATTTTGTCTCCAGCCTCCATCCCCAGTTCCAGCAGGCAGGCAGGGAACTGGAGCCTGGCAAAGCTCTGCCTTGCAGCATGAACCCACACCCCCACAGAGCCCCTATGGAGAGCCCTGCTTCACTGCGTGACGTGAAACCAAACATTTCCTTTCTCACCTGTTTGTGAGCCCAGCTGGAAACCTCCCCAGCCCCTCAGCAGCCCCGTGCTGAGCTCGCAGCTGAGCTTTCCTGGGGGAAATAAAGCACAAATGCAAACTGCAAACTATCACCAAGGCCTGATGAATGTTTCAGACATAGGCTGGGGCCAGGAGAAAAGGCTGGAATTAAACCATGGAGAAAGCTGGACCATCACTTACTTGGTTTTTAATTTCTCTTTTTTTCCTTTCTTTTTCTTTTTTGGCTGTTATTTATCCCTGCTTAACTTTGCAGGAATCTCAGCTCCTGCACACAGGCTTAGAAATTTTTATATCCTGACCATATGTGTCGGATGAAGTTGATTGAGCTGATGGATGGATTGATGGAAGTGATTGATGGATTGCTGAGCTGCCAGGGAGCTGCTCCGTTCTCCCCATCCTGAGGGGAGCTCTGCAGCCCTGATCTGTCACCCTGGGGCTTCACCAAACCCCCCAGTCCCCCCTCCCAGAGGAGGTGTCCCTGCCCAGGGCAGGGGTGGCACTGCCTGGGCTTTAAGGGCTTTTCCAACCCAACCCAACGCAGGATTCTGTGATTCCACGATCTTGTCAGCCTGGAATATCCAACATGGACATAAGCAAAGCTGTCAGATGTTCCCAGGGTGCTCCTGGCTGGAAGAGCCCTGAGCAGCCCAGCCCTGTGGGACCCTGCTTAGCCTTTGCCATTTCCTTCCAGGGCAGAATGGGAGGCAGCTGAGCAGGAATGGGAATCCAGGCAGGGGAAAGAGCCTGTGACAACCCTGAAGTGCAAAAAGCTGGAAATCCACCCAGGAAGGGACACCTGGCATTGCCTGGCAGCTCCTGGAGGGCAGACGTGGGGCTGTGTCCCTCGGGTGTCAGCTCTGACCCCCAAGTGTCACAGCAAGTCCCAGCTCAGGGCAGCTCTGGTGTCAGAACCCAGGACATTGCTCTGGCTGCCCTGGAGGACTCAGGGCCCTGCCAGGGGGCTCAGAGACCTTGGCACGGAGTCACAGACACCTGTGCCTTCGATTTTAGCCCATGGAAACAATTACCAACCTTGTGTGAGGAGTTACAAGCCACAAGAGTTTGAGTAGAATGACAGTGAATTTGTCACAGGGTGAAAAAGTAGAATTTTGGGGTTTTAGAATGGGGGTTCAGGAGGCAAGATGGAGGAATCTGGACATGTCCTGTCCTTCTTCTTCTCCTTGTCCTCCATCTTCTGCTGTGATGGTGGCACTTTTGGATTGGTTTAGAGTAGAGACAGACTGTCTAACATGGGTGATAGGTATTGGAAAATTATTGTAAATAAAGTACACGTTGTTTTTAGTATGAAAAATAACACCACCCCAAGGTGGTCAGTGTACTATGAACCAACGTGCTGGACAGATCTCAGCAGGTCAGAGAAAGAATGTAATAGATAACAGAGAATAAACAACCTTGAGAATGAGAGCCAAGGAACCCTGTCTGCTTCCTTCCAACTTTCCAACACCTTGGGGTCATCTCAACACCAGAGACCTCGTCGCTCTGGGAGGAAAGGAAGAAGATGTAGAAGAGAAAAAAAGCTGCTCTGCTCTGAGCTGAAGTTAAATAGCAGGAATATTCTGAACAGCCAAGTTAAAGGGTGTCAAGCTGGGAAAGTGCTCTTAAGGTAATGAAAGAACGAGAACAAAATCAAAACTAAAAAGGAGACATTTGCCCAGAGCCCTCCCTGATGAGGAGCTGCTGGAGCTGGGCTTTGTCTGCCAGGGACAAACCCAGACTGGGATCTTGGTTCAGGGAGTGATGAAGAGAAGGATTCATCAGGGAGGGCAGCTCCCCAGGAGGTTGATTATCTGCTGGAGAGGTGATGGAAGAGAAATCAGGGAACAAAAGGTGAGGCAGCTGCTAAAAACCAGGAACAAAATTAGGAATAAGCAAACATTAACAAGACCCAGGTTATTGCTCTAATGTGCCAGGGAGGAGGGAAGGCAGCAACACCAGAGTTACTTTTAATTTAGCATAAGATTCGAAATTGTGCTAAAAAATGCATCAGAGTACTTTGATTTTTCACAGCAGATCCTGAAGATTTTGGGGGAAAATAAGGGAGAAAAGCAAATCTGATGGAAACAGGCAATGGCCAGGAAATGGGGGGCCTTATTCCAACCAAAATTCCTTTACAAGGAAGAGTCTTGCTCCAAGTGCCCCTGGGGTCCTCTCCTCATTATTACTCTGGGAATCCAAGGATTTTAGCTGTGATTTGGAGAGGATTGGGAATGTGCCCAAAGCAGTGTCAGGGAGAGAGCCCAGGAAAACATCTCCCGACCATCTCAGGGCAGGTCACCCCTGCTGCTGCCCCAGCTGCTCCTGCTCAAAGTTCAGACTGAATTTAATCCTTTTAAATTGAAAACTGGATTTTTGGTGACCTGTGTCACCTTCTTTTCCTATGGAAAAACTTCCTACAGAAAGTCCCATAATGGCACACCCAGATAAATGTGGGGTTTCTCTGTGGAGTATTAACAACAATCAGCCTGTGCTGGTTTGAACAGAGCATTTGGGAATTCTTGTGAAACATTTTTTGGAGGATTTAAGGAGATGCCACTCTTGCTCCAGGCAGTCCATCATTTCGTGCTCCATTCCATGGTGCACATTCCCAAAATAATCTGTGCTGGCACACAGGAGTGGGAGGGGTATTGTCTTCCCTGGCAAGCTGAGAAAGGCAGGGGCGAGGCTGTGAAAGTGTGCAGGGATAAAAGGGATTTCAGGCAGCCTGGAGACAGCGGGGAAACCCTTCCCTGCAAAGGCACCAGCAGGGGAACAGCGAGGGCAGGAACGGGGCTCTCTTTCCCCTGGGAATGGGAACCCAGAATCCAGCAGTGGGGTGTGACGGGCCATGGGTCACAGGGAACAGTGCTCCAGCAGGACCTCCCTGGCTGTCCAGGCCCCAAAGTGCCTCAATCCGTGCTCCTCCTGGGAGAGGAACGTGTGATCACATCTCTGCCTGCAGCCAGCACCGTCTCCCTGCATCCCTGCCACCTCCGCCTTCCCTGGGAGAGGAACCAACTGATAGAGCTCGAATTAAACCCTCAGCAATCATCCCCAGCTCCATTCAGCTTTCAAATCTGATGCTTCTATTCCTGAATAATGGCAAGTGTGCCTGCAAGCTCCTCTGCTTTTCCCAGCTCCCCTTGATCTTATAAAGGATAATGCTGCTGCCTCAAAGCTGGCCTGACTGGAGAAAATCAGCCCTTCCTAAAGGGAATTCTGGGGTTCAGGGGGATTGTTCCTGTGAAAATCCACCTGGCAATGGGATTTGATGGGTGGCCACTGAAGGGGACCAGCATTTCCTGCTCGGAGGAGTTCACAGCTTTGTGCTCCCAGGGATTTCAGTGGAGCCCTCAGACCTCAGATCAAAGCTCAGTGCAGCTTACACAGAGCTGATCTGCTGTGAGCTGCTGCCACTCAAAGTGCCCAAAGACATCCAGATCCTGCTGAATTTGGCTCAATCAATCCCAAAGCAGAAGCCAGGGAGCTGTGAGAGCTGCCTGGGTCTCTGAGCTTGCCCAGCATGTGGAAGTCCAGCATCTGCTCCAGGCTGGAGCTGTCAGGAGGATCCAGGGCCCAGAAACCAGAGGGCTGCTTTGGAGGGCTCTGGGATTCAGTTCAGGCTCAGCCAGTGGGGCACAGAGCTAAAAATGGGCAACTGGACACAGAAACAGCAACAGGGCAAAAGGGAAAGTCCAGAAAGTCCTAAAGGAAAACTCTCAGCAAGGGGAGAGGACTTCAAACTGCACCATTGTCCCTGGGGCTTCCTGCTGTGGGGAAATGTCTTGTGCTGGAGGCAAAGCCCAGTGCTGGTGGTGTGGGAGGTGTGGAAGAGGAGAACCAGGCTGGAAAATGTGAATTAGGAACCTGGTGCCCCTCTTGTGTCTCTCAGGGTGTTCTGGAAGCTGTCAGTGCACGGATCCCCTTGGGATCCAGAATTCTTCTGGTGAACAGGAGCAGCTCCAAGGCCAGGAGCCCCCAAAGCCCACAACTCTGCCTGTTTTGGGGATGTTGGTGTGAAATCTGCTCACCCTGAGTGTGGCCTGCACCCACCCTGTCACACTCACCACCAGAGATCCACAGCTGGAAAAAGCAGCAACGAATAATGCAATTTGTAAATTAATGAACTTCTGCTCAGGGCTGCAGCTCTCCAGGCTGGGCCAGAAGGGCTTTCCCAGGGAATGGCAGGAGGGATGGGCCTTGCCCAGCTGTGCAGGGTGGGATCACAGAGCTTCTTCTCCAGAGCTCCCTCGTGGAGCATCCCAGCTCCTGCCTTTCCCCTGTCAGCCTGAGTCCGTGCAATTCCCCTGCCAGGGGAGGTGTTTTCCCTGCAGTCTCACTCTGCAAAGTTTCTCCTCTTCACGTGTTTTGTGTCACCTCAGTCAGTGACTCCTGCAGCTCTGTGCACTCCTGGATCAGCCCTGGCACACGAGGGGTGCCCGTGGAACACAAGGAGCCTCCTGCTATTCCTACCACTCCCAGCAGCTTCCTCCCAGCTCCACAGCCTCTCCCAACTGTGGAAAATTCACATTCTCTGAAAAAATCCCTTCACCCAGGATTTTTCTCCTGGGAGGCTGAGAAGCCTCAGAGAAAAGGAAAACAATTCTTATCTCATTTGCTTCTCCTGTGTTGTGCTTATGGGGAATGTGTTTAGAGATTGTTTACCCACAGGTGATTGTTCCATTGAATTCTGCTGTGAGTTGTTTTCACTCTTTGGCCAATCAGGGCCAAGCTGTGCTGGGAGTCTGGAAAGAGTCACGAGTTTTCATTATTATCTTTTTAGCTTTCTGTAAGTATCCTTTCTGTATTCTTTAGTATAGGATAGTATTCTTTAACGTAATATAGTGTAATAAAGTAATAAATTAGCTTTCTGATAAGATGCAGTCCTCCTCATCATTCCTTCCTTTGTTGGTGGCCCTGCATTTACAACACGCCACCATCCCTTTATTGCAGTCACCCTCAAGCAGGGAGCCACAGAAGGCTCTCCCCTCCCTGTGCCCTTGCCTGGAGCACTCCAGCCTCTTCCGATTGCATTCATTCCCTTTGGAAATGCAGTAATGGCACCTGACACCTCCTGGGACACTCTGTGGGGAGGAATTCACAGTTTCAGTCCTAATGAGGAGCCAATTGCTGTCTTCAGCTGGGCTCTGCCCTTGGTGCCATCACAGTGGCACAGAGAGAGGGGTCACTGAGGGCTCAGTGTGGCAGAACTGCAGCTGGAGAGGGCAAAGCTCAGCACCAGCCTTCCCTGAGGGTGCAGGATCAGCCCTGCACCACAGCAGTGCCATTTATTCACTCTGGGCTGCTCTCCCTTTTCTCAGTTTACGCTTTGGATGGATGGGTTTGGTTCTGTGGAGAAGAGGCTGCTCCAGGTGAATTCCTCCTTCCATGAATAGGATCTCACCCTGCCAGGCCCTGCACTGGTCCAAGGGCCTGCAGTGCTGGGCAGAGCTCCCAGGAAGCAAATCCTAAAGCCTCACAGTTCCTCACTAATGAGCACCAGGCTTCGCCAACCCTCAGCTCCTGAGGCTGCTTCCAAGACAAGTTCTGCTGCCTCCCTTCCAGAGAGGGAGGAATTCAGGAATGCAGAAGGAAAAAGAGTTGCCTGTGGCCAGACAGGATCAGTCAGGCCCAGGAACTGTCCCAGATTTAATTATCAGGAATAGTTACTGGTCACTAATGGTTTACTAATGGTGTTCCATCACTTGTGATGGATTGCAGAGGCATAGGAGACCAGGAGTGCCATTCCAGCTGCCTGCAGCAGCTCCTGCATCCAAGCATGAGATTTGATTGTCTTTAGCTCAGCTCCCAATTGTGAGAGTGAGAAAATCCAGGGGCTATATTTAACTCCTGCTTCTGGGGAGTCTTGTCACAGCTCCTCGTGTTCAGCACTGCTCAAACAAAATATTCCCTGGATTGGCGTTCTGCTTTTCCACAGAGCCTCTGTTCTTGTGCTCAGCACTGCTCAAATGAGGTACTCTGTGGATTTGGGGCTCCCCATCCCCTCAGAGCCTCTGTTCTTGTGCTCAGCACTGCTCAAACGAGGTACTCTGTGGATTTGGGGCTCCCCATTCCCTCAGAGCCTCTGTTCTTGTGCTCAGCCCTGCTCAAACAAAATATTCCCTGGATTGGGGTTCTCCTTTTCCACAGAGCCTCTGTTCCTGTGCTCATCCAAGGTACTCCATGGATCTGGGGCTATCCAGTCCCTCAGAGCCTCTGTTCTCATGTTCAGCACTGTTCAAACAAGGTATTCCAAGGATTTGAGGCTCCCCATTCACTCAGAGCCTCTGTTCTTGTGCTCAGCACTGCTCAGACAAGGTACTCCATGGATTTGGGTGTCCCAATTCCCTCAGAGCCTCTGTTCTCGTGTTCAGCACTGCTCAAACAATGTACTCCATGGATCTGGGGCTCTCCTGTCCCTCAGAGCCTCTGTTCTTGTGTTCAGCCCTGCTCAAACGATGTACTCCATGGATCTGGGACTCTCCTGTCCCTCAGAGCCCCATTCTCTGCCTGCCTTGCCGTGGCTGAAGCAGGAACCCCTCAGGGGTGCCGTTATTTGGAGGGCTCACCTGGACCCTTGCCTGGCCCCCAGGTGAGCAGGAGCCAGAGCTGCTCAGTGTCCCCTCAGCAGCAGCACCAGGGTCACACCCAGCTGAGTGCCACCAGCCCTCTGTAACAGGGGCACCCTGGGGAAATGCTGGCCTTGGGGTGAGGGGTGCCTGGGTGATGAATAAAGAACCCTCTCTGCTTCAGACTGTAAGGAAAATTCAGAATTCAGCCTGAACTTAGGGAGTGTTCCAAGAAAATATTTCATGAGAAATTTTGCATGTTGGGGGTGTTTGAGGGAGTGAAAGTTGGTCTCTCTTGAGGGTGCTGGGACTTGGGATCACCCTGGCTTTACTGGGATCACTCTGGTTGTATTGAGATCACTCTGGTTCTATTTGGATCACCCTGGTTTACTGGGATCACTCTATTTTTATTGGTATCTCCCTGGTTTTATTGGAATCACCCTGGTTTTATTGAGGTCACTCTGGTTTTATTAGGATCACCCTGGTTTTCCACAGCTGTGTCGCCACAGAGCTGCTCCCTGGGACTGTGAGGCCCCTGGACCTTTTTATGAACACAATTATTTTATGTCAGTTCCAGATGTTTCCTGCTGCTCACCTCTGTCAGAACTGAAGGTTTGGGCAGATCCTGTGGAAGAGCCCCCGTCCCTGTGGTGCCCCCAATTGTGTGAGGTGACCCTGAGGTGTCCCCCAGCTCCCTGGGGGGCTCCTGGCAGCATCTGGGGCTGGCCATGGTGGCACACTCAGCGAGCCATGGGCCCATATTGCCATTTGGAAATGATTTGTTCTCTTCAGCTGATTTAGAGCCAGGGGTTTCTGAAGCAGAGCTGGCAGGGAAGGGGAGCTCTCAGAGCAAAGATTCCAGCAGAGCCCTGTGACACTTCCCATGCCACAAACCTGCTTTTTTATTGTCTTCTTTTAACTTTTGAGACTTTGTGTGTGTTCAAATAAAAAAAGTTTAAACTGATGGTGCCTGAAGGGATCAGAGCCCCAGTGATTTAAGCTGTTTCTCATAACATATCAAGATTCTTCTCCTGCTGTGGAGCAGTAACAGGGTAATTACTGCCAGGGCCTTTGGCAGGATTGTCCAGATCAGCTCTCAGAAGCTGCTGAGATTCCACCAGGCCTTTAGTTATGGGACATGAACTCATTTGGAACAGAGCACAAGGAAGAAGGAAAGAAGCAGCAGCATCATTTCAGCTTCTGCATCCTAAGGGAATTTCAGCATTCTTTATTTTAAAGGGATGGCCCCAGCCCTTTGGGAATTGCTGATTGTGAAAAATGCATATTTTATGACTGGATTTTCGCAAATATTAAAATGAATATTATATGTGTTATGTTAGAAAGTTATGCTGTATTAATTTTCTTAAGTACTGTGTTAAATGTAGTTTTATGTTATAATATAATGTTAAAATAGAAACTATGCTATGTAGGATACTTTTTTAAAGAAAGGACTCAGACTGAGATAGCAGCAACAGGACAGCTAAATCTTTCAGAGGAAGATAATTTATTGCTCCATTATCAGAAGAAATGCACTTCCTGCCTTGCTCAGCCCTGAAGATGCTGTTAGGATTCAGAGGAAGAAGCTGACACTGACCAGACAGAATCCTGTGTTTGAATGGAATTTATGCATCATGTATGAGATGTATGAATATGCAACAGGCTGTTGTGTTTTAGGGTTAATCCTCTATTAATGTGGGTCCTTTTTTGGGCTTATTTTGCCCAGAAAGAGGTACCGGGACTGTCTGTAACTCTTTGTTTCTATTGTCTCGTATTGTCTCGTAAATCCAAATTGTCCAAATTTTTATTACTCTAATTATTGCTATTTTTACAACCATTTTATTACTATTAAACTTTTAAAATTTTACAAACAAGTGATTGGCATTTTTCACACTGATGGAACCCCATTTCGCACTTCCATCTGGAGTTTCTCTGCTATGTGACCCCGTTGTCTTCAGAGCATTCCACACTCACAGCAGACTGGGCCATCAGTGGATGGAGGAATGCCCTGTTCAGGCGCCATTTGTAGCAGCCTGAATTGCTGCCAGCACAGTCCAGGGTAAAGAAGCAGAAAGGACCTTTGCATTATATCCACAGATGTTTTATTCAGCCATGGTGAGATGTTCAGGTCCCAGCACCCAGCGAATCTGACTTTCTCTCTCTACTGTGGCCTGGGGTGGAGCCTGGTCTCGGGGCAGTACAAAGATGAGGGCCAAGCAGGGAGCAGGGAAGGAGTGTCTCAGGAACATAGGAACAGGGGAAGGAGCCAATGGGGTCTAACAGTTTTTTGAGGGAAGCTTCTTGTGTCTCCCTAGACCAGGGAATGTCTCCACAGAGGAAAACTCCCCCACCATCACAATGTTTCTCTGTATTTGACCCTGGGATCGTGTCCTGTTGTGGTGTGCTGTATTGTCCCATTTTGGCCTTCCAGGTCACTTTCCCAGGTGTGCCTATACTCTCTCCCTTCCCCCTTACCCCCATGCTGAGTGAGTCCTGTCACTCAGACTTAGCATTCCAGCAAGGCATCGTGTGGTTGGTCAAGTTCAAAGGATGCCACTCAGGCCCAGGGGTCATTGGCCTGTCTGGGTGTCATCTTCCCCTGAGACCCTGCCCCTCTCACCTGGTTGGTGGCTCACCTGTACCTCCCCTCCCCCTGTCCCTGAGCTTAAAAAGGTCATCAGACCATGCGGTCGGGGTTCTGTTGGAGCAGGTCCTCACGTTCAGACCTCTGTAACCATGGAGTAAACCTCTGGACATTAAACCTTCCAGCAGAATCCTCTCCTTTTTCTCTTCACCATCGCCTGAAGCTATTCCTCTTGAGGTAACGGGGTTCCAACAAGCCTGGACTTGTTCAGTGCCCAGCTGCAACCACCAGCAAGCCAAGGTATCTCTGGGGTGATACACCGCAGTTGCTGCCTTTGGCCCAGCAGCGAGGGTCAGACTGGCCCAGGCACAATCTAACTGGTAATATTGGGAGCCTTTTTTTCCAATAGTGTCCCTCATGGACAGCACAGCTTTGCTCTCCAAACCCCTGGATAAGAACATTTCCCAGAGCTAATTCCTGCAGTGCTTTCCTGGATGGCACAAAGCAGCTGGGAAATGGTGTGGAGAAAATCACAGCAGGACCTGGGCAAGAGAAGTTTTGTGACTTAATTGTGCCCTTTCTCTGCCTGAAGGGCTCCAAGAAACTTGGAGAGGGGCTTGGGACAAGGATGGAGGGACAGGACACAGGGAATGGTTTGGAATATCAGAGAGAACAATCTGGAAATGCACAGGGAGCAGCTGCAGAGGGACAGGGACAGAGTGTGCCCCATGACCAGGACAAGGAGTCACATCTGGCAAGAACAGAGGAAATTTAGGTTAAAAACCCTAAATGAGATGTCCAGGGAGCTCTGGAGGGGCCAGGGTGGTGCTGAGGCTCCATCAGAGCCATAAACACAGACTGGACAAACACACAGTGACTGAGGCCAGGAAACCCTGCCTGCAGTGGGAAAAGGAACCCCCAAACCTCTCTGGGTTCCCTGGAAACCCCTGAACATTCCCAATTTCCCAGACCTTGTGCTGACTCTCTCTAGATGCTCCCCATCCACCCCAATGCCCATGTCCATGGGACCTACAGGGTGTCCCTTCCCTGGGCAGGAATTTTCCAACCTGCCAGGCCCAGGGGGCATCTCTGCATTAAAACCTGACACAGCCAACCCCAAATCAGTCCTGCTAATGAGCTGGTGTCTTAAAAAACCCCAGGCATAATGCAAATCATATGCAAATGAGGCCACAGCAACAGATTGAGCCCATGAACCTTTTGGAAAACTTCTGAGGCTGGAACAGGGCATATGGGAAGAGCTTTAAACCCAGCCACAGAACGAGACTGGAGCGGATTAAAGGTGCTTTGCAGGGAACCTGTGGCCATGAGAGCTGGGAAAAGGCACAAAGGAGGCACCATGTGGATGCTCCAGCTGAGGATGAAGGGGGTTTTGATCTCAGCCCATCCTGCAGAGCTCCAGAGCCTCAGCTGCAGTGTTTCATTAGGAGCCCCGCCTGGATCTCGCATACAGGGGCAGCAGGGAGGGAGGGAGGTGCTTCCAGAGGGATCCAGCCTGGACTCAGGGAGGGAATGGAAATGAAATTTCCCACCCTCCATCCCTGGGAGCTCCAGGGATCTATTGCTTCCTGCTTTCCCCAGGTTTTTCCCTCAGGAGCTGGAGCTGAAGGAGCCTTTAGCTGGGTGGGAGATGCCCAGCCCTGTGGGACTCCTCCTCGGCTCAGAGCCTGGACTCCTCCAGACTCTGCCATAATTCCAGTTCAATAAAAGATCCCAACTAAAGCACCTGTTCCAGGGCCCCTCTGTCCCAGCAGAGCACACAAGATGATTTATGTAGGACTGGGAAGGACATTCCAGCCCACTGCACCCTCAGGACCATTAACATCATTTTATGAAGCTGAAATTCATTTTAAAATTAGAGATATTCCTTAATCCCTGCTGCTGTGGCTGGGTCACTGTTCCACAGCCTTTGCTCGTTTTCCAGGCTATTGGTTTTTTTTTTCTGTGGCAAGTCTGGCCTGTAAGGAGAGGATTTCCTGCCCCCCTGGGGCCTGCCCAGAAATGTCTTTATGGAGTTGATCTCCTCACACAGCAGGAACCTGCCAGAGTCACTCTGGAGAGGTTCCAGAGAAAAGGCAGGTGCTGCAAGGGCTGTGGCTCTTTGGTCTGAATTTATGAAGTCCTGGGATATCCTGAGCTGGGAGGGACCCCCAGGATCATCCAGTGCAGCTCCTGCCCTGCCCAGATGCCCCACCAATCCCACCCTGGGCACCCCTGGAAGCCCAAAACCCTCCTGGAGCTCTGTGCCCATTCCCTGGGGAGCCTGGGCAGTGCCAGCACCTCTGGGGAAGAACCTTTCCCAAAATCCAGCCTGAGCCTCCTTGGCACAGCTCCAGCCCTTCCCTAATTCAAAGGAGGGCTCAATTCAGACCAAATAGGTCAATAAAGTCATCCCTTCAAAAAGTCTGGACTCTGTCACCTTTCTTCACTGCTCTGGAGGGGGAGGAATAATTTGGTACCCAAAGCTGATTTCCCCACCATTTCCATATTTCCATTCCCTCAGCAGGAACAGAGGGAGGGGAACAGTAAACAAATGACAGAGCCAGCAGAAATTCAGGTTAAAGATAAACCCTTGTCCATCGATCCAGGTAACGACTTGGAAATGGGAGTTTGGAGACACAGGGAGAGTTTTGTGCACAAACCCCAGGGCTGCATTTAGCAGCTGCCCCGGAGGTGGCAGGAGGCCCTCAGCAGGCAGGTGACACTCAGGGGATGGCCCTGGGGACAGCGAGGAGGGCTCTGAGCCTGCCATGGGACACCTCCTGAGCCCAGCTCGCTCCCACAGCAGGGAGGAAGGAGGGGAGGGAGGGAGGAAGGAGGGGAGGGAGGGAAGGAAGGAAGGGAAGGAAGGGAAGGAAGCTCAGCTTGGGGTCTGTGCCCCTGCAGGGGAGGCAGAGCTGTGCCCTGGCTGCTCTGACAGCCCCAGGAACCCCTCTGAGCCGAGATCGTTCTACTCTCCTGCTGTGAGGACACTTCAGGCAAGTCCTGATCAAAGGGGTTTGGGCTGAGCTGCCTCGGTGCCTGAGCTGAGCTCAGCAGTGAGGGAGGCACAGACTCAGCCCAGCATCCCTGGCTGGGACCTGCCCAGGATTCCACTGTGAGAGCTGAGCTCAGCTGCTGCCTCCTCTCAGGAGTCTCAGAGGATCACAGAATTCCAGGATGGTTTGGGTTGAAAGGGACCCCCAAGCCAGTTTCACCCCTGCCATGGCAGGGACACCTTCCACTGTCCCAGGCTGCTCCAAGCCCCGTCCAACCCGGCCTTGGGCACTGCCAGGGATCCAGGGGCTGCCCCAGCTGCTCTGGGCACCCTGTGCCAGGGCCTGCCCACCCTCCCAGGGAACAATTCCTAATTCCCAATCTCCCATCCATCCCGGCCCTCTGGCAGTGGGAGCCATTCCCTGTGCCTGTCCCTCCATCCCTTGGAAATCCTCTCTCTCCAGGTTTCCTGGGGCTCCCTCAGGCCCTGCAAGGCCACAGTGGGGTCGCCCCTGGTCTCCTCTCCAGGTCAGCACCCCCAGCTCTCCCAGCAGAGCTGCTCCATCCCTGGCATCACCCTGGAGCCTCCCTGGGCCCTGAAGCAGCTCCATGTCCCTCCTGTGCTGGGCTCTGCAGGTGGGGTCTCACCTTAGCAGATCCCCTAGGCTCTCTGCTTGTCATCCCAGGGTTAATTCACTCTAGGGAAGGAAAACAATTTAAAATTACAGTTTCTGCCAGTTCACTGAGTTTGTCACTGTGAAAAGGTGCTCATCAGCTCAGGGCTCTGGTTTTGGGGTTGGATGCACCAGGATCACTGGAATTCCACAGCCCAGTGTCCATCACCCACAGGATTCTGTCCCTCCCAAAAGAGCCCCCAGGAAGTGCAGGAGTCTCTCAGGGAAAGGCCACACCACCCAGCAAAGGGCTCTTTTACTGCTCAGTCTTTCTCAGACCTGTGGTTAATTAATTGCCAATTAACTCCCAAGCCTGGGCACTCCCTGCAGTTAAGAGCAGGATGCAGGTGGGAGCACTCTGCCCCACACAGCCTGGGCTGTGCCTGGCCTGGAACAGCTCTGGGGTAGGGCTGTGCTCCAAACAACCTTCACCAGTCTGCTCTTAATTATCTCCAGTTCACTGCCAATTAACTCAGGGCCAAACCCTTGCACCTGAAGGCCTTAAACCAAAGCTTTTGAGGTTTGTTCTCAGCTGCCTGAGGCTGAAGGCCAAACACAGCGTCCCCAGAAGGCTGGGGGCGCTGGCATCTCTGGGACCAGGCAGGGAGAGCACCTTCATCCTGTTATGAGTAGAAAAGTTGTCCATTTTTTTTTAAAAGGTTGCAGAGTTAAACCAATTGCTGCTAAGTTGGAGTTTTAACTTTTGTTGTTAATAATTTCATGTTGTAATCACCTGCTGTTAATAGTTTTTCTTTAATGACCTGTTGTTGATAGTTAGAAATCCCCCTTTGTGGAGTATCACCCTGCTGATTCCTGGAAAATGGCACCCGGGACTGTAAGGAGGAGGTGACATCAGGGTAGGCATGCAAATGTGGAAACACCTCACCACATCTAGCAGGAAAAACCTCTAAAACCACAAGCCACCATGGAATTAAGAGATGTAGGTGATGTCCAGAGGTAAGAAAGTGAACCCAGTGTCTGCTAAGATCCTTTTTACCTTTCACCTTAACCTAAAGAATGTTGGCTAGAAAGAGGACCTGAAATGTCAAACTGAAAAATGGAATCTCCTGATGCTCTGGTGAGGACAGAAGCCCCAACTGTGTCCACAGACCAGCAGACACAGCTGCACTCTTCATGCTCCTCCATGCCACTCCTGAGAGCAGCAGTGGCGTGAGCACGACCCGTCGGTTCTCCCTACCCGAGCTGATTTTTAGTAAAGGCATTAAAAAGGAGAGAGATCTCCTGCCCTATTTATTTCAATCTCAGGACCCAGCTCCTGGTTCTCCCTTTGGACCCAAACCTGAGCCCTCTCTGGCCCTGCTCTCAGTTGGGTGTTGTAAGAGATGTTCTGAATTTTCCCTCATTTGCTTCACAACCATCGCAAGAACAGAGAGCAGGACCCTGAGGACCCCGACTGGAGTTCTGGCCTGGTTGAGGTGGATGCTCGCTGAGTGTTCAAAGCTGTGTCTGCAGTGACTGCTTCCAGCAGGGCCTGCCAAGGAGCAGCTCACAGAAGGCTAAAAGATACTAATGAAAACTCCTTCCAGAGCCCCAACACAGCTTGGCCATGATTGGTCATTAAGTAAAAACAATTCACATGAAACCAATGAAACAATCACCTGTGGATAAACAATCTCCAAACACATTCCAAAGCAGCAAAATACAGGAGAAGCAAATGAGATAATATTGTTTTTCTTTTTTCTCTGTGGCTTCTCAGCTTCCCAGAAGAAGCACCTTGGGCAAGGGGATTTTTCCAGAAAATATGAAAGTGACAGCAGAGTGGCTGCCAAGGAGGAATTGCTTGTTGAGGTGCCCAGAAGGGCACCCATAGCCCTATACGCTTGTGTCTGCTTCACAAGAATGGCCCAGGAATTTCCCACCTCTTGGCCAAATGAACTTCCAGGGGTAACTTTGGTGGTCTCCCATGGAAAACCCTTCACCTGCTTCACTACCACCGTGAGGGATGGAGATTGAAGCCCCCTGCCAAGGACTGAGACTGAGACCCCTGCAATCCTAATGGGGGCAGGGACTGGCCTGATTGGAGCGAGATGTTTGCCCAGGTGTGTTCCCTGGACCAGGAAAACAATGGGTCTGTCACTGCTGAGAACATGGACTGTCTGTGCCCGTTTTCAATACCTGCTGCCCTTCAGTGATTTCAAGAGACTCATTCTTCATTGTCCTGTACCTGTTCTCCCCTCTGCAAAGGACTATAATAGACCCTGAGTTAACCAGGAGACTTTGAGATTCTCCCTGATGTGACAAGACGCATTTCCATTGTCCAGACCTTGAGGATTTCATCCCTGCGTTGGTAGCTCTACCCTTTCCCCTCTCTCTCTCTCTTTTTATCTCCTTTCTAAATCCCTCTATTGCATGTGCTGTGGTCATTCAATAAAGGCGTTATTTTAAAAATACACCTTTACAATCAAAAGGTGTATTTTATACATAAAATTATGTATATATATATATATATACACATATATATGTATTTATATATAAATCAAAACAAAATTCAGTTTTCATTGATACTGCAATCCCCTCCATGTTGTTTTTGCACTCTGAGTTAATGAACCCTCAGGACCCCTGCTAGCACGAGCTGATCGTGACAGGTGTGGCTCCCAGGAGGCACTGCAGGGACTGGGCAAAATCAAGGAAACAAAGAAGTTTCAGGGGTTTCTCCCAGGGAGAAGGAGCAGCACTCTCAGGTGGTCCAGGAGCAGTTTTGGGAGTGTTCTCTGCTCCCCATGGAAACAGGGAAGAGATGATGTGGGCACAGCTGGGGTGGGGATAATCACAGAGCTGCTGCTCCTGCCTGGTTGGGAGCACGCCTGAGCTCAGCCCCCTGTGCTCATTCCCCTGAACTCACCCCTCTGTGCTCACCCCCCTGCGCTCACTGTCCTAGGGTGACATTACAATGCTGATATCCCCATCCCTGTGTTCTCTTTATGCTGGATATCATGTCCTGTACCTTCAAGACTGGCTCTGAAGAGCAAATGTTTTGTTTTGGTTTTGCTCTCAGCTGCTCCCCCACGGCTGGTGGGACACAGCCACAGGGCAGTACATGGTGCTGCTTTTGCATTTTGCTTGGCTTTGCGCTTTGCTCTCACTCTTCCTTCTGCTTTGCTCCTGCTTGCTCTTGCTTTTGCTCATTAGTTAGTTTATCTAAGCAGTCCATATTTTCATTTTCCCTGGATTGTTTCTCCTTTCTCTTTTTTGGACCTACTCAAACCTGCTCCGGACTGGGACCTGGAACACCGAGAGTTTGCACCTTGTGGCTGCAGCAGCTGCCCCAGCACAGGAGGGACTGAGAACAGAGCGACCACCCCCAAGAGAGACTTTCTGAATTTGTCATCTTTTTCAAAGCGGTGACAGAGTGGTGTCATCTGGTATTGTTCATTTTGTGTGCTGGGGGTGCTGTGCCTGTTAAATAAACAGGTTCTTTCCACTTCTCTCCAAGGAATCCTTCCCTACCTGGTTGGGGGGAGGGACTGTGTGGGTTTGCTTTCTGGAGGGGCCCCTTTCGGAGGTTTTCTCCCAAATTTGCCCTAAACCAGGACAGTCACACATCTGAGTGTAGATACTTGAGCTCACCCCCCTGAGCTCACCCACCTGAGCTCAGCCCCTGGCAGCTCTGGCTCCCTCCTGAGCCCTGGAGTGCAGCAAACATCCCCTGAGCTCAAACCTATTTTAAGGAGCTGGGCTCAGCAATCATGAAATGCTTTTATTCCCCCACACCCACAACCCCTAGATCAGAGCTCTCTAGGAGATAAATTGCAATTTTCCATGTGGTGCTAGCCTTCAGCCTCACCTGAGGATGCTAGGCATCCCCATGAGCCAACTTTGGAGGGAGAAACCCCAAAACCTTCCACATTTCCCACACCGTTCCCAGGGTTCTGGGGTTTAGGAACCAGCCCTCCCCAAGCCAGGCTCACAGCTCTGCTGGGCAGGACTGGGGAGGCAGAAGGATTAAACTCTTCGTTAATGTCTCACCTTCCTCACAGAGCCTGAGTGTTGCTCAGGACTCCTCTGTCACTTTCCATTCAATTGTGTCTGCTCCAAATAAAGAGTTCAGGGTAAATTGTTGATAAAAGTGAAATTCAGGGGTTTTGGGGGGACAAAACTTTCTACAGAGCAGCTCCAAGTGCTGCTGGTTCTGCAGGACTGCCTAAGCACAAAGCAGTGGGAGCCTGGCCTAGAGCCCAGTGCTCCCAGGTGATCCCAGGTATCCACAGAGAGGGAGCAGCAGGAATTTTAACAGCCGCTAAACTGGACCCCTTGTCCCTCACAAACTGGAATCATCCCTGTATTCCTGGTGCATTTACCTGCAGTGAAACACAGGAGCTAAAAAGATTTCCTTCCATGCCCAGCAGCAGCCCAGGTGCAGGAGTGAGGGAGGAACACATTGGTGAGCAGCACATTTGGCAGGAGCTGGGAAATGCCTTGGCTGAGCTCTCCAGAGCTGTTGTTTGACCACTGGAAGGGCTGGAACAGTGTCAGCATTGCTGTGTCTGAACAAAAATGTGCAAATTGTTCCAGGAATTCATCTCAGAGGTCACAGAAATGGGGCCAAAACTTCTCAGGGGAGAGACAGAGCTGTGTAGGAAATTAAATCTGAGCAAATTACTTGGGAACACAAACCCCAGCTCAGCCTGTGCCAAATCCCACTGGAATTTCAGTCCTGGAGCAGCACAGCTGGAGCAGAATCCCCCAGGCAAGGGCCACTTCCAGCCCTGGCCAGAGTTTGCAACTGAGGAAAACTGAGACCCCAAAAAGCAAGAACCCCATTGAGCCCAGGTGTGACAGAACACTCCCCAGGCACCCCTTCCCCACCCCACAGGAACTGTCCCCATCAGGCAGGGGAGCAGAGAGGGGCTCCCAGGGAATTCCAAGTTCCAGAATTCCCAGCACCCTGCACAGCTCAGGGCACCCCCTCTCCCTCAAACCCCTTCCACCCGTCCCCTGGAAGTGCCAACAAGGAATTCGACACCATTTTGTTTGCTTGTGCCAAGTGCAGAGGGGAGTGGAGTTAATTTTATTCCAGGCTATTTCTCCTGGGAGCAGAATGATTTTGCTGGAATAAAGTCTCCTGGAGAGTCTCCCCTCAGATCCAGGATTTGTGGCAGGAGAGCTCTGCCAGACCCACGATAAGGATGCTCCACTCCAGGTCCTGAAACTTGTTTTATCCCTGGGTACTCATCCCCAGAGTGCCCCACATCTAATGGAAGTGGAAGAAGGATGAGACCTTCCAGTTTATTGAGTAATTCCAGCCTCTTTCTGTGATCATCACCCCAACTGCTGCTTCCTCTAAATCAAGTGGAATTGCTTTGCTCTCTCATTGCAAAAACGAAACCAGTGAAATCCACTTCTTATATTTGTGGAGCGTTGGGGAAAAATAAAAGAAAACATAAAGCAAGAAAAAAAGAGAAACTGGAAAAACAATAAGTGGGTTTTTCCCCCTACTCATTTAATTTTTGAGGATATTGTAAACAAAGAAAGTATAAAGCAAGAGAAAAAGAAAATCTGGGATTAAAAGGTATTTGTAGGTACTCTAATAAATATTTTAAGTATTTGTCCTCTCTAGGGAATACTCTCCCTTTGTTTCAGCCCCACACTCTGGGCTGAGGTTTCTGCCAGTGCAGGGACCTTCCCCAGCCCTGTGCAGGAGCTGCTCCAGAGTCACTCCCCACTGTTCTCCCCAGCATGGAAACAGAATTGGAAATTGGGTGTGAGGAGGAAATGCCTCTGCTGAAAGGTTCCTGTCCCCTTCAGAGGGAGAGGGTGAGGCTGGGACTGGTGACACCTCCCTGCTCCCAAAGCCTGCTCTGGCAATGGTTCTGCTCTGGCAGTGGTTCTGCTGTGACCTGGTTCTGCAGGTCTCCCTCACTGAGGAACTGCAAATGGGATTTGCTGCCTGGGAATGACACCAGGATCCATCTCAAGGCCTCTGTCCCAGAGATTTCTGCTCCAGCTCACTGAAAAGCAGCAGAAGGTCCCTCCCTGATGTCCTCCCTGCCCCACGGTCACCAGGACAGGTCACAGCCAGAACTGCTACTAAATTTTCCATCTAAATTTAATTCCACTAAATTTAATCCAATTTTCCATCTTCTCGCCCCCTGCAGCACTCTGGGCATACCCTGTGGGTTCTTGCCATGGGAATCCTCTGGGATCTGGGCATGAACAGGAGCCTCTTTTCCCACCCATCATTTGCACCACCCTAAAGGTTCATCTCACAATGTTCAACCCCCCTGGCAGTTCCTGCTGCTCTCAGGTTCCTCCTGCCAGGGGGGTTCCTGTCCTGCAGAGCTGCTCAGTCACTCTGGGCACACTCTGCTTTCTCCCAGCCTGCACTCCCAAGGGTCTGGGATGTACATAACACACCGGGGCAGCACTGGGCATTCACAGGGCAGAGGGAAGCAGGGACCTCACCTGAGGAGCAGCCTGGTCACACCCAGCCTCCCCCACCATGAACACCTGCCCCTCCCTGTTGTATTGCACTAAACACAATTATTCTGTATTCTTACAATTATTCTGTATTCTTACACATCCCGACCTGTGGAATGTCATTTGTGCAGAGCTGAATGGGCACAAAGGTGCCTCACTTTGGACAGGGGAGTGGGAAGCACCAAGCTCTGCTCTAATACTGAGATCAAATTCCAAAGCAGCCCCACAGGTGCTTTGTGGCTTTGGAATTGCAGGTCCTGCAAGGTCAAAGGCCACAAAACTGCTTAAAGCTGCTCATTTATGGTCCCTTAGACCCAGACTGAGACCAGACCTGAGATTGAGTGGACCAAGTTCTCCTCAGGGAAGTTGAGTCAGCAAAGGGATCTCACTGACACCCCTGATCCTATAGATGGACAGGATGATTCAATAATCCATTGGAACAGATGAGGGAATTGTTATTGGGACACTGCACTGGGAATATTTAAACTTTATTTATCAATGAACGCACCCCAACCAAACCCACAATCCCCGTGTCCCATCTGTGCCTGGCCATGACCCTTCCCTCGCCAGCTCTGCCATAACAGGGCAGGGTTTAAAGGGTTGTCACCATTAATTAGACCAGAAGTGTTCATATATCCCTTTTGGAGTGACATTCAGGGACACAAAGGGTGGGAGTCACCTCCCCCAACACAGCACCCCTGATTGTCCAAGATCTCCTCTCTGCAGGTCACTGCCTGTTCCAGATTGCAAGGCAAGATGGATTCCATCACCATCTGTATGGCAGTTACATTGGGCAGCTTTCCTTATCTCTTCCACAATCACTCCTCCCTTGGGAGGGGACACCTGCTGATAACAGCTATTGAATGTCACTGCATGGCTGATAAGAACTAGAGCATCCCATTGGGAGATGTGAGCCCAGAGGGAGGAGCCAAGCATTCCTACCTGGATATAATCTGGAGATTCTGAGACAGCAGCACAGCTTCTCCACTGGATTCCCCAGAGGAACAGCAGCTGCCTCTTCCCCTGGATCTTCAGAGGAAGAATACATCCTTCTCTACAGGATCCCTGCTCCAGCAGAACCACCCCTGACACTGCAGGAGGGCTGAGCCACAATTCCAATGGAACTGCTGCCAACACCCTGACCCACAGGGTGTCAGCTTGGGTTCTGACTCTGTCAGTGTTGTTCTAGTGTACTGCATTGTTTATTTTATACTTTATTTTTTCTTCCTATTCAAGAACTGGTATTTCCTGCTCCCATATTTTTGCCTGAGAGCCCCTTAATTTAAAATTTATAGCAATTCGGAGGGGTGGGGAGGGTTTACATTTTCCATTTTAGGGGAGGCTCCTGCTTTCCTCAGCACACACCTGGCTTTCCAAACCGAGACACTGTCCCTGCCCAGACCCTCTGTGGAGGCTGCAAGGGGAGCCCAGCCCCTGCCCATGCCCAGGTGTCTCAGGGCCCTGCCTGGGCTGGGCTGTTCCCCCGGGCAACCCTGCCATGGTCAGGGTGACTTTGTGTCTCCTAGAGCTCAGGGCACTCAGCCCAGAGCTGCTCCAGCCCTCCCAGCTGGGATCCACTGCCCCAGCCCCATGTCCCACCACCAGCCCCTGTCCCCAGGAACACTAACCCCTTCAGAACCGTGTGCCTCAGCTTTGGGCATGAACCACAGCAGCGTTCAAAGTCACCATGTGTCTCTGCCAAGGCTGGGAGCAGCAGCTTGGCTCTTTCATCTGTCAACTCTGCTTTACATCCCCTGTAAATTCCTGGCATCCCATCCCAAAATAACTGCCTCCACCTCAGTTTCAGCCTCCAGCCCATCAGGCTGCTCCTGCTCTGTCACCTTCTGTTCCCCTGTGTCACATCACGGGCTGGCTGTGACAGGACAGGCTTGGCTCCCGCAGCCAGGCGAGCCTGGATGTGTTCAGGAGGGAAAAGGGAGAGGACAGGGAGCCAGCAGTGGAATGAAAGGCAGCACCTTTGATCAGCAGCACCTTGGGCACCCTCCTCAGGGGTGTTTCCTTCCAGCCCTGGGAGCTGTTTGCAGTAGTTCAGCTTCAAATCCTGTTGGATCCTTACACCTCCAAAAGCATCTCCTGCTCTTACCCTGATCATCAGAAGCCCAAGGATCAGATTCCCTGCGCTGGGGAGTGGGGAACAGGATCCTCTCAGCCCTCCCCCACTGACAGATACAGTATAAATATTCCCTGTGCAGTGTCCCCACAGCCATGCATCACCAGGGACTCCATGGGGGGATTTAGGTTTGAAGGATTCTTCATGCCCAGGTGAATGACAGAGCAAACTGGACATGTCACAGTGTCACAGGAAAAGGCCTCTGACACTGAAGCATTTTAGGCACTGCCTTAAGCCCTGCCATGCAAAGCCAGCGGGGAAGAGGAACAAAGAAATGGTGAAACTCCTGAACCCTTCCAGAAGGGGAGATGGGATATTGGGGAAAAAATCCTTCTGTGAGGGTGAGGAGAACCTGGCACAGGGTGCCCAGAGCAGCTGAGGCTGCCCCTGGATCCCTAAAATGTCCAAGGCCAGGCTGGATGGAGCTTGGAGCATCCTGGGATAGTGGAAGGTGTCCCTAGGTGGGACTGGATGGGCTTTAAATTTCTTTCCACCCCAAACTGCTTCTCTGATATCCCTGCTTTACTCCAGGCTGAAAGGGGCTGATCAACAGACCTCAGTTATGTTGCTAAATAAGAGCACGGATGGATCCCAAAGCTACAGAACATTCCCTCCCTCCAGAGACAACTGTCAGCCTCCACTACAGGCTGTTATTAATAATTAGTAGCTATGGCAATATCCTACAGGGGTAAAATGGAGTGCTCAGAACTCCTGAGAGGGGCTTTGCAGTGGCAGTGACACTCCTGGATGGCCTGGCAGTCACAGTGACACTGATGGGAGAGGAATGTTTGTTGTTCCCTGTGCAGACACACACAGGGTGGGTTGGTGTGCTGCCCAGGGCACAGTCTCAGCTGATGCAAGGAGACAGCTCCCAAAGAGCAGGTGATCATCTGCCCTTGAAAGGCCAGGGAGGGATGGCTCATGCCCTTGCTTTGGAAATGCCAGATGGAAAGGAGAAGGGAGACTAAAAATCTGCAGAGTTTCTGTGAGGACAGAGGGCTTTGATCTCCTTATGGACAGCAAGGAGCACTTCCTCCTTAGCTGCTCCATTTTACCCTCTGAAATATCTTTTCCAGCAGAGAGAGGTGAGGCTCACTGGGCTGGCACAGGAGTGGGACAGGAGGGAACTCTGGAGCCTCACAGAATGTGCTGTCCCTGCAGGGCACATCCTGCCCCGGGCAGGTGGCACCTGGACACGGGGACAGAACTGCCCCTTGTCCCACATTGCAAGGCAAGATGTATTCTATTGCCATCTGTCAGAGGTGGGGCAGTTCTCTGCTGTTCATTGGGCAGTTTTTATTTATCTCTTCCACAGCCAATCCTCCCTCCAGGGAGACACCTGCTGATAACAGCTATTGAATGTCACTGCATGACTGATAAGAGCTACAGCATCCCATTGGGAGATGTGAGCCCAGAGGGAGGAGCCAAGCATTCCTACCTGGATATAATCTGGAGATTCTGGAACACCATCACGGCTTCTCCACTGGATTCCCAGAGGAACAGCAGCTGCTTCTTTCACTGGATCTTCAGAGGAAGAATACATCCTTCTCTACAGATCCCCCTGCTCCAGCAGAACCAGCCCTGACACTGCAGGGGGGCTGAGCCACAATTCCAATGGAACTGCTGCCAACACCCTGACCCACAGGGTGTCAGGCTGTGTTCTGATTCTGGCAGTGTTGGTTTGATTTATTGCATTGTTTATCTTTTTATTTTCTTCCCTATTAAAGAACTGTTATTCCTGCTCCCATATCTTTGCCTGAGAGCCCTTTAATTTAAAATTCATAATAATTTGGAGGGAGGGGGTTTGCATTTTCCATTTCAGGGGAGGCTCTTGCCTTCCTTAGCAGACACCTGGCTTTCCAAACAGAAACATCCTCTAACCTCATCCTCAAAGCTTCCCCAGGGTGGAGCTCGCTGGTGGCACACCAGGGTCAGGGTGATGCTTCCCACCTCTCCCACTCCAGCCCTGTGCCTGGAGCAGCCACCAGACTGAGCATCTGCACATTCAGCTCAGAGGCCAAAAGGAGTTTGAACGGGCTCAGGCACCTTGGTCCCTGCCCTGGTGTGCCACTGGCAGCCTGGCTCAGCCCACAGGGCTGGGACAGCAAAGGGATCACCCTGCCGGAGCCTTATTGTAGAGGCAGGGAGACCCCAACACAGCAAATAATGTGCTCTGACTACATGATTCAGGAATGGGAATAATGTGCTCTGACTCCATGATTCAGAAATGCTGAATAAATGCTTTATTGCATGAATAAATGCTTTATTAAGCTATACTATATTATACTAATACTATATTAAATTACATACCAAAGAGATACTATACTAAAGAATACTACAGAGATTCTTTACTACAAAGATACTAAAGAAAAACCCATGACTCTCTGAGACAGCCTGGACACACATTGGCCAAGAAATCCAAACAACCTACACTGGTGTCCAATTAACAAATTACTTTGGGTAAACAATCTCCATAACACATTCCACATGTGCCAAACAACAGGAGCAGTGAATAGAGATAAGAATTGTTTTCTCTTTTCTCTCTGTGCTTCTCACTGCCTTCCCCAGGAAAAATCCTTGGACAACTTGTGCCTGCTGCTCTCTGTAAAGAGAGCTGTGGCCACAGAGCCTCACATGGATTGCAGGGTGCCAGAGACGTTCTCTGTCCCTGGAGCTCCTGAAAGAGCCTCCTGGAGCTGCTGAAAGATCATCCTGGGTCTCCTGGAGCAGCCCCTGGGGCTGTGCAGTGACATTTCCCTGCCGTGGGATCAGAGGCTGCAGCCAGGAGCTGTCTGTGCCTCCTGTCACCTGCTCTGAGCAGCTTCAGCAGGAGGAGAACAGCAATCTGTGACTCCAGGTTAATGGCTTTGCTGTTCTGCCTTATCAGGCGTCTCCTACAGCTGCTCCTGGGATGGGGATGGATTTCCAGCCTCAGCAGTTAACGAGGGAGAGGGAAGGAAAGTGCTCACACTTTGTCATTCTGTTTTTATTGACCCCTGGATTAAATGTTTAATTTCCAAACACTCCCTCTGGGTGAAAGCCACCCTGCAGTCAATCAGAGACATTCTGGGCCATTATTGAAAAGACAAAATTGCTGTGTCTGACTGCAAACCCCCACAGCTCCATTCTCTCACTGGGGACAGGGTTTGTGCTCAAGGTTGAGCTCTGCTGTCCCAGCCCTGAGCTGGACCCAGCCCTGAGATCCGGATGGGCTCAGCATAGGGATAATCTGTGCCTAAATCAGCCTGGGCTCTGTTCCAAACTCCCAGAGGTCCTGCAGGAGCTCTCCTAGTGCAGGTCATGGTGTCACTGTAGCTGCTCCAGCCCACAGTGACAGTGGGGTAACTCAATTCCTCACCAAGCATTCCTGCAGTGCCTGAGAGCCCCTCACAAGCATCAATCCAAGTGGTTCCTGTGGATATTGATTGCTCTGAACACTAAGTAAAGAATGGGAAGGGATTGTTGCTGTGAGAGTTGAGGCCCAGGGAGAGGGTGACAGCAGGGACAGGGCCCCGTGGTGTCCCCAGGCTGGCACAGGCAGGTGAGGGTGTGCAGCTGTGGGTGGGGTCAGTGGGGATGGCAGCAGGGCAGTGCCCAGAGGAATGGGCAGGCCTGGATGGGGCAGGAGCCATGAACTCCCCAGGGATGGGGCAGGAGCCATGAACTCCTCAGGGATGGGGCAGGAGCCATGAACTCCTCAGGGACAGGGCAGGGCAGTGCCCAGAGGAATGGGCAGGCTTGGATGAGGCAGGAGCCATGAATGGGCAGGCCTAGGAGGGGCAGGAGCCATGAACTCCCCAGGGATGTGAGCAGGGACATGCCCAGAGGAATAGGCAGGCCTGGATGGGGCAGGAGCCATGAACTCCCCAGGGAAATGCCCAGAGGAATGGGCAGGCCTGGATGGGGCAGGAGCCATGAACTCCCCAGGGAAATGCCCAGAGGAATGGGCAGGCCTGGATGGGGCAGGAGCCATGAACTCCCCAGCAGCTCCCTCACTGCAGGCCTTGCAGTAATCACTGTTATTAGCTGGGGATTGCTTCTAATTCAGGACCTGTTCTTCTCAGAAAAAGGCTTTAAAAAGCATCTGACTGAAACAATTACCTGAAGGAAAAAGCTTTTAAATAATGGAGCAGCATTTAGAAAAGAGGGTTTGATGTTCAGTGTCCCCCATGCCAGGAGCCAGCTGAAGATGCAGATCCCTGCCAGGAGCAGGACCTTGTCCAGCAGAGATGCAAATTCAGTGCCAGGATGAGGAAATAAATCTCCTTTAGCCAAATCCCTGCATTTCCTCACCACCTTCCCCCTCTCTCTACACTCCTGCAGCATTCCCTCAGTGCTGGGTAACCCCACCAGGGCTGCCCCTCATGGGGGAGGATGAGGGGAGGGTGTTTGTGGGCAGATCCAGAGGGCCATGGGACTGTTGGGACGTTCACCTTCTGTGCTGTTCCCCTGGTGAGATGGATTTCATCCCAGGCCTTGGGAAAACTGCAGCTTCTCAGGGCAAAGCAGGAATTTCTGCATTCTGTGAGAAAAGCACAAAACTTCAGGGTCACACCCAAGCCTTCCCTTGGAGCCAGGCCAGGGGAGCTGGGGGTGCTCACCTGGAGAGGAGAAGCTCCAGGGACACCTCAGAGCCCCTGCCAGGCCCTAAAGGGGCTCCAGGAAAGCTGGAGAGGGACTGGGGACAAGGGACGGAGGGACAGGACACAGGGAATGGCTCCCACTGCCAGAGGGCAGGGATGGATGGGATATTGGGAATTAGAAATTGTTCCCTAGGAGGGTAAGCAGGCCCTGGCACAGGGTGCCCAGAGCAGCTGGGGCTGCCCCTGGATCCCTGGCAGTGTCCAAGGCCAGGCTGGACACTGGGACACCCTGGGACAGTGGAAGATGTCCCTGCCATGGCAGGGGTGGCACTGGGTGGGCTTTAAGGTCCTTTCCCACCCAAACCATTCCATGGTCCTGTGCTGGTACATGTCCAGCTCATTGCCCACCAGGACTGTCCTCACTGAGCATTTGGACACCTGTCCCTGTACTGCTGCCTCAGGAACTTTGATTTAACTGCACATTTACACTTCAAACCCGGCTCAGCAGGACTCAAAGGCTGTAATTACCATTCCAGGGAAACTCCTGCTCATTTGGTTGCGGCTCTGACAGCTCCTGGCCCCCACACAAATGTTTGTTTTTCTCTTCCTTTTTCTGGAGGGGCGGGGGAGAGGGGCCAGGCTGAAGCAATGAGTAGGAAAATCAGCTGTTAAAGGAGGCGGCAAAGCCATCCCGGAGCAGTTGGTGATTTACAGAGTGGAATGTGGGAATGGCTCCGTTCTCCAGGAAAACGGAGCCAAAGCCCTCAGGGAACAGCAAGATCACACACACATAGGTGTGAGTCCCACAGGTTTTCCCTCAAACCCTCTCACATCAACAGCCAAAGGCTGGAAGGACTCTCCCCTCCTCCCATCCTCCTGATGGGAATGACTGCTGGGCATCTGCAGAACAGCTCCAGAAGGAAATCCCAGCAGTGGCTCTTGGAGTGCTCTGCTCAAAGGGGATCCTCCATGTCTGCTTAGGAGAGGGAACTTCTGGTCAAGGCTGGGTTAAGTATTTCCCTTCAAACATCTTCCCTCCAGCAGAAAATTCCTTTTAGGCAAAAATCCACAGGCCTTCCTTCCCCAGGACCTTCGCACTTCCCTCCAAGGACTCTCAAGTGGATTTTTGTTAAATTCACTTTTTCTGGTGATAAAAACTCCTCAAACATCTTCCTCCATACCCCCTCTGAGAAAACAAATTAATTTACAGCTCAGGATGTTCAGTAAAATGATAAAAAATATCCATAGGGGGAATCCTAGGGGTTTCCCAACCTGATTTGATTCCTTGGGAAAGAAGCACAGAGATCAAAATAATTTGTTTTGCTGCTGAGAGCACATTAACTTTATCCTAAAAATTTCAGGCTGAATCAGTTCCAGTAACTCTAGGACCAGCCAGGATGGAAAACCAGCCCAGCAACACAGAACAAGCAGAAATTAATAAATATTTCAGCTCTGTAGTTGAAAATAATTTGGATGATGCCTCCATATCCTACAAGGATAATGAAATCCCTCACATTGCAGTGCCCCAAAGCAATGTTTGATTGCACTGACAGAATTCAATAGAATTAAAGAGCTTGTTAAACATCAGCTCCTCAAGTCAAACAGTTTAAGCCTGAAGCTCCACATCATCTGCATGGAGGAGGATTAAGAGCAGCTATCCAGGAACATTCCAGAACTTGTCACAGCTGCGGAGAAATGGTTGTCAGGATGTCTGAGTCAGGCTTAAGGCAGCCTTAAGGCTGGAATTTTGGTCTTCTGAGGGAATGCCCTGATCAGGAGATATTTGGCTCTCCTGGAGCAGTGCTGGCTCAGCCTTTCTGCCTTTGTGACCTTTTGTCACTTTTTGTGTCTGTCCCTTCCATCACACAAGGTTTAGGAAGGCCTGGAGTCTACCTCAGACAAAAAAGGCACCACTGACCAAAACCTGCCCCTGCAGAGTCCAAGTGTTATTCAAAACCTGCATTTCTGGGTGGTTTTACTTTCCACATCTCAGAGAAATTTCCTCTGGTTTGGGCTCAGTGAGTTCCTGTCACCACTAAAAGAAAAATAAATTTGTTTGGGTCCAAAGGGCCCTCAAAGCCCATCCAGTGCCACCCCTGCCATGGCAGGGACACCTTGCACTGCCCCAGCTGGCTCCAAGCCCTGTCCAGCCTGGCCCTGGGCACTGCCAGGGACTGGGATTCTACAGCCTGTGCCAGGGCCTATCCTCACAGAGGTTCCCACCCCTCCAGTCCCTCTGGGGCCAAGGGCAGAGTGCTTAGGGAACTTAATCCTGAAGTTTGAGTTTAACATGGAATTAACAAAGCTAGGCTTTGCACAAAGCAGGATTATCCAAGGTGGTCTGCACTGAATGGGCCCTGAATGAACAGGGGGAACCATCACTGTCCCAGATTGCAAGGCAAGATGGATTCTATTGCCATCTGTCAGAGGTGGGGCAGGTATCTTCTGTGCATTGGGCAGTTTTCTTTATCTCTTCCACAATCACTCCTTCCTGCAGGGAGACACCTGCTGATAACAGCTATTGAATGTCCCTGCATGGCTGATAAGAACTACAGCATCCCATTGGGAGATATGAGCCCAGAGGGAGAAGCCAAGCATTCCTACCTGGATATAATCTGGAGATTCTGGAACACCAGCACAGCTTCCCCACTGGATTTCCCAGAGGAACAGCAGCTGCCTCTTCCCCTGGATCTTCAGAGGAAGAATACACCCTTCTACAGGATCCCTGCTCCAACAGAACCAGCCCTGACACTGCAGGAGGGCTGCAGCCACAATTCCAATGGGACTGCTGCCAACAGCCTGACCCACAGGGTGTCAGGTTGGGTTCTGACTCCTTCAGCATTTGTTTGATATACTGCATTGATATTTCTGCTCCCATATTTTTGCCTGAGAGCCCCTTAATTTCAAATTTACAACAATTCAGAGGGAGGGGGTTTGTATTTTCCATTTCAGGGGAGGCTCCTGCCTTCCTTAGCAGACACCTTGCTTTCCAAACCAAGACACTCACTAAGGAGAGAGGGAAATACCAACAGTAATTTAGTTGGGAACTGTTGCCACATTCCTGGAGGGAATGACTGCAGGTGGTCCCAACAGGGCAGTCGGGGTGGGGACAAGGAGGAGCCTGTCCCCTACAACTGGGCACTGTCACCCCCTGCCTGTGGTGACACAGGGACCTTGAGCCTCCATGCATTACAGCCAGTTGAGCAGTAATTAGAGTGACTCGCTGAATGCACAAAGAAATTGAGAAATAAATTGTAAAATGAAGATATAAAATCAGCAGCACCAGTTCACTCCTCCTGGATCCCCCATTCCAGCTCTGACTGCTGCATTTTTAACACATTTATGGAATTTTAAGGTCCTGGCAGAAGCCTGTGCTGCACTCAGGTTCTGGGAGCTCCCACTTACCCCAGCACTGAGCCTGGTGCCATGAAACCAGAGATTAAAACATTTCTTCCAATCCTCACTCATATAAAAGATGAGGAAGATGCCACTCAAAATTAAGTTTGGTTTTTTTTAAATTTAATGGGAAAAAAGTATGTCAAGATTAAAAGGAAAATACAAATCCTTCTTCAAAACAGAAAGGAAAAGTGAAGAATTCACAGATTAATTGGGGAAACTGAAGTGTCTCTTCCACATATTCAAATAAATGAAATATTTAATATCAAGGATTTTGAAGAGCTTCATTTCCCTGTTAACATTCTGAAAAGCTTTGTCTGTTCATGTAACATCCACGTCTGAGCAAAAAGCCCTTTGGAATGGAGAGGCTGTCCTTTGTTTGGAGAACCCTGTTGATTTTTTAATACTTTCTTCCTTTCCTTTCTCACCAAAGAGACAAATGACCTTTTCCTGTGAAAAGCACTAATTGTGATGCACTTTTATTTTCAGTTCTCGCTGAGAGGCTGCAGGGCAGCCCAGGTGCCTCCCCCTTGGTTGCTTGGGGAGGTTGAGCAGCCCCGAATTTGGGGCTGTGGGCTTGAATTGTGCCAGGACTTTGCTCCCATTAAGGGTTAATGAGAACATCACACATCGAGCTGAGCAGGGCAAGGTTCATTCTTTGACACATCAAACCCAGCAGAGGGAACAGCTCCTTTCTCTTCCACTGACCTGAAAGTTCAGCACTGCAAAAATAAAAATACTGGGCACAGGCAGGAAGCAGGAGCTGGGCAAAGCCTGGCCTGGGCAGAACGGGGTGGAACAAAGGTGATTTTAGCAATCAGCATCCTCTGATTGCCCTGGGGTGGCTCCAAAACCACATCTGAGCCCTCTCAGCTCCAGCGTCCTCCTCCAGCTCATCCTGTTTCCCAGCAGCCTGGATTTCTGGGAAGCAGCACTTCTGTGTGGTTTTCATTTGCTTTATCCCCCAGAGACAAACTCCACCTGTAATCCAAGAGGAGGAAATGTGAACCTTCAATTCAGGGATGATTCCATCTCCTTTGGAGCAAACTCCCAGCTGAATTCTCTGTGCTGGGAGGTTCTGCCCGTGCTGCTCCAAGGGGATGCTGTTCATATTACTTTCATTATTAAGGATTGTAGAAATAGTTTGGAAAATGGACCTCAGTTTCAACAATTGTACTTCAAGTGCATTTTCTCTGCTGCCCCAAGCCAGCTACTCAGAAATATTTGTGGAATTGAGGACTCTGGAAGCAGGTATGGATTCTTTTGGAGCACAAGTGGGATGAGGAGCAGCTGAGGGAGCTGGGGGGGCTCAGCTGGAGAAAAGGAGGCTCAGGGGGACCTTCTCTCCCAGAATTCTTTATTTATTCTAATGCGCTTTAATAGCAGGGTTTTTGTTTTTTAGAGAAGCCATCATGGCAAAGCTGAGCTTTCCAGAGACTCTTTTTTTTCTGGGAGAATATTTCCCAAGCACTCAGTGGGTTTATTGGTTAAATAGGTTAAATATTCCAAATAGGCAGAGCCTTGAACAGGCAATAAAAATGGTCAGTTTGTTCACACCAGACTGGCCCTGTCAGGGGTGTGTTTGTCTGATCTTAACATTCTCCTGATCCTTTGGGGTTCATAGAGAGGGGTGGGAACAGCTCTCCAGGGTGGGGTGAGACCAATTAATTCTGCACCCCCCTCCTTGGGTCTCCCTCAGCTCCAGGGAGCTCTTTGACCAAAAGCCTCTTGGAACTGGAGCCTCCAGGGCCGTGGCTGTTCCCCAGCCCAGGATTCAGAGCTGCAGCTTCAAGGTCTCTTTGTCCTTTTCCCTGTGAGAGCCCCAGATCAGCTCAGCAGGGGCCTCTTTTCCTGTGCACTTTGTGCAGGGCATGAACTGCTCTGTGGGGAAAGGTGGGACTGGATCAGGTTGTGAATTCCACTTCCCACCCAATTCCTGGGATGTTTTCTCCAGAGGCCACAGGCAGGACTCTAAACACAGCTCCAGGCTGAAATTCAGGTTCCATCCTCTTTTTGGCAGGATCCTGGTTCAGATGCAGCAGCATTTCATTGTCTCCAGCTCCAAGCAAGAGGAGGTGTCTTGTAAACTCCACAAATTAATTAATGAATCTCTCCCAACCTTTCCTTTCTCAGGAAGACTGGAATGCCATCAGAAATATGGTAATGTGCCATTTGCTAATTCCCCTCCTGTTCCATCTGGGCACAGTAAGATCTTCCCTCTGATCTGTTTTCCATGTACTTGTCAGAGTTGTTAGATCTTGAACAAGAACTGAAGTTTCTTCATCCTTATCCCTCAGTCTTCACGTAAAACAAATCAAGATAAACTCAGGGTTTTTTTCCCAATTAAGCCAAGGCTGGTGCAGGCTGCTCAGGCTCTATCACAGTGAGAGATCTGGAGTGAATTTTTCCTGTTATTTTTCTTTCACGATCTTCTCTTGATCATAATTGGATTCTAAAATTAGCCTGAGAAAGGGACTAATTCAAATTTATGACTAAAGATTGGTCTTTCTAACCACAGGGTGCATTTCTGCTGCTGATAGAAATATCAGAGCATGATCTGACAAGGAAGGAGTGAAGGGCTGAAAGGTGCTGCTCTGTGACCCCTCAGTTCCTCGCTCTGCTCAATGCAGAGACACAAATTCCAGCATGAGGCAAATCCAGGTGTGGCAGTCTGGGAAGCCTGCATGGCACAAAGCCCCCTGGAAAACAATCCCTTGGTTCTGGAGAGCTGCTCGTGTTGCTGGTGGTCCTGTTCTGCTCCTGATCCTGCTGCTGTTCCTGCTGCTGGTCCTGTTCCTGCTGCTGTTCCTGCTCCTGCTCCTTCTCCTGCTCCTGTTCTGCTCCTTCTCCTTCTCCTGCTCCTGTTCTGTTCCTGCTCCTGTTCTGCTCCTGCTCCTGTTCCTGCGTCTGTTCTGCTCCTGTTCTGCTCCTGTTCCTGCTCCTGCCCCTGCTCCTGTTCTGCTCCTGATCCTGTTCCTGCTCCTGTTCTGCTCCTGCTGCTCCTCTCTGGAGCCATGGCAGGGTTCAGCCCACCCTCCCTGCTCATGCCAGGGGTCATTTCCCTGGTTCCTCTTGTCTCTAATGAGAGCCTGACCCCTGGATGCACATGCCCTGCTGCTGAATGAGGCTCCCTCTCCCAGGGGCAGGGATGTGGAGCTCAGCTGGGAGAGCAGTCACAGCTCCCACACAGGAGCACCAGCGAGGCTTCAGCCACCAAATCTGGGCTGTCAAATCCCCTGAGGCTCTGGCACAAGGTTTGCAAGGTTTCCACAGCTCTGGCTCTCTGTCATGTGAGTCCCCAGCTCATTCTGGTCAATTCAGATACATTCACTCACAGCCCTGAGCCTGCTTCCCTTTGCTAAGAGAGGGAGCAGTGAACTGAGAGCTCACCTGGATACCTGGGGAGCTCCCTGACAGCAGAGATGGTGGATAGATCCTGCAATCAGAATGCCAGGATGGATGGGTGGGAAGGGACCTTAAATCCCACCCAGTGCCACCGCTGCCATGGCAGGGACACCTTCCACTGTCCCAGGCTGCTCCAGCCCCAATGTCCAGCCTGGCCTTGGACACTGCCAGGGATCCAGGGGCAGCCCCAGCTGCTCTGGGCACCCTGTGCCAGGGCCTGCCCGCCCTCCCAGGGAACAATTCCTCATTCCCAATATCCCATCCAGCCCTGCCCTCCGGCAGTGGGAGCCATTCCCTGTGTCCTGTCCCTGTAGGGATTGGAATGGTGATGTGGATCCAAGCCACTGCACTCCCACCTGACTTTGGGGAAGTTCTGGTGCTTTTCTGGTTACCATCTCTACAGTAAAACAGGGACAACGTCACTGATCTCCTCTCAGAGCTCCTGTCACCCACAAACCCAGAGTTTCTGTCACCTCCAGACCCTGGAGACCCCACATCCCCTTATTGAATTCTCAGGGAATTCAAGGAATGGAAGGAATGATGAGGAGGAAGGAATGATAAGGAGGGCTCCATCTTATCAGAAGGCTAATTAATTCCTTTATTATACTATAATTACCTGCTTTATTATACTATATTATTCTATACTATATTACACTATATTACACTACATCTAAACTGAACCTGCCAAGCATTCACTCTGCACACCCTGCCCAGAATCTTGTGGCTGTCAGTGACAGTCCTGACACACACACACACACACCTGGCCCTGACATGCCAAGGAAACAAAACACCATCACTGTGAGTAAACAATCTCCATACTGCATTCTACTTTTGCACAAACACGGGCACAGCAAATGAGATAAGAATTGTTTTTCCTTTCTCTGAGGTTCAGAGAATGTGAAACCCAGAAATATTCTTGGGAAGAAATGTTCCTTGCTTTTCTCTGTGAAGGGAAATGTGGCTACATCCCTTCTGTCACCTCTGAGCACCCTGGGAGAACTGGAGGTGTCCCTGCCCAAGGAAGGGAGTGGATTTGGATGGGCTTTAAGACCCTTTCAGGCTCAAACCACTCTGTGATTCCATGAACTCAAGATTTCAGTGCTCTCCCTATGCCAATCCTTCAGCATTTTTTTCCTTCCCCATTTCTATCCTGTTCACAGTCCATTTTCAGGCTGGCTGTCAGCAGAGCTGCAAGAAGCAGCCTTTAATAGGGGAGGGGATTGATGCTGATGGGAGCCCTGTTCCCATTTGTTCAGCTTTTCTCTCCCATGGAAATAAAATTGATGTGCTCACAGCTGAGGGAGTTGTTTTCCCAAGGGTTTAGTGGAGCTGAAATGAAGCTTTGGCCTTGTTCTCCTCAGGGTGGGTTTCAGGCAGGGTGGAGCAGCAGGGCCTGGCATTGAGGACATGGATTTCAAACAGGAACTCCCACTGGTTAATGAACATTAAACTGGTGCTATCATGGTCCAGAACTGCTCCTGCCCTTGGAGATTTCCAGTATGGAATTCAGGACGCCTCTTAAGGAATTGGGAGAGGAAATCACAGAATTTCTGAATAGCTGGAAGTGCTTAAATTAAAAGAAATCAAAGCTCTCCTTGCAGGTGCCAGTGTGTGACCCACCCTGGTCCCACCAAGAGCCAGGGGCTGCTGGGACTGAGCAGGTTTGGGGACAGCCCCAGCTCTGTGGGATTTCTGCCCTGACAAAAACCCATTTAGAGCCCAAAGAGGTTTTTCCCGTCAATTTCCAGAGTCAGAACCAGCTGGGAGGAAAAGCCAGATTTTTTTCTCAGTCCACATTTTGAAGGAAGGGAAATTTTGCCTCCCTTTTCCCTCCCAGTCACAGGGATTTCAATTTCAATCTTCTTAATGAAGAAATTGGTCCCTTGTCCATCCATTAAATTCCTCATCCCTGTGTGATCCACTGGGTCTCTAAAGAGCAGAGAAGGAGAGGAAGGAAATGGCAGAAGGAAGGAAGTGGCGGAAGGGAAGGGAAGGGAAGGGAAGGGAAGGGAAGGGAAGGGAAGGGAAGGGAAGGGAAGGGAAGGGAAGGGAAGGGAAGGGAAGGGAAGGGAAGGGAAGGGAAGGGAAGGGAAGGGAAGGGAAGGGAAGGGAAGGGAAGGGAAGGGAAGGGAAGGGAAGGGAAGGGAAGGGAAGGGAAGGGAAGGGAAGGGAAGGGAAGGGAAGGGAAGGGAAGGGAAGGGAAGGGAAGGGAAGGGAAGGGAAGGGAAGGGAAGGGAAGGGAAGGGAAGGGAAGGGAAGGGAAGGGAAGGGAAGGGAAGGGAAGGGAAGGGAGGAAGGAAGGGAGGAAGGAAGGGAGGAAGGAAGGAAGGGAGGAAGGAAGGAAGGAAGGAAGGAAGGAAGGAAGGAAGGAAGGAAGGAAGGAAGGAAGGAAGGAAGGAAGGAAGGAAGGAAGGAAGGAAGGAAGGAAGGAAGGAAGGAAGGAAGGAAGGAAGGAAGGAAGGAAGGAAGGAAGGAAGGAAGGAAGGAAGGAAGGAAGGAAGGAAGGAAGGAAGGAAGGAAGGAAGGAAGGAAGGAAGGAAGGAAGGAAGGAAGGAAGGCAAATCAAGGAGGAATTTGAATTTTTCATTTTAGTGACCCAGCCAATCATCAGGAGCAAGGAAAAATCCCACTAAAGACACTTGTGCTGAGAGCCGGGCCTTGCCCAGCTCCCTCCCCACTGCTCATGGGGGAAAAGGGGGGCTGGGATGAGCTGATTTGGGTTTGTCTTCCTCTCCTTGCTGTTGATTCCTGTGTCTCCATCAGATTTCCTGGGCTGATGCACTCTTGCAGCTCGAGTCTCCTGGAATGGAGCAGGGATTGCTGGGCTGGCAGATTCCCTCTGGGAAATGGAATAAGCAGGACAGACTAGAAACAGGAATGCCTTATAAATATGATTGTCTGGCAAAAGATTTTGAGAATATGGAAACTGTAAGTGAGATTGAAATGAAAGCAAGCTTTGAGATCCCTCAGTTACTGAACAACTGGAAAACAATGGTGTGGCCAGCTGAAGGTGATCCCCTTTGGATGGAACAACACCCTCTGCTTGCAGACAGGCCCAAGGGTCAGAGCAGACCCTGCAGCTTGGCAGAAGGGGCCAAAGAGGAGTTTTTAGGGTTTAAAATGTAACACAGCATGGTAATGTAATGATTCTTATAGGCTGTATGTGAATGCTATAGGATTTGTATCTTGTACTGGATTGGTTAGTGAGAATCAGAATATTCAACACAGAAGATTTATTGTATTGTAACAGGAACCTCGCTCTCTCATCCTCTCATTCTCATCCTCTGTGCTTCAGGCAGGAGCCAGGGATGACAGGACCTGTTTGTCACAATCCAACGACACTCACATGCTGAGATGTCCAAGGCAAAACAAGTGCAGTTATTTCTGGACCTCGATATTTATGGAATTCCAAAGGCGACCCTGGATTGGAGGATGAAATTGCCACCTCTCCAACCACACTGGTCAAGCCAGCACCTCATCAATTCTCTCCTCCTCCAGAAAGGAATGCAGAACAATCATTATTTACATGAGAAGTGCATGAGAAACTCCATTACAAAAATGTAAACATCAGAAGAACTTCAGAAGAACAGGGCGACACCTGTTCCCCTTGGAGAAGTGGGATCTTACCCTGGAGGAGGTTGGAAAACACAGACACAGAATTTGTTGAGGGGATGTACACAGAATCATAGAACCACGGAATTGTTCAGGTTGGAGAAGACCTTCAAGGTCATTGAGTCAAAGCAGGAACCAGAATCACCACTAACTCACATCTCCAAGTGCCACATCCACAGGTTTTATGAGCCCTTCCAGGGATGGGGACCCCATCCCTGCCCTGGGCAGCCTGGCCAATGTAGAAATTGTCCCAGTGTCCACCCTGAGCTCCCCTGGCCCAGCCTGAGGCCGTTCCCTCTGCTCCTGTTCCTGTTCCTCCCAGCTGTCCCCTCCTGGCAGGAGCTGTGCAGAGCCACAAGGGCCCCCTGAGCCTCCTTTTCTCCAGGCTGAGCCCCTTCCCAGCTCCCTCAGCTCCTCCTGGGGCTCCAGACCCTTCTCAGCTCTGCTCCCTACCCTGGACACCCCCAGCCCCTCCAGGTCCTTCTGGTCATGAGAGCCCCAAAACTGCCCCCAGTGCTGAGACACCTCAGCAGAGTCTGGACAGGGGGGAATCAGTTCCTTGATTTTCCATGGAGGAGGCTGGAAAACACCAGTACAGAGTCTGGGGGTTGCACCTAAAGATGAAAATGAGCCTCCCCAGAGCTGTTCAGTGGGAGCAGAGATTCCCGACTGCTTCAGATTCAAATAATGCAGGAAATTCTCCCTTTTGTTTTTCAAGCAGTTCTATTTTTTTCCCAACTTCTTTTTCCATGTGCCTGGAAATATTTGTTTGGAAGTGTTTAAAGAAAACCTTCACAAACAGAGTCTGCTTCCCACATGCATTTTTTATAGTTTTCTTTCTCCTCTCCTTTGCTTTCAAAACCCCAATCCTCAGCACAGAAATGTCTCCTATAAAAAAGAAAAGAAAAAAAAGGAGCAAAATGGAACATTTTCAGTGACAAGACAAGGTGGTGCCACAAGGAAGGACATTGGATGTGAGATTGCCTTTTCTCCCTGCCAATGATCTGTCTTCAGTTACAGGACATGGGGACCTTTCTCCACCTTCCCCCTTGGAGAAGAGGCAGCTGCTCCTCCCAGCAGTGCTGGCCCAGGCCCAGCTCCTTTTCCTTTGAGGTTTCCTTTGGAAAGGAGCTCCCGGTGTGAAAGGAGCTGGAGCTGTTTGAGCAGAGCCACCCCTCTCTGGAGTGGGACACCAGAGACACCACAGACCCAGGCTGGGCAATCCCAGCTTGGAAAAGACCTCCAGGATCATCAAATCCAACTTTTGACTGAGTTCCCCATTCCCAATAAACAACAGCACCCAGTGCCACCTCTGTTTGTTCTTTGAACACTTCCAGAGAGGGGATGCAACCCCTGCCCTGGGCAGCTGTGCCAGGCCCTGAGAGCCCTTTCCAGCAAGGATTTCCCCAAAATCCAACCTGATCCCTGAGCATGGGAGGAAGGGGAGGTGTAGGAGCATCAGGGGTAGGACAGTCAGGATGGACAGAGATGAGAGATCTCTGCAGCCAGGTTGTGGAACTTGGGGTTCATTGCAAAGGGCCTGGGTGCAGGGCCCTGCTGGGAGCTGCCAAACACAGCTCAGAGCAGGCTGAGAGAAGAAAGGGGGAGAGAGGATGAGAGGGTGAGAGAGTAAAAGGGTAAGAGAGTAAAAGGGGTAAGAGAATAAACAGGGTAAGAGAGTAAAGTTCCCATTCCAATACGATAAATCTTCTTCTGTGTTGAATATTCTGATTCTCACTAACCAATCTAGTACAAGATACAAATCCTACAGCATTTCCATACAGCCTATAAGAATCATTACATTACCATCCTGTGTTACATTTTAAACCCTAAAAACTCCTCTTTGGGCCCCTTCTTCCAAGCTGTAGGGTCTGCTCTGACCCTTGGGCCTGTCTGCAAGCAGAGGGTGTTGTTCCATCAAAAGGGGATCACCTTCAGCTGGCCACACCATTGTTTTCCAGTTGTTCAGTAACTGAGGGATCTCAAAGCTTGCTTTCATTTCAATCTTGCTTATAGTTTCCATATTCTCAAAACCTTTTACCAGGCAATCATATTTATAAGGCTTTCCTGTTTCATCTTCCCCAACAGGGAAGTTAAAGGAAAAAGGCTTGTTCAGATAAGCTCTCTGAAGGAGGGGAGATGATTCTAAAAATGTCCCCTGCTCTCCCTGAGTGACACAGAGCCATGTGCCCAGGGTTGGCAGGACACTCACACTGCTTTAGTCCCCTGGGCTTGCAGGAGGTTTCTCTGCTGGGCCACCACTGACAAAGGTTGGAGGGAGACACTGAGGGCTCCTGTTCTTTCATCTGCTCATAGATATTTATATTTCTCTATTAAAAAAATCCTCCTTAGCTAATAGAATTCCAAAAGGGGAAAATCTCCCATTAATGAGCCACCAATAGAGATTTTACAAAGCACCTGACAAGGCTGAAGCCATCAATTCTCTGAATTAACTGGAGTGGAGTTGTGGATGCAAGCGGGAACTCAGCCAGGAACGAATTAAAGGAATTTAGCCTCAGATTCATCAATGTCCTCATTAATATTTTGGCCTCTCCATGGTCCAGGAGTGATGAGGGAGAGAGCAGAGCTGACAGGAAGAACAAGGCTGTTGAACACTCTGTGAGGTTTATTGGCATGGAGATGGTGAGAGGTGCCACAGCCCCCAGTGTCCCCCCCTGCTCAGGGCTGTGAGCAGCTGCTGCCCTGCCAGGCCTTGGAATTGCCTGGGAGAGAAAGTCCTGGGGCCCTTCTGCTCAGAGCCTTGGGGAAAATGGGAAGACAGGGAACGTTTGTGCCAGCCTGTGACAGGATCTTGGGCTGGGGTTTTACTGGATCCTCAGTGGGAACAGGAGACAGAGGTAAAATAGTGACAGAGACAGAATTATGGAATCCCAGGTTTGGAAGGGACCTTAAAGCCCACCCAGTGCCACCCCTGCCATGGCAAGGACACCTTCCACTGTCCCAGGGGGCTGCTAACCCCAATGCCCAGCCTGGCCTTGGGCACTGCCAGGGCTCCAGGGGCAGCCACATCTGCTCTGGCAATTCCAGCCCAGCCCCTCCCCACCCTGCCAGGGAACCATTCCTCATTCCCAATCTCCCATCCATCCCTTCTTTCCGGCAGTGGGAGCCATTCCATCTGTCCTGTCCCTCCATCCCTTGTCCCCAGTCCCTCTCCAGCTCTCCCTTTGGGCCCTGGCAGGGCTCTGAACTCCGCATGGAGCACTCTCCAGGCTTATGTTCCAGATGTTCCAGATGCTCCACAAGTTTCAGAACAGACTGGAAACAGAAAAGAGACCCCTCTGCCATCCAAGCTGAAGCTTTGCTCTACAGCCCAGGCAGATCCATCATCCCAGAGCAGAATTGTTTGGCTTCATTTGTGAAATGCAGCTTGGGCCTGCTGGACTGAAATGTTTCAGTTCAATTTGTCATGCAGATAAATGACCCTCCCTCACTGTTGCTTACATTTAATTTAATGCAGGCCTATGGGTGCACAGCCAGGTTCAATGAACTCAGGTGGGACAGTGGAAGGTGTCCCTGCCATGGCAGGGTGGCCCTGGATGGGCTTTAAGGTCCCTCCCAACCCAGACCAGTCTGGGATTCTCTGATTCTGTGATCACTGTTAAAATGTGTGCTATATTTGATGTGTTTATTTATCTACTTAGGAAAAAAATGTCAAATCACTCATGACAAAATGAAGTTCAGGGAGTGTCCTCAGAGCTGGTTAAGTGGGATCCTTCACTTGTCAGTGTGGTGGTCCAGAACTGGCAATGTTCCCTCCTGAGCTCATTACCTGCAGTGTCTGGAACAGACAGGCAGCTCCAAACCCTGATTTGCTTCACACATTTCAATCCTGATCCCAGGAGAAGGACAAAGGCGTGCCTGTTTCCTTCAGCTTTCAAACACATCCAGACAATCAGCAGTGGCTGAATGTCACCTACTGTCACCTCCCCTTGCATTCAGCGCTGCCCTCCCTCGGGACTGTCACAAAGCCCTGCGGGTGCAGGGAAGAGGAAATTCCCTTTTTTCCACTCACACAAACCCTGCCAGCCCAGGCAATTCTCAGACAATTCCCCAGCTGCAGGACCCAAACCCCTCAGGTCCCCTCTTGTCCTGGAGGCCCCAAACCGGAGCTGGGGCTGAGTCCCCCCGGCTCCCACTCTCCAGGATGGTGCAGGGAATGCAGACCTTAGCACGGACAGGCGGCTCCAGAGTGGGGATAAATCCCCACCGTCCGTGTCCCTGTGCCCTTCCAGGGCCACCCTGTCCCTCCTGCCTCGTGTCCCTGCCCAGGCTGTGCTCAGGGGAAGGGGCTCAGCTGTTCCAGGGGGTTTGAATGCCTGGGGCATCCTGAGGGATCACATCCAGCCCTGCAAGAGCCAGGTGTCAGTCCTTGCCTGTGCATTCAGCCCTCCCCAGGTATACTAAAATCAGGGCTTGAGTAATGATTAGTATCTGATTCCATTGATTCAGAAGGGTGAACAATTGCTTTATTAAACTATATTATATTACATTATACTATACTGTGTTAAAGAGATGCTGCACTACAAAGAACACTAAAGAATACTATGCTATAGTATACTAAATTACATACTAAAGTAAACTTGTGACTGTCTGGGGCAGCCAGGACACAGCCTTTGAGTGAAAGGAAACAAAACAATCCACAGCAGAATCCAATTGACAAATCACTTCAGGTCAACAATCTCCATAATTTTCCACGTGTGCAAAAACAACAGGAGCAGCAAGCAGAGATAAGAATTATTTTTCTTCTCTCTGTGCTTCTACAGGAAAAATCATTCTCTCTCTCTGAGAGAGAGAATGATGTCTCTATGTTCACAGAATGTGAATGCCACCCCCCAGGAGCTCCAGGCTCAGGGGCAGGTCAGGGCCTGGGGTCTCCAGCCAAACCCCCCTGCAGAGAGAGATCCCACTGCTCTCATTCCCAGACCATTTTCCAGGCTGGCACAGCACTCTCTGCTCAAATATGATTTTTCCCCCAGTTCCCATCAATCCTCAGGAGCTGTTCCAGGCCCCAGAGCTGCTGGCTCACTGGCAGGGCTCCCACCCCGGAGATAAGGGATGTTCATGTCAAGAATGATGGAGAACATTGGCTCTCCTGCTCTGGGACCCACCTTTGTGGCATTCACATTCTCTGAACATGACTCCTTCACCGAGGATTTGTCTCCTGGGAAGCTGAAAGGAAAGCAAGCGGCCTCAGAAAAGGAAAACAATTCTTATCCCATTTGCTTCTCCTGTGCTGTGCTCATGCGGAATGTGTTTGGAGATTGTTTACCCACAGGTGATTGTTTCATTGGATTCTGCTGTGAGTTGTTTTCACTCTTTGGCCAATCAGGGCCAAGCTGTGTCAGGACTCTGGAAAGAGTCACGAGTTTTCATTATTATCTGTAGGAGTGTTGGGGGTAGGATGGTTGGGACAGACGAGACGTCTCTGCAGCCAGGTCATGGAATTTGGGGTTTATTGCAAAGGGCCTGGGTGCAATTATCCTTTTAGCATTCAGTAAGTATCCTTTCTGTATTCTTTAGTATATTATGGTATTCTCTAATATAATATAGTATCATAAAATAATAAATTAGCCTTCTGATAAAATGGAGTCCTCCTCATCATTCCTTCCTGATCTTACAATAACCTTTATTTGCCTGTTCCCTGCAGCACAGAGCTCTCCACCGGAGGAGCATTTGGTTGTGCTGCTGGTCAGGGTGACAGTGGCACTCTGGAGTTGCCTGTGCAGCTCCCCTGGCAGGGCTGGCACTGGGCACTGCCCTGCTCCTGCCCACTCATGGATCTCATCTACTCCAGGTCCTTCCCCAGTTGGGGATCACAAACTGCAGGAGGAGGGAGCTGGGAAAGCTCCCCTGGGCTCTAAAGGGCAATTACTGGTCCTGAGGAGCAACAACACCCTCAGAGAATTGAGAAAATCGAGATAACTACCTGGAGATGGGGACTAAATGATGGTTGGAAGCTGTTGTGGTTGGCTTTAAGAACCAAACACAAACACTCAGAATCTGGCCTGCCCAGCAGTCAGAACAGCTCTGGAAAATCCCCAGGGCTCAGGGGATTTTTAAAAACACATTTTCAGCTCCAATCTGATTCCTGTCTCTTTGGAGGGTTTGTATTTCCCCTTGTCTCCACTGGCATTTGGAAATGTGGTGAAGGGGACAGTCCCTCTGAATGCTGGAATTAAAAGATATGGAGTGGAAAACCAACAAAGCAAGCGCCCTTGCCATGTTAAAAGATTTACAGCAATAATAAAATTGTAACTTGTAACTGTGAAGGACTGATCGAAACTTTCTCCATCAATTTCAGGCTCAGGGAAGCCTCATAAAAACGGGGTGTAAATAACACCTTTTATCTGGAGAAATCTGAAAAATGTGCCCATTGATTCCTTCCCTCCAGGAATCAAGGACAGTTTTAGCTGGGCCTTGCAGGTTTGGGGACTCTTGTGAGGTTATTTTACCTGTCCTGAGTCCAAGCAGCCTCAAGGTGAGTCCTGCTGCGACCAGTGAGGAAATGTGACAACAAAATGCACATTTTGTTATCATAAATAAAGATTGGAAGTAAAATATATGGGTGGAAAAGGTTTTGGAAGTGAGTGGGAGCATTTGGGGGCCTGCAAGGATGCTGGAAATGGAATGTGGGCAAAGGGCTGGAGGGACAGGACACAGGGAATGACCCCAAGCTGAAAATAACAAAAATAACAAAAATTGTTACAACTTTCCATGACTTTTGTGGAGAAAAAGGAGAGAGAAGAGAGGGAATTAGGGATCAAAAGCCAAATGTAAGTGGATGCATTATTAATTGTCCAGACATAGTCTTGAGTTGCATGTCAATCATCCAAGTCTGGAAATATGGTCCTGTAGCATTTTATTTAATAGTTAAATCAACTTACTTGGAATAAATTTTCACGCAGAGACAGGCACTGAGTGTCTCTGGTGGAGATGGATTTTTCATCCCCTTCCTTTTCCTCTCCTTTTCTTTTGTGAGAAAATGACATCAGTGCCTCAACACTACAGGAACGTCAAGGGCCATGAAAAACCTTGATTTGAGCCGTGCCTGCTCCTGCAGGGAACGTGTCTAATCCTGGCTCCGTGACCTCCCTGGGCAGGTTCTGAGGGAAGCAGCGCCGGCTCTATCTCCCAAATCCTCGTTTCATAATAAAGGATCAGAGGGAGGCAACCCCAGACAGGCAGAAAAGTCAGCAGACAGAGGAGGATTGTCACCGAGCAGCTCTGGCCTGCTCTGAAGCACGGAACAAATTCTCTTGATTGGTTTTTATCCCCCCAGGCACCTTTGGTGACTGAAGTCGCTGCAGCCTGGGGAGCAGAGCTCTCCTCCCCTGCAGGAACACGAGGGGAGGTTTGCTGAGGGTTTTGGTGGAGTGAGACCTCTCTGTGAGAGATAAAGCAGTCACTGATTTATTTACCTGGGGGCAGAGAGGAGTCAGCTGCCCAGCAGAGTGGGCATTTTCCTGCAGAAAATTCCCAAGCTTCTGGATTGTGTTCTTGTCGAGGGCTGTGACCCTGTAGGGAGGGGGCTCATGGCCCTACTGGTGCCAGATGAGGAATTGTTTGCCCCCAGTGGGTTCATATAGTGCTCACTCTTCAATCCACTGGCCCATGGAACCTACAATGCCCATTCTGCAGGAAAAGCACTGGGAAGCAAACCCCAGCCCAGCTGTGCCCAGTTTAACCAGTTCACCAGGGGCCAGGTGTGACTTTGGGGTCACCAACCATCAGAGACCACAGAGAGACCCTCTGTGGCCACAGGACTGCAGAGCAGCTGCACAGAGGGAAAATATGGAAATTATTTTGGGGAAATGATTATCATATGGATGTTTATTCCAGGAAAATCAATGGATATGTATGTAAAATATAATCTAAAGCAGGAGCTTTCTCTGTACTCAGCAGTCAGGATATTGTGGAGAAGATATCCCCTCGTGCATCCATCTGAATAAAGGATTTCTGCTTCTTAATGCTGCATTGGTGTGAAGGAATTTTGTTTTTATGGATTTTTGGTAACACCACCCATCAGTCTGGGATCACAGAATATCCTGATTTGGAAAGGACCCACAGGGGTCATCCCACCCCTGGCCCTGCCCAGGATCCCAACACTCCCACCCTGGGCATCCCTGGCAGCGCTGTCCAAACCCTCCTGGAGCTCTGGGACCATTCCTGGGCAGCCTGGGCAGTGCCAGCACCTCTGGGGGAAGAACTTTTCCCTGATCTCCATCCCAAATTCTCCTGACCCAGCTCACACCATTCCCTGGGCAGTACCAGTACCTCTGGGGAAGAACCTTTCCTTGAGATCCATCCCAAATCCCCCCAGCCCAGCTCACACCGTTCCCTGTATGACAGAGTGCAGCTTCCCAAGGCAATTTCCTGCCTTTCCCATGAACAGGTGCTTTCCCTCCTCCAGAGGAGGCTTCCGGGAGGATGAGGAGAGTGTGAAGGAATGCAAGGCTCTGTCAGTGCCAGTGAACCCTCCGTGCTGGGAGTGAGAGCACAGCACCTCCCTGGCCTCCTTGTGAGCCCGGCCTGGCACTGTGCCCTGGGCTGTGCAGAGGGGCAGGGTGGGGAAGGGGATGATCCATGGCCTTGCTCCAGCTGGGAGGGACAGCACAGCCCTGCCCGTGGGGCAAACACGGCTCGGCCTCGGCAGCCCCTCAGGCAGGGGAGGTGACAAATGCCTGACTCCACAAACTATCTGTGCCAGCAGGGCTCTAGGATGTGCTGGGTGTGACCCTGGGTGTGACACTGACACAGGACATGCTGTGGGTGTGACCCTGGGTGTGACCCTGCATGTGACACAGGACATGCTCTGGGTGTGACCCTGCGTGTGACAGAGGGTGTGACACAGGACATGCTGTGGCTGTGACCCTGGGTGTGATCCTGATGTGACACTGACACAGGACATGCTGTGAGTGCGACCCTGGGTGTGACACTGGCACAGGACCCTGGGTACGACACAGGACATGCTGTGGGTGTGACACTGCATGTGACCCTGGGTGTGGCACAGGACATAATGTGGATGTGACCTTGGGTGTGACACTGGCACAGGACCCTCGGTGTGACCCTGGGTGTGACCCTGTGTGTGACACTGACACGGGACATGCTCTGGGTGTGACCCTGGGTGTGACCCTGGGTGTGACACTGACACGGGACATGCTCTGGGTGTGACCCTGGGTGTGTGACACAGGACATGCTGTAGGTGTGACCCTGAGTGTGACACAGGACATGCTCTGTGTGTGACACTGACACAGGACATGCTCTGGGTGTGACCCTGGGTGTGACCCTGGGTGTGACACTGACACGGGACATGCTCTGGGTGTGACCCTGGGTGTGTGACACAGGACATGCTGGGCATGTGGCACAAGGAGCTCTCCCTGCCTTGGGCACCAGCACTGGGAATGTGCTCAGTGGGAAGAAATTGAATTTTCTCATTTCAGGTTTCTCTGTGCTCCCGGAGTATTTCACAACCAAACACTTCATTTTACAATCCCACTCCTCTTCCCTTCTTCATCTGCTTTCCTTCAAACTGTCCCTGCTCCCACCTCGTGTGTTTCCACCTTCTCCTCCTTTGCTGAGGGGACAAGGAATGAGTGAGAGGAGCTGGGGCTGACTGATGCTCCCACACCTTTCCATGGCGAGTCACAGGGAGAAGTTTCTCTTCCTCTTGTCTCACATTACTTCTTTTTGCTTTTCCTCTTTTCTGGATCTGTCCCCAGTGGGATTAACCCCTTGTCCTGTCCCTCCATCCCTTGTCCCCAGTTCCTCTCCAGCCCTCCTGGAGCCCCTTCAGGCCCTGCCAGGGGCTCTGAGCTCTCCCTGGATTTTCTCCTCTCCAGGTGAGCACACCAGCTCTCCCAGCCTGGCTGTGTAGGAGAATTTACTGAGCACATGTTTGATTTTCCAAGAGAGCTGAAACTGAGGGAAAAGCTCCTGTTTGCACTGAGCCTCTGAGCTGGGAATTGCTGGAGTGCATCCAAGCCCTCCCTGTGACACCTTTGTGAATGTGGCACAGGACCAGCCCTGCCCTTCACTGCCCAGCAGCACCTCTTAGTGCGGCCATCCTTGGCTGCCATTCCAATATTTCAGAGGCTGGGGGTTGTTGGGGGAGAGGTTTAGACTGAATTTTCCTTCCATTTTGGAGTGAATTCTCTTTCCAATCCCTTCCTACCATCTAGTGGGAGATTTGGGTAAAACACATCAGCGTGAGCTGACTGCTGAGGAAATGCCAGGTGGTGCTGTCTCACCTGAGAGCAACATTTCTGCAGCTCTCATTAAACACAGGTGAGCAAGGTCATGAGAAAAATACCCTCAGCTTGTGAGAAAAATACCCTCAGCAAACAGAAAATGATCTTCGCCTGAGGGGCTGGGATGGAAACTGAGAGAAAAGGAAAATGCCCAGGGTTTATTGTGGATTTGCAGGGAGAAAAGCAAGAAACTTGTGAAAAATTAAAGGAAATAAAGGTTGGAAGTAAAATATAAGGGTGGAAAAGGTTTTGGAAGTGAGTGGGTGCATTTGGGAGCCTGCAAGGGTGCTGGAGAGGGAATGTGGGCAAAGGGATGGAGGGACAGGGCACAGGGAATGACCCCAAGGTGAAAGAAGGCAGAGATGGATGGGATATTGGGATAAATTCCTCCCTGGGAAGGCAGGCAGGCCCTGGCACAGGGTGCCCAGAGCAGCTGTGGCTGCCCCTGGATCCCTGGCAGTGTCCAAGGCCAGGCTGGACATTGGGGCTTGGAGCAGCCTGGGACAGTGGAAGGTGTCCCTGCCATTCAGGGGTGAAACTGGGTGGGCTTTCAAATCCCTTCCAGCTCAAACCATTCCAGGATCCATTCTGTGACTGATTTTTTTTCTGGAAATCCTGTGGAAAACTCCAATCCCAAAGCAGTCTTAACCCTAAACTGAGCCCAGCTTCACTCGCTGGGCAACCTGGAACTTTGGCTCAGACTGTGAATGCCCCATGAGGGAGGATCCAGATCTCCAGAGAACTTCACCAGGTCAGCAAATCATCCAGCCCCACAATCCTGGAATGCTCTTGGTTGGGAGAGACCTTAAAACCATCCAGTTCCAACCCCCACCACAGGCAGGGAACCTTCCACTGTCCCAGGCAGATGGAGGAGAGCAAAACCAGTCTGGACTGGGGCTGGAGTTGGGAGCTGAGGCAGAATCAGCTCCCACCCAAGGGTCAGTTCCCACAGAGACCAACCCAGGGCCAGAACACGGAACATCCAACTGCTGCTTTTACTCCCAATACCATCTTCCCTCCGATCTCCTGCTCTTTGAATGGCTTGCAAACCCATCAAACATGGATTTTCCATGGCTACATCCCAAATCCTGGCTCTGGGCAGGACAAACAGGGAGCCAGAGCCTTTCCAAATCCTTTTGTGAGCTTGTACTGTGAGTGGTGCTGTGCATGGAGAGCTGCACAGGCAGGAACACCCTGGAGAGAACAGGAGATCCCATGGGAATCTGCTGACAAGTTTACATGACAAAACACAGATCTTGTCAAAACGGGCATTCCTGTCAGGAGACTCCAAACTGAAGCTTCTATATCAACATTTTGAAATTTCAATCTGTCAAAAGCTGACATTGCTTTGAAAGTAGGTTTGTGTTTTGCTCAAAACAGACAGGGATTTTCAGGTTGCTGTTTCCAAATCAACACTTCCCTGAGTGCCACTGCCATGTTGGTATTTTGGGGGCTGATCCAGCTTGCAGCCAGAAATGAAAGCTAAAATAATGGAATTCTCAGTCAGATCCCCTGGGCAGCCTCTTCTAGTGCCTGAAAACTCTTTCTGTGGAGAAACTTTCCCTAAATCCAACCCAAACTTCTCCTGGCACAGCTCGAGGCTGTCCCCTGTTCCCTGGGAGCAGAGCCCAACTCTCACCTGTGACTTTATTCCTATTTTATCCTGCCTCCTTTCTGTGATTCAAAATCAGTTTTGAACAGTTTTGAATTTCCAACCTTCACACACACACACATACTTCTAAGTTTTTGCTTTTAATTTCCTGACTTGAATCTTAATTAAGTGAGTAATTGCTTATTTGGGTAGCAGCTCAGGAGCACCAATCTCCAGATCCATCAGAGTTATTGTTCACTGATCCAGGATGTGACAGAGTTAATGGAAGTCTTTCCACAGGAGATACAGTGACATATTCAAAGGTCTGCTTAGCATCTCTATTTGTGCAGCACTAAAAATGCAGCTGAGTTTTGGGGTGAGTAAGCCTGGGATGAATCAGCTCTGACTCACCTCACCTGCACCTCACTACTGCCCTTTACACCTTGGGCAGGAGGTGGGGCTTTGGTTTGGGGCTTTGTTTGTTTCTTTTCTTTTGTCACCAGAAAAATTCAATGTATTGAAAGCAAAGCTGGTCTTGCTCCTTGGATCCTGAGGGGGTTTCTCACCTACGGTAGGAAACAGGGAGTGGATGAATCAGCACCCACAGGCTGCAGTTCTGCTCAGGCCATTTCCCTCCTGGCATTGTCCTTGGCCCCAGTTATGGATGGGCAGGAGCCAGGGGCAGGAGTGAGGGGCATTGGGCACACAGGTGACAAAACCCAGGCACTGAGCCAGGGGTAACTGGGGTTTGTGCAGTGTTCACATGAAAAATGTTCACATATTTTCAAATTTTATGGCAAACAGGCACTCAGAAATTTAATCACATCTCCATTTCATGTCAGACAGCAGCTAAGGAGGGAGAATATTTACCCAGTTTAGTATAAAATAGGTGGCAGAGCAGTGAATAGGGCCTGGCACAGGCACAGCTGACAGTGCTGAAGATTTGGGTACAGGAGCCTCTGGATGGCTCCTGGCACAGGCTGGACATTGGGGCTTGGGAATTGGGAATTGTTCCCTGGGAGGGTGGGCAGGCCCTGGCACAGGGTGCCCAGAGCAGCTGGGGCAGCCCCTGGATCCCTGGCAGTGTCCAAGGCCGGGTTGGACGGGGCTTGGAGCAGCCTGGCATAGTGGAAGGTGTCCCTGCCATGGCAGGGGTGAAACCGGACGGGCTTTGAAGTCCCCCCAACACAAACCATTCCAGGATTCCATGATCTCCAAGAGACAACTCCCAGTGATCAGAGAGGGTTCATTTTCTTCTCCATGCTCCCTCTGGACAATGCTGACTTTGAGCCCACAGAACTAATATTTTTCCATTTCTCCTCCCAAAACCCCAAGTTTACAACAGAACAGCCTCTCTTCATTGTGTGAAAAGATCAGATTTATAGTGTGGAATATTCTATTGGAAACTGCCAGGCCTGGTTTCCTCTGTTAACTGATCCTCTGGTCCTGTTCTCAGAGAGAGAGCTGGGCCTGGAGCTTTCTCCCCAGTGTGCTGAGCTGGGAGAGCTCAGCCCCTGCTCTGGCACAGGGAACCAGCACAGAGCTCATCCCACACCTGCAGCACGTCCAAGGGCTCCACCCCTGCCTCAGCCCTGATTCCTGCAGCTACAGGACTCAGCCAGCCTCAGCCTCCCTCCTGCAGCCGCCTGCACCTGGAGCTGGCCAACTGGCTGCACAGGTGGCACAAAGGAGAGAGCACAGAGGAAAGTGTGGAATGATATAAATATCCTTAAAATGCAGATCTGGCAGTGCCTGTGGTGCTGCTGCAGAGCAGCACAGGGGTTGTGGCAGCTGGGCACTGCCATCCAGCTCCTGGGTCCATGCAATCACAGCATCATTTAGGCAGGGAAAGACCTCTAGGACCGTCAAGTCCAAAACCTCTGACCAAATCCCACCATTCCCACCAAAGCACAAAACAAGGTCTCACATCTGCTTGTTTTGTGAACACTTCCAGGGGATAAAACTGCCAGTTCCAGGCAGCTCCCTGCAGCCTCCTGTGATTAGTGCTGGGTGTTCACACAGCTCCAATTCTGCACAGCAGGAGAGAGAAGTTTGTGCTCTCATTAAACCTGGAGCTCACAAACTCGGCGGGGAGGGACATCTTTCCATCCAGGGAATAATTTATTCCAGGTTGGAAGGAAAGAATCAAGCCCTGAACTGCTCCTCAGTTTTCCCAGGAACTGAGTGTGGAGTTCCTTAATGCATCATTGCTCCTGTGTGTTCAGCTGCTGAGCAGAACACGGGTATGAGTGTGCTTTCCATTCCTCTCCCTTTCTCCATCCATGCATCCATCCATGCATCCATCCATCCATGCATCCATCCATGCATCCATCCATCCATCCATGCATCCATCCATCCATCCATCCATCCATCCATCCATCCATCCATCCATCCATCCACTGAAGGGACATCTCCAAGCTGGGAACATCCCAGGAGATGCTTTAAAGCTGCTCTGTGAGGAGCAGCCCCTTCCTTGCTTTTCTGTGGCATTTTTATAAGGAACTGCAGGAGTGAGATCTCCTGGATTTGAAGGAATGACCCTCCTGGTGCTTCCAAGCATAAACCTGGCCTTTTATCTGCCTCTATTCCCTTTCCCAGCTGCTTCCCAGGTTTGGGGATTATTCTGGGGACCTTCCGATCAAGTGTCCTCTGCAGAGACTCTCCTGGGAATTCCCATGGCAGGAATTTCTGAGGGAACGGCTGGAGCTGGGCCAGGGCAGGTCAGGCTGGATCTCAGGGAAAGGTTCTTCCCCAGAGGTGCTGGCACTGCCCAGGCTCCCCAGGAAATGGTCCCAGAGCTTTAGGAGGGTTTGGACAGCGCTGCCAGGGATGCCCAGGGTAGGACTGATGGATCCCAGGCAGGAACAGGGGTTGGGACGATCCCTGTGGGCCCTTTCCAACTGAGGATATTCCAGGATTCCATGATCTGTGTCTGTATCTGACCCCTCTCCCGGGCAGTTCAGCCCTTTCACCTCGGTGTCTTTGGTGCCTTTGGCTCCCATTTCCCTCTGGCTCCTGCTGGGGATGGCTGGAACGTGTCCCAGTAGGAGCTGCTCTTGCCACCTCCATTTATATCATCATCATCAACCCTGCCTGGGGCTCGGAGCCTCGTGCCAGCCAGACAGGAGCTGCTCCAGTGGGGAATCCTCTGATCAACCCCAAGGCCTCGCTCGAACCCAGCCCTGAGCTCCCAGGCAGCACCTGCAGATCCACTCCCTGCTCCTCTGCAGGGCCTGAGGGAAAGGGAATGAGGGGTTAGGGCCAGAAGGGACCTGGGCTTGCACCAAACCCTGTGGGACCCACGGCTGGGGTGATGCTTCCAAGGGAATGCTGAGGGGTGGGAATCCTCCAGGAGGGGCTGCAGGGGTAGGACAGAGGATGCTGAGGGGTGGGAATCCTCCGGAAGGTGCTGCAGGGGCAGGACAGGGAATGCTGAGGGGTGAAATCCTCCAGGAGGGGCTGCATGGGCAGGACAGGGAATGCTGCACACAAACACTCCCTCAATTCAGTTATTTCAGGGACCAGTGTGCCCAGTTACCCACAGCACTGACTCCCAGTTTTCCCAGCCCTCACAGTTCCTTTGCGCTCCAAAGAGCTGCCCTGAACTCTGGCTGCTGCATTTCCAGCATTTTTGCTGCCAGGCCGATTCCTTTCATCCGCTTTCCTTCCATCCCTGGCAGCAGCTGCGCAGATCCTGTCCTGCAGCTCCTCTCGAACCCTAGAGGGTGCAATTCACCCAGCGAGCCTCAGCAGAACTCCGAAATTGGAATTCCAAGGATTCCAGGCAAGACGGGGAGGTGGGAGAGGAGCCGATGGCGAGAACGCCTCAGCCAAGGTTAAGAACTCCTCTGTTCCCCGGGTGCCCTCCCTGCTGGCACATGGGGTGTGGAATTGCAGAGCAGGGACAGCTCTGGTGCCATCCTGCTCTGGGGTGGCACTGAGGACCTGTCCTGGTCCCGGGCAGGTGCAGCTCAGCCCCTGCCTTCCCCTTGAATTCCCTGGAATTCCCCATCCAGCCCAGCTCGGAGGTCAGGGAATCACCCAGCCCTCAGGCTCCCAAAGATATCCCTCCTTTATTCCTCCTTTGTAGGAGTGACAGGGGCAGGACAGTGGGGACGGATGGAGATGAGAGATCTCTGCAGCCAGGTCAGGAACTTGGGGTTTATTGCAAAGGGCCTGGGTGCAGGGCCCTGCTGGGAGCTGCCAAACACAGCTCAGAGCAGGCTGAGAGAAGAGAGGGGGAGAGAGGATGAGAGGGTGAGAGAGTAAAAGGGTAAGAGTGCAAAGCTCCCGTTCCAATACAATAAATTTTCTTCTGTATTGAATATTCTGATTCTCACTAACCAATCTAGTACAAGATACAAATCCTATAGCATTTGCATACAGCCTATAAGAATCACTACATTACCATACTGTGTTACATTTTAAACCCTAAAAACTCCTCTTTGGGCCCCTTCTGCCAAGCTGTAGGGTCTGCTCTGACCCTTGGGCCTGTCTGCAAGCAGAGGGTGTTGTTCCATCAAAAGGGGATCACCTTCAGCTGGCCACACCATTGTTTTCCAATTGTTCAGTAACTGAGGGATCTCAAAGCTTGCTTTCATTTCAATCTCGTTGATAGTTTCCATATTCTCAAAATCTTTTGCCAGACAATCATATTGATAAGGCTTTCCTGTTTCATCTTCCCCAACACTCCTTAGGAACTTCTGTTGTGCCATTTCAAAGAATCAATCCATCGAGCCCATCAGAGCCAGTGCTGGAAGCACAGCAGAGTGCTGAGAGGGGAGCACTGGGAGCAGCCACAACTCCCTGTCAGAGGAGCTTTCCATCCTCCCCAGGCTCCCTTGGGTTTATTGAGCTTCTTTTGTGACTGCAAAACTCAGAGAGATTGCAACAAAACAATCCTCCCCTCCCATGGAGACAGGGCTGGACCGTCAATCCCTGCTCCAGCTCCTCTTTGGGTTCCTCAGGGATTTGGCCTCAGCAGATCAGGAGGGAACTGCTGTGAAAACCATCCTTGCCTGAGAATGCAGTCAACCATTCAGTGTGGATTTTAAGATCTTTTAGAAGACTAAATATCAATTAATATCCTTAACTGCTGCCATAAATCTGAATTGGGAGCAAACCAGATGAGTTTAAAAGACCTCTGGAGATCCCTTCCAGACCTGGGTTTAAATTGATGGCAGCAGCCACCTAATGGTCTGAATTAAATCCAGGGACATGAACCTGCTCTGGGCCAACCAGAGAAAGAGCCTGATGCAGGTTTGGGAAGTTCCATTGTTTTTAGGTCTTTCTAGAATTAGGAAAACCAATAGCAGCCCCAGTCAAAGCCTTGTTTGTTTCCTCCTCCAGCAGCTCCTGTCCCAGCCCCTCCAACCCCCTCAGGAGCACTGGGCAGGCTTTCACACACCAAACCTCCCCATAACTCTGTAAATAATTGACTAATAATAAATAAATAGTTAATTACAAGAGCCATTTAAAATCACTTTTTCTCAGATGAGACATGACAACTTCTATTGATGAGAATACATCACTTTAAAAGCTTATTAAAAAAACATTCTGAGCTACTTGTAAAATGGAGTGCATGAAATGAGGTTTATGCTCTCCTATAAACATTTTGCCTTTTTTACTCATCCAGACACTGAAATTCCTGCCGGATCCAAGTCACTAAAATCAATAGGAAAATAAAGCCCAGCTCTGCAGTATTATTAACATAATTGCTCCACTATGCAAACAATAGACTGCCTTAACTTGTGCAAAAATAGATGGAAACAAGACCCAGGAGCAGCTTCCAGAGGCTCTGGGTGTCTCTAGAGCAAAGTGAGTTCCCAGCTCCTGACAGCCCTGAGCTGCACCCACAGCAGCTGCTGTGTCTGCAAAAGGCACCAGGGCAAAGCAATTTGCTGTGCTAATGAGCAGAAAACTCGTCAGGATCATGCCAGGGACCACAGTTCAGAGCATGGAGAGGTCTCACTGGTGTCCAAAGTGAATCCTACTGCAACTGCAGATTGGCCAGGGGCAGGAAAAGGGAATTTTTCCTTTGAAGAACACAGAAAAACTAGAGCAGATATTGCTGCCCCTGGATGCCTGGCAGTGCCCAAGGCCAGGTTGGACATTGGGGTTTGGAACAGTCTTGGACAGTGGAAGGTGTCCCTGCCATGGCAGGGGTGGGCTTTGAGGTCCCTGAGGTTTCTTCCGACCCAAACCATTCTGGGATTCTACAATTCCATAAAATTCTCTTTTGATTCAGTTAATATACAGCAGGAATTGCATCTAAGGAGAGTCAGGAAAGATTCATGCAAGGAAGGGCTGGAAACTGAACTCTGCACACAGACCAGGGTGGTTCCCATGAACTGCAGGATGCAGGGGCTGGAAGCAGAGTCAGTGCCTGAGGCTGGACTGCTGCTGGCTGCTCTGGCACTGCTGTAACCAGCAATCCAGGGCACTGACCCCTGCCCAGGGGTGCTGCTCCTCTGCCTCAGCTTCTCCTGGTGCTGGGAATCTCTGCCCCGAGGTGTTGGAAGACTCTGCCTTGTGACTTGAGGTTGGGTTAAAGTCTAACCCAGGAACTGCCTTAGCTGCTGTCACTGCCAGGTGTTCCCAGGCATTTCCAGGTGTTCCCACTCACTTCCAGATGTTCCCATCTCCTATGAACTCCCTCCTCCCCCCCCTCCCTGGATGGATTTCCTCAGGAGCACTGCTTTGACCCAAATTGCTTCTCTGTGACCCCTCCTTGGGCTGGGCTCTGCTGCTGTGGGAGTCACACTAGCTCTTCCTCTCAGACAACACCTGAGGCTCATCTGGGAAGGGTTTTCCATGGCCCCTCCTGGTGCTCTTTGATCCCATTTTCCCAGGAATTGTCTCCTTTGCTGGGTGTTATTTGGTGCTGCCCATTCTGAGCAGGTCCCTGCACACACTGGCTGTTCCTGGAGCTCAGCTTTCCCCTGTAACCCATTCCCCATTTCCTGCAGACACAGTAAAATGGGGAGGTTCCATTTTGGAGGTGCCAGTTCTGGAAGCTTCCATTCTCCCTGGAGATTGGGATGGGTTGAGTTCACAGTTGCTATCAAAGCAACAATGCTAAGCCTTCCCTGTAGTTTCTTCCTGCCTGGATCTGTTTCCAGTGAGATCTCACCTCCTGCTCCTGAGCTCGTTGGCAGTGACCATTTCCCACTGCTGTTCCTCCCCTCCCAGCCATGCTCACCCTCACCTCGGTGTCCTCCAGCTCCAGCTCCATGGGATGGAATTCCCATCCTAGCTGAGCTCTGAGCTCAGGGAATGACCCCACCCTCAGGCTCCCAAAGAAATCCCTCCTTGGAGTCTCTGTTGTGCCAGTGGGAATATTTCACAAACTCTGAGCCCATCAGAGCAAGTGCTCGAAGCAAAATAAAGAGGCACAAAGAGTTCTGTGGGAGAGAATCCAGCTTCCTTCTGTGTTCCCATTTCTGGGAACTCATTCTTCCTTCTGATTTCTTCTCTTTTCCTTCTGTTTATGCAGCTAAAGATCCCATTCCTCCTGTCCTCACCATCCTGTGCAATCTGGCAGGGGTAGGGGAGAGCAGGAGGGAATCAGGAGGGATGAGGGTGAGGATGGCTCTGGGGCCTGAGGGCAGGAACATCAATTGAGGGTTTCTGCTCCCAGACTGACACTGGAGGTGCTGCCACTTCCATAAACGCTGCATGGCCCTGCTGCAGCCCCACACTGCAGCTCAGGGTCATGCAAAGGTCACTGCACCACTGCACATCCATTTTTCGAGCCAACCCAAATATTTCAAATAAATGCTGCTTCCACTCTCTGCTCAGGACTTCCCTTCTGTGCTTCCAGCAAATGTTTCTGAGGAGGGAAAGGCAAGTCTGGGCAGCGACAAGAGCAGCAGGATGGGAGGAGATGGGAACAGCTGGCGCTGGGGCTGGGGACCTGCATGGCCCAGGGGGCTCCTGTGGAGGGCACAGCTGCAGGGAACCTTCCCCGGGGAAGCAGCAGGAGCATCCTGAGGTTTGTTTTCCAGGTCTCCCCAGTAGCCAGAGAAATCCCTGCCCTGCACAGGTGCCCTGGCCCCTGTCATAACCCAGGACATTGCTCTGGCTGCCCTGGAGAGCTCCAGACCCTGGCAGGAGGCTCAGAGACCTTGGCATGGAGTCACAGACACCTGTGCCTTGGATTTTAGCCCATGGAAACAATTACCAACTTTGTGTGGGGAGTTACAAGCCACAAGGATTTATGATAGAATAGAATAGAATAGAATAGAATAGAATAGAATAGAATAGAATAGAATAGAATAGAATAGAATAGAATAGAATAGAATAGAATGATAGTGAATTTATCACTGGGTGAAAATGCAGAATTTTGGTGTTTTTAGAATGGGGGTTCAGGAGGCAAGATGGAGGAATCTGGGTGCGTCCTGTCCTTCTCCTTCTTTGCCTTGTCCTCCATCTTCTGCTGTGATGGTGGCACTTTTGGATTGGTTCAGAGTAGAGACAGACTGTCTAACATAGGTGACAGGTATTGGAAAATTATTGTAAATAAAGTACACGTAGTTTTCAGTATAACAAGCTAACACTGCCCCAAGGGCAGTCAGTGTGCCATGAACCAACGTGCTGGACAGATCTCAGCAGGTCAGAGAAAGAATGTTATAGATAACAGAGAATAAACAACCTTGAGAACCAGAGCCAAGGAACCCCGTCTGCATCTTCAGCGGGAAAAAAGAGACTTTCCAACACCTCGGGGTCATCTCAACACCAGAGACCCCGTCAGGCCCCAAACCAAAGCCCTGCCTGGCACAGCCTCGGCCTTTCCCTCCTGAGCCCCTCTGCCCACAGCAGCAGGGCTGATTCTGCCCTGTCCCATAGCCACACTGCTGTGCCCAAACTGGCTTTGGGTTTTATGTGCAGTGCCCAGCCATGAGTTTAAATGTTGCCATGGAATCCTGGAATCATTGAGTAGTTTGTGTTGGAAGAGACCTTAAAGCCTCTCCAGTTCCACTGTCCCAGGGTGCTCCAAGCCCCATCCAGGCTTGCCCTGGGCACTGCCAGGGATGCAGAATCCACATGGATTTGGGCAGTGTTAGCCCAAACTGCTCCAATCCACCTCTGCAATCTGTAACCTCATCTTTTAATTCAGCTGCTGAGGAATTTGCTTCTCATGAGGTTGTTCCATCCCAAGAATGGATTTGTTCCCATTGCCAACTTTCACATCAGGAGTAGAGAATGACCTGCCCAGGCCCAGCTCCATTCTGGAGCTTAAAACCAGCTCAAAGACAGAAGTGGAACAGTTCTCTCTCTCTCTCTTGTTCTCTTTTCTGAAGGAAAATTCAGATTTAATGTGTAAGGAAGACATTGAAGGGTTTGCATAGAAGGCAGGAATACTTGGTCAGCAGTGGGTGATGAAGAAAAGCAATTATTGTCAACTTTTTAACTGGGAATTGAAATACGTTCAGGTTACCAGGAGAGCATTTTCGGTGTTTTGGGTCAAACATTTCCTATCAGATTTCTCTTACTTTCAGAAAAAACAAAATGACCCAAGTCCACTGGGTTATTGAATTTCTATTCCTTGGGAGATGCTGACCTTTAGAATAAATTAATTTCCAGTAAAAAAACAACAATCCAGGTTTAGATGTTCCATAGAAAGAACTTCCCCAAACATGCAAATATCAGCTGATTGCATGATAAAATCCAGTGTTCTCACTGTGGTGGGAGAACAAAACATTAAAATTGAATTCTTAACTTCCCCAACTGAAAACTGATGATGAAAACAAGCAAATTTGGATAGTTGTGTTATCTCAGGCTCTGGAAAACTTTGGGACACAGCTTTTGTGCTATCAAACACCTTCAGATGGTGAATTACAAGCTCTTATAATGTCAATAAAATTATTCCCATGCTATGGGATGGAGTCGTAAAGCTGTTTCAATTTACTTCCAAAGGAGAAGGATAAATCTAAAGAGGGAAATAGCCACACTGAAGGATATTTCTTGTATGAATGTGAATAATTTCCAGACAAATTAAGTGAAATTTATGTGCTTTGCAATGCAGCCATGCAGTGAATGGTCCTGCAGGAGGGGCAGGGAGGGAAGGGGTCCTGCAGGGGCACCTGGAATATTTGTCTGCAGCATTTAAAGGCCCTGCAGGGTCAGGAGCAAACCTGACAGGAAAAGCTGCTGTTCCATAGGGAAAGGTGGAAATTCCACCCTGAAGGGTGAGAGGATCCCTGGGCAGGCCCTGGCAGGGACAGGTGGGTCCCACACAGAATTCACACCTTTGATGTCACAATTCTGACGTCACCTCTGCAGCTCAGCAAGGAAGAATTTAACCCCGAACTTTGCTAGAAGAGACTTTTTGCTCAGTTTTCTTTCCCAGATTTCTCTCAGACTCGGAGGGCTGCAGGAATAAAAAACTGCTTTATTTACAATTGTTTGGAAGCTCTTGGGTTGGGATGTTCGAGTTCCTAAGTAGCAAATCCCAAATCTTGGGGGGAAATTTCCCAAGAAATGCCCAGTACCAAGGCAGCTGATGGGTACAGCTGAGTGCATTTAGTCAGAGAATATCAATTCAGGGAGCCCCTGACGTGGGAATAATGTGCTCTGACTCCATGATTCAGGAGGTGAACAATTGTTTTATTAAGATACACTATATTATACTAGTACTGTACTAAAAAGATACTATACTATAAAGATACTAAAGAATAACCCCTGGCTGTCTGAGACAGCCTGGACACAGCTTTGACCCAGCTGGCCAAGAAATCCAAACAACCTTCACTGATGTCCAATTAACAAATCCATTTGGGCAAACAATCTCCATAACACATTCCACATGTGCAAAAACAACAGGAGCAGAGAATAGAGATAAGAATTGTTTCCTCTTCTTCTCTCTGAGGTTCTCACTGACTTCCCCAGGAGAAATCCTTCAGAAAAATTGTACCTGGTGCTCTCTGTGGCCACAATAGAAAGCTTAGTTCCAAACCTTAAAACAAAGAGAGGAATGAATCCAGGCAGTGGAAAAAGCATTAGGAACTCTGGCAGCTCATGCAGCTTTTACAGCAAGTCAGGACTCGGGGCACAGCAAGTGCTGCAAGCTGTGTGTCCTGATCAAAGCCTTTGTATAAAATAAACCCAGCTGGGATCAATAGGAGCAAAATCCAAGCTCAGGCAACCCCCTGGGCTCAGCTGCAGGGCTCCAGTGAACCAAAATTCTCATTTTTGTGTTAGGAGGGAGCAGAACTCAAGCTCAGCTGTCCCTGCACAGCTGCCAGGAGTGGCACAGTCCCACACCTGGGCACCACCAGCTCCTGCCAGCTGTTCCCACAGGGCAGGAGCTGGGTGGACATTGGACCCCCAGTCCCTCTGCTCTGGAACAAGCCCAGCTTTGCAGTCTCTGTCACAGCAGGTTCAGGTTTTGTGCTCTGCTGGAGCCTCCCAGTGCTGCAGCCCCTGGATCCCAGGAATTCTGCTGCACTTCCACCTCGGTGCTCCCAGCCCTGGGCACCAGCTGTGCCAGGCAGCTCTGCCAGCTCATCTCCCCTGCCAGGGAGATCTGGGAGCAGCAGAGCATGGCAAACACCGGGCACTGCCCCGGGGCTGGGGCTGTCTGGGGCTCAGGGCAGAGGGAACAGCGGTGGCTGGAAAAGAGCCCCAGACCTGGACCATACCCAGAGAGGAGCAGCTGGGGCAGCCAGGGAACTGCTGAGGCTGGAAAAGACCTTTAAAATCACAGAGTCACAGGAAGGGTTTGTGCTGGCAGGGACCTCAAAGCCCATTCAGTGCCACCCTGCCATGGCAGGGACACCTCCCACTGCTCCAAACCCCAGTGTCCAGCCTGGCCTTGGACACTGCCAGGGATGGGGTGAGAGCCTCCAGTCCAACCAGCAGCCCAGCACCAGGGTCCCAAATAAACCCCACCCTCTGGGAAAAACCTGGGTTTTGAGGACGTCCAGGGCTGAGCACTCTGCCCCTCCCATGGGCAGTGTGGGGCCAGGGAGCAGAGGAACCCCAGGTGACAAATCCTGGGTGCAGCTGTGTCCCCATGGCCACCTGTGCTCTCTGTGTTTTCCAAAGGCTCCTCTCCATCCAAATTCTCTGTCTGCACCTTGTGCAGGTGAAGAGGATGGAGCTGTGGGAATTTTACTCCATTAACTGGAGCAAAATTAGAGACACAGAGAGAGGAAAAATCTGTTGTTTTTTTTTTTTTTTTTCTGCGCAATGTGAGAATCATTATTTTTGTGGTTTAGGATTTTTTGTTTGTTTTTTGAAAACTGGAAACAAAAAAATTCCTTTTCAGTCTCCACAAAACCTGAATTCCCTTGAAAATGTGTTTTTGTTTATTTTTAAAGCTTATTATTGCCTAATTAAGATGGAATAAATTTTAGACTGAAAATCTCTTTTGAACTGAAATAATGAGAAACTGCAGTTCATGAATATCTCAGTAAATGGCTCAGTCTCGTTTTTATCCAACATTTTGGAGTCAATCTCTTGGTCACTGTTCCCTTACCCCAAGGGTCACTGCAAGGACCCCTAAAAATCCAATCTTTGTGTTCTGCGCTAATGGGTTTATCTGCACTGTTTCACCTGCACTAAAACAGGCACCTAAAATTTACCTTTGGGGAAGGGGCTGAGCCCAGAGTGGTCAGTGGGGTCAGTGGTCAGTGGGGTCAATGGTCAGCCGGGTCAGTGGGTCAGTGGGCAGTGGTGTCAGTGGGGTCAGCAGTCAGTGGGATCAATGGTCAGTTGGGTCAATGGGGTGAGTGGAGAGAGTGGTCAGTGGGATCAATGGTCAGCGGGGTCAGTGGGGTGAGTGTTCAGTGGGGTGAGTGGTCAGTGCGGCCAGGGGCCTCAGTGGGGTGAGTGGGGTCAATGGTCAGTGGTGTCAATGGGTCAGTGGTCAATGGTCAGTGGTGACAGTGGGGTCAGTAGTGAAGGTGCAGCTCCTTGGGAAGGTCTCCATACAATCCTTGAGTCCCTCAGTCCATACCTGGTTCCCCTGAGCTGCCACCAAAGGAGCTCCTCGACAGAGGAATTGCTGAGCTCTTCTTCCCTGGCCACACCAGTCAGAGCTTCTGTCCACAGCCAACAGCCCCAGAAGCTGGAAATCTGCCTCCCTCCCCAAGGAAATGTCATTCTGATGTCATCTTCACTTTTACCTTCTTTTCCTTCACCCCCTTTCCTGCAGCAATTACAATTCAAAGAGCACAACCCCAGCCCACCTGGGAGCGCTTTACAGCACTGACCCTGAGCAGGAGCCCTTGCTGTGCATTGCCCTTTAACACTAAAGCACATCCTGGGAGCATCCCAGCCAAGCAGGAGGAGCCCTCAGCGAGATCTGCCCAGCCAGGGGAGGCTTCTTCCCACACAGGTGAATCCTGCAGTGAGTCCAGGGAATTGCAGTTCCTGGAAGGAGCCTGGAATCAGCTCTGTATTGTATTTGCAGAGAAGCCCCAATGAAGGCAGGAATGATGCACCTGACTCCATGTTCTCAGAAGGCTAATTTATTACTTTATTACACTATATTATATTAGAAAATGCTATACTATATTAAACTATACTAAAGAATACAGAAAGGATGCTTACAGAATGCTAAAAAGATAATAATGAAAACTCGTGACTCTTTCTAGAGTCTGACACAGCTCGGCCCTGATTGGCACAGCAGAATCCAATGAAACAACCACCTGTGGGTAAACAATCTCCAAGCACATTCCACATGAGCACAGCACAGGAGAAGCAGTAAGGTCTGCTCTGACCCTTGGGCCTGTCTGCGAGCAGAGGGTGTTGTTCCATCAAAAGGGGATCACCTTCAGCTGGCCACACCATTGTTTTCCAGTTGTTCAGTAACTGAGGGATCTCAAAGCTTGCTTTCATTTCTATCTCGCTTATAGTTTCCACATTCTCAAAATCTTTTGCCAGGCAATCATATTGATAAGGCTTTCCTGTTTCATCTTCCCCAACAGAGGGTGAGCCCTGATCATCTCTGCTGACATGGGGATCTTTTTTTACCCCTGTCAGCACCATAAAAGCAGCAGAGCTCCGGAGCCACCACCCTGTGCCTGGGGCACCCTGAGCACTAGTGACAGCACATTTCTAACCCTGGAGCATTTCCTGCTGGGAACGGGGCAGGAGGAGCAGCAGCTCATCTGGATTCATTAACTGAGGCTTGGGCAGGCTCCAAAAGTGCTGTCCAAGGACTGAGAGTTGCTGTTGGGATTTTTCTGATCTCAGGAAGAGCTTTCCTTGCAGCTGGTTGGGGAATGTTTTGCTGTGTAAATGGAACTGATCTGGGAGGGAACTGCAGAGGTGCTCAGAGGGTGATTGCCCCCATTGTCCAAAGCGTGACTGACTGGAGCAGGGCCTGGGCTCTGAGCACAGGCTGGGTCAGCTCCCTGCTGCCCCAGGAAGGGGCACAGACAGACCTGGGCCTCATTTACCTTCACCTGCCACAAACTCAGTCTTTGGCAGCTGTTGTATTCATATTGTTGTATATCATATTTCAAGAGTCTCATACCTTCTGGGTGGTTTTCTCACAGCAGTGTTGTTGTTGCTTCTCAGTCAAAGTTCCTCTCCAGCTCTCCCTGAATGCCTCACTCCCTTTTATCCCAGCTACCTCCACAGGCTGCAGCTGCTGCCCAATCAAGGACATCACAGCTGCAGCCCATTTACAATAACTAGAATCAGGGCAAGGTCACTTATACAATACAGAGATCTTTTACTGCAATACATATATTTACTCAGGCCCCTATAGGTGGCTAAAGATGAACAAGTTTTTGTGAATCTTGGCAGGAGTCTCCCACTGTTGGATAAGGGAATCTTCTCCAGCTTTACTGTGCTCCAGAGGATCACCCAGTAGGTTGAGATTTTCCTTTTTTAACAGCTCCTCTTCCTGCTGGTTTGTCCTGCCTGGCTAGCCTGGATCACATCCAAGCTCCTCTTAGATTTATTTTTTTAAAGGATGTGGCTTTAACCTCCAGCATTTTTATTATTATTTGCTTCAGTAAAACTGGCAGGAGATGTTTTCTAGGAGACTCAGAGAGCCCCAGCATGAAGAACCCTCTGTTCCTTTGCAGGATCTCGTGGCAGGGGAGCAGCCCTGGCCCTGCACTGATCCCAGCCTCCCTTGCTTTGAGCTGATCCCAGAATCCAGCCTGCTGGGAATGCAGTGCTGAGCCCTCAGCAGGAGGAGCAGATGCTTTCCTGCGGTCCCTGCCACCTTCCCTTCCCATGGGCTTCACATCCAGGAGATGCCAATAAACCCACACAGGGTTTTATTTGGATTTGCTTTCTTTTATCCTGCACTGATTTAGGAGGAGTTCCCCTGTCCAAGTGCACAGGAACCCTTAATGCTGCTCACACCTGAGTCTCAGTTTGGCGGGGAGCAGCTGAGCTGGATCTCTGGGCTGGCTGAAGCTTTAATTCCACAAACATCCTGCTCTCCTCCTCTCCCAGGCCATTATCACCCTGAAGGCCATCCCTGAGCAGAGGTGCCCGTGCTCATCCTGCTCACTGACACTCAGAGCTGCTCACAATTCTCACAGAAAATAATTTTAAAAATAATAAAAAAAACAGGAAAAGATGTTTTCCCTTCAGTTGCCAGGAAAAGTAGCTGTGACTTTTCTTAGAAGAATTTCCAGTGTTAAAAGACTTCTGTGAAATGTTTGGATTTTACGTAGAAAAACAAAAGGGTTTTTTTTTGTTTTGTTGTGGTTTGTTGTTTGTTTGGTTTGGTTTTTGTTGGTTTTTGTTTGTTTGTTTGTTTTTGTTGGTTTTGTTTTGGTTTTGTTTTTGGGGGGTTTTTGTGGGTTTTTTGTTGTTGTTGTTGTTGTTGTTTTGGGTTTTTTTCCTCAGCCCAGCCCAGCCCCATCCAAAAGCCAGTGCAGGGACATGGTTCCAAGCATGTCCCTCACCCCCTGCAGGGATTGATTCCATCTCTCTCCAAAGCAGGTCCTTCTCTCCCCAGCATTTTTATTTGTGCTGTCAGTGCAGCTCAGGCACTCCTTACACCTCTCTCCACATCCCTGCTCTGTTTCTTCAGCCTCTTCCCACCGGCCTTCCCTCCCTGATCCAGAAATTCCATCACTTTTTGTGCCCTCAGCCTTGGGACTGTTCATTTCTCTGCTCCTGGCAGCAGCAGCTGCTCCAGCAGGACGAGGATCCCTTTTCACCTGTCCCAGAGTGTGCAGCCACCCTGGGGGTTTGGGAGGGGGCTTGGACTGAATCTCACTGGGATCAGGGCCCCCAGAGGAGCCATCCCAGCAGGAACACATTCCTGATGGATTCCAGTGCCCAGAGTCCAACCAGTGGCCCCTCAACTCTCAAACCAGAGGGTGAGGGGCTGGCACAGGGTGCCCAGAGCAGCTGGGGCTGCCCCTGGATCCCTGGCAGTGCCCAAGGCCGGGTTGGACATTGGGGCTTGGAGCAGCCTGGGACAGTGGAAGGTGTCCCTGCCATGGCAGGGGTGGCACTGGATGGATTTAAGGTCTCTTCCAACCCAACCCATTCCATGATCCAAGATCTCTAAAATCAGTCTCAGGGCTGAATCTCTGCACAGCCACACGTGGGGCTGGGATTCCCAGCTTGTTTGATGAGATGCAGGAACCATTGAATTCCCGTCATTATTTCTCTTTTCAGTTTTCCTTTTCTTCCTGAAACATCTGAGATTTTACATTTTCCCCTATCTGTCACCATGATATTTTCTGAAAATTCCTCTTTGCCCAGGATTTTCTCCTGGGGAGTTGAGGAGCCTCAGAGAGGAATGAAAACAATAATGATCTGATTGCTGCTCCTGTGTTTGCTGATTGCTTGGAATGTGGTCTGGAGATTGTTTACGAACAGGTGAATGTTTGATTAGTTCCATGTGAATTGTTTTTAATTAATGACCAATCACAGTCCAGCTGTGTCAAACTGAAGAGTCACGAGTTTTTATTATTCATTCTTTTATAGCCTTCTGATGTCTCCTTTCTCTTTCTTTATTATAGTTTTTGTATAGCATTCACAGAACAGAAATAATATAACATAACATAACAATATCAGCCTTCTGAAACATGGAGTCAGATTCTCATCTCTCACCTCATCCTGGGGACCTCACAACATCACACCTGTCCTCCTTCTCACGACACTTCCAGGCCATTTTACAGCTTCCCTAATCTGGCCCCACCTCTCTTTTAGGAAGAATCCAGCTCTTCCAAGGGAATGTTTTGTCCAGCCCCAGCCCCTCCTCGTGAGGGCCAGCAGAGCTGAGAAGAGGGAACCAAACAGCCCAGACCCCACCATGCACAGACACTTGCCATGGTTATCCTGGGAGAATCCTCCCATGGTTATCCTGGCTCTGCATGGAGAAAAGTGACAATATTCCTTCAGAAAGGGACAATATTCCCTCAGAAAGGGACTTCGTTGTTCCAAATTCCCTCTCTGTAACTTAGCAACATTTTTGGTCAGCCAAGGAGCTGTTCTGGAACATTTTCTGCAATGAGAAGGCCCTGAGCTGGGAGCAGCTGGGTGTTCCCTGGCTCACAGATGCCCAGGGATGTTTCCCTGACAGGCAGGATTGTGGCTCCTTTCTCACAGATTCCAGAGAGGCCAATTCCTCCCGAGTCATTTTGCCTTTTCCTGTCTGCCACTGTTCCTTAATCGATGGTCTGGGTTTAATGAGGCAGAGAAGCACCGAGAGAATCCAAAGGCTTCATTCAATAGGGGATATTTCACATGTGACCATTGGAGGGAAGGTGGATCTGTCCTAGGGCTGGGACTGGGAAAATCCTGAGACTGAGCTGCTGAGGGGGACTCAGGCTCTGCCTGCTAAACAGGGAAAACTTATAGGAAAGATATTTTTAGTAAGAAAATAACCTTTCACCTTTCTCCAAGCATCTTCATCCCAGGGCCTGAGAGCAAGGCTGCAGAAAGAGGCTCAGTTGTAGCCAACAGCCACAATTCCCAGCTTGCCCCTCACTCACCACTGCCTGGGAGCTGCTTCTCCCTGCTCCAGGGAGCTCCAGGGCACACAGGGCAGGGCTGGATCTGGGGACAGCCCCGAGGGACACAGGGACACCCAGCAGTGGAGAGGATTGTACTTGCATATAAATGCAGGAGTGTGCAGTGGGAGACAGTGCCAAAGGCCTTGCTGGAGTCCAGGCACACAACATCCACAGCCTTTCCCGCGTCCACCAGGGGGGTCACCTGGTCATAAAAGGAGACCAGGTTGGTCAAACACGACTCAGCCCTCCTAAACCCCTGCTGGCTGGCTCTGATACCCTCGGCCATCCTGGAAGTGCTGGGTGCTGACACTCAGTATAAACTGTTCAATTTCCTTACAGGGTACTGAGGTCAGGCTGGCTGGCCTAGAATCACTGTGATCCTCCTTCCCACCCCTGTTGTGAATGGGTGTCACATTGGGCAGCTTCCAGTCATCTGGAACCTCACCAGTGAGCCAGGACTGCTGCTAAATGATGGAGAGCAGCTTGGCAAGCTCATCTGCCAGCTCTCTCATCACCCTGGGGTGGATCCCATCTGGTCCCATGGATTTATGAACATCCAAGTGGTTCAGCAGTTCTCTGACAGCCCCCTCCTGGATAATGGGGGGTCCATTCTGCTCCCTGACCCCATCCACCAGCCCAGGAGCACAGCTGTCCTGAGGACAAGTTGTCTTCCCACTAAAGACTGAGACAAAGAAGGCATTAATCACCTCTGCCCTCTCCTCATCTGCAGTTACTCATTTCCCTCCCTCATCCAATAGAGAATAAAGGCTGATCTTACCCTTCCTTTTACCATTAATACATTTGTAAAAACACTTTTTATTATCCTTTACAAAAGTTGCCAAATTAAGTTTGAACTGATCTTTAGCCTCCCTAATTTTTTTTCCTACAGGCCCTAGCAACCCCCTTAAATACTTCCTGAGAGACCTGACCCTCCTTCCACAGATGATACATGCTTTTTTTATTCCTAAATTCCTCCAAAACCTCCTTGCCAATCCAGGCTGGGCATTTACCTCGTTGACTCATCTTTTGGCACACAGGGACAGTCTGTTCCTGTGCCCTCAAGATCTCTGGTTTGAAGCTCGCCCACCTTTCCTGAATTCCTTTGTTTTCAAGGGCTGCTTCCCAAGGAACTCTCTGAATAAGTCTCCTAATGAGGCCAAAGTCTGCCCTCCAGAAGTCCAATGTAAAAGTCTTATTGATGTACCTCCTGATTTCACCAAATATTAGAATTTTATAATCTCATGATCACTGTGCCCCAAGCGGTCTCCAACCACCAAATCTCCCCCCCAGCCCATCTCTATTTGCAAATAACAGATCCAACACAGTTCCTCCCGTGGGGTGGGCTCACCCATCAGCTGTGACAAAAAGTTGTCCCCTGTAGCCATGATATTTTCTGAAAAATCCTTTCCTTAGGATTTTTCCTCCTGAGAAGCTGGGAGGCCTCAGGAACAAAATGTAAAAAATGGTTATCTGCTGCTGTGGAATGCGACAGGTGCATCTGGGATTGGTCTCATGTGGTTGTTTCTAATTCATGGCCAATCACAGCCAGCTGGCTCAGACTCTGTCCGAGACAGAAGCTTTTGTTACCATTCCATTTTTTTCTATTCTTAGCCAGCCTTCTGATGAAATCCTTTCTTCTATTATTTTAGTATAGTTTTAATATAATATATATCATAAAATAATAAATCAAGCCTTCTGAAACATGGAGTCAGATCCTCATCTCTTCCCTCATCCTTGGACCCTGTGAACACCATCACAGTCCCCCACACACTCTAAGAACCTCCTGGACTGCCTTTTTTCAGCTTTTTTTTTAAGTTCCCAGCAGATGTCTGGCAAGTTGAAGTTGCCTACAAGAACGAAGGCTGATAAACCTGAAACATTCACTAGCTGTTTATAGAATAATTTGTCCACCTCTTCTTCCTGGTTGTGTGGACAATAACAGACTCCCAGTAGGATGTCGGCCTTGTTGGCCTTCCCTCTAATTCTCACCCATAGACATTCAACTTCATCACCATTAGTTTCAATGCCTGTGGTGTCCAAAGCCTCCCTAATATAAAGGGCCACCCCTCCACCTCTTCTTCCTTTCCTGTCTCTCCTGAAGAGCTTGTAGCCATCCAGTGCAGTGCTCCAGCCATGTGAGTCATCCCACCATGTTTCTGTGATGGCAACTACATCACAGCTCTGCTGTTGGACCATGGCCTCCAGCTCCTCTTGTTTGTTACCCATGCTGCGTGCACTGGTATACGTGCACCTCAGCTGGGCTGCTGATTTCACCCCTAACTCAGGCTTACCGCCCTTGGGCCTCCTTCCAGACAGCCCAGCTGCATCCCCTTCCCCCTTCAAACCTGGTTTAAAGCTCTCTCAACAAGTTCTACCAGTTCATGAGCTAAAAACCTTCTGCCCTTAACAGAGAAATAGAGCCCATACTGTTCGAGCAGGCCAGGTGCCACAAAAGCTGCCCATGACCAAAGAATCCAAAATTCTGATTATAACACCAACCCTTGAGCCACTTCTTAATAATGTGAGCTCTCCCATTCCTTTCAATGTTTTTCTCCACCACCAAAGGGACTGAGCAGAACAATACCTGTGCCCCTGCCCTATCAACCACTTGACCCAGTGCCCTAAAGTCCTTTCAATTGTCCAGACACTCCTCTTTTCAATCTCATCTCTGCCAGCCTGGAGTATCAGCAGTGGGTAATAATCAGAGGATTGAATCAGCCCAGTCAGTCTCTCAGTAATATCCTGTACCCAGGCCCCAGGGAGGCAGCAGACCTCTCTGTGGGGTGGGTCTGGTCAACATCTGAGGCCCTCTGTTCCCCTCAGAAGGGAGTCAGGCAGTCACCTGTCGCAGACATCTTTTTATGAAAATCCTTTCTTAGGATTTTTCTTCCTGAGAAGCTGAGAGGCTTCAGGAACAAAATGCAAACAATGGTTATCTGCTGGTGTGGAATGCAACAGGTGCATCTGTGGTTGGCCCATCTTGGATGTTTAGAATTAATGGTCAATCACAGCCCAGTTAGCTTGGACTCTCTGTCCGAGACACAAACCTTTATTATTCATTCCTTTCTATTCTTAACTTAGCTAGCCTTCTGAGATGAAACTTTTCCTTCTATTTTTTTAGTATAGTTTTAATGTAATGTATATCATAAAATAATAAATCAAGCCTTCTGAACATGGATTCAACATTCTCGTCTCTTCCCCCACCTGAAAACCTCTGTGAACACCATCACAGTCACCCACTACCACCACCTTCTCTTCTTTTTAGTGCCAGAGGTAGTGATCTGTCTGACAGACAAAGTGTAATTGGAAGACACTCTAGGCAGATCATTTTCTGTGTCTTCTGGCTGACCCTCCAGATCCAGGGGCTCATAACTATTCTGAAGTGGCACCTGGCTAGGGGATGGGGACCAGGAGGAATTTTTATTATTACCTCCCCAGCCAGGGGCTCATTTCCACTCCCCTTCATCTACCAGGTGCCCTTCTATTGCCTGTGGGAGGCACAGGAGTCCTCTGACCCTTGGTGGGCCTCCCCCAAGGATGGAAGGGCTGAACTCCACCAATCTATTTCCCTTTCACTTTCCCTGATACTCCTTAGTCTTTCAACTTCCTCCCTGTTATAGACGGATAAAGAGATGGTTGGCTCTCGCAATTAAAAGATAACTATTGTGTGAATATTAAGAAAAGCTTTATTGATGTGTAGTTATGTTATTATAGTTTAGATGTCCTCTGTTCTCCCCACAGTTCCCTTTCCCCCTGTATTGTTGCCATCAGACAGCCTGGGATGTCTAGGGCAGGTACAAAGAAGCTGCACAGGTGTCCCTTGCATGGGGCAGTTGGGAATGGAAAAGCTTGGGGGTGCTTAGGGGGTGGGCATGGCAACACCTGACCCCCAATCCAGTTACAAGAAAGTAATCTCCACCGAAAAATGGCAAAGAAGAGCTGACTGACAGACTTTGGGAGAGGCCAGGGTTGGCTGATGCAGCCCCAGAGGTATAAAAGACTGAGCATCCATCTTGAAGATGAACTGGCCATGTGGTGTGCATGAGGGGCAGTTGCCAGCACTGCGGCTTCTTCCTTATATAGTCCTTTGTTGTATTTTTGTAAAGGTTTAATAAACCTTTTTAAATTTTCAAAGTCAGCAGTTGTTTCTCTCACTCCCTAAGCTCGGCCACCTGTGAAAGGAGTTCATTCACCTGTCCACACCACAGGCAGGTTTCCTCTGCAGTGCCCCCTGAAACCACTGCTGAGCTCCAACCCTCAGCACAGGAATGGGTCTGACAGGACAGACGTGTCCTTTTTGGAGGGCTCTACCTGGATACGTACACTTGTACTAACTGCAGGTTTTGACCGTGTGAAAACCATTACCAACAAAAACACAGAAACCAACAATTACAGAAATGACAAAGAACCTCACTGGCAGGAGGAAGGAAACCTGCAGCCCTGACTGTGCTAACTCTGTGCCACACCTGCCTGCCTGCTCTGGGTCCCTGCTGTGAAAAACACCAAACACTTGTTTGTAAAGTTTTAAAAGTTTAATAGTAATAAAATGGTTATAAAAATAGCAATACAATTAGAGTAATAAAAAATTGGACAATTGGGATTAGGACAATATGAGACAATAAATACAAAGAGTTATGGACGTCCAGGTACCTCGTTCTGGGCAAAATAAGCCCGAAAAAGGACACACATTAACAGAGGATAAACCCTTAAAAGCAATAGCCTGTTGCATATTCATACACTTCATACATGATGCCTAAATTCCATTCAAAGGATTCTATCTAGTCAATGTCAGCTTCTTCCTCTTAATCTTGACAGCATCTTCAGAGCTGAGTGAGGTGGGAAGAAGTTCATTTCTCCTGATAATGGAGCAATAAATTCTTTTTCTCTGAAAGATTTAGGTGTCCTGTGGCTGCTATCTCAGTGCAAATACCTCATTCTTTTCTTTAAAAAAAATATCCCACATACATAGTTTCTATTTTAACTACAGAAGTTACCTTTTAACTACAAAACTACATTTACCATACTGTTAAAATTTTAATGCAGCTCTACTAATCAATACAACATAATTGTCATGGTTTGGGCCTGGCACAGAGCCAGTGCCCCCATGAGAATACCCTCTCCCTGGTGTCTGCTGTGAGATGTGACCAGGAATAAGCAAAGCAGGCTCCAGCTTAAACATAAAGAAAACTTTATTACCTAAACTACAAGAAAAGAAGGAAAAACCTATAAGGGAAAAAAAATTGAAAACCTTACAAAAAAGCACTTTCCTCCTCCCCACCACCAAAATTTCCCAATCCGATACATTCCCCCAAATCACCAACTGCCCAGTCTGGCACCACCCTTTAGAGTACTCAAACTTCAGTCCATGAAGAGGAGAGGAGTCCTTCTTGCACCATAGGCTTCCCCTGGAAACACGTTAAAACCTTGTGTGCTTCCATGTCACTCAGCACCGCCCGGAAAGTCCTTTTGCCATGGTGACATCTTCCTTCCATGCCAGTGCTCTCACCACTGGCATGGACCAGAGCTGCTTCTAGGGTTGTCTTTTAAGGATGCCTTGTCTCACTCCAAAAAGGCACAGTCTCTGCTCTGGGACATCTGTCCCCCCCATTTTTTCCCACCCCCTGGGGCCGAGGGGTCCCCACAATGAACCCTCCTGGATCTGAGGCACTGCCTCCCCCTAAATGCAGTCTCTGTGTCACAGGAATAAAACTGAGTCTATGGCTACACAAGAAAAGTCCAGCCAAAAGGCCACTCCAATCATCTCTCCCCACTCAGCCAGGCTTCTCCCCATCCTTCAGGCCAGGTCCTTGTTATCTCATCTCTTATCTCCCTTCTTATTCAGCTCCGAGGAGGATCAGCATTTTTGCAAGGTCCCAATCATGTAAGAAAAAGGGTTAAACATTTCAGTCTCTGCCTGTCCCAGAGCTCCGGCACTCCCACACTCGCTGCTGCTCCAGCCGGCACCTCCTCACTGCATTTCCCCCCCTTTTTTCCTCCTGGGCCGGCCGCTATCAAATTCAGACGCCGGCTCTCCTCTCTCTCTCCTGGGGGGGGAATGGCTGCCCAATGTCTCTTGGAGCTCCTCCACCCTTCCATCCTCCAGGGCCTCCTCACCTCCCATCTCTGTCCAGGCCCAGGCCTACCCCATGGCTGCCCCTCCCCGCCCAGCAGCAGCGGCTGGACGGGGGAAGGGAGATCCGACCTCTTTGCCTCGAAGTCCCAAGAGAGCCTCCCAGGGCCAAAGCTCTGCTTTTAACCCCTGTGTGTTCTCAGAGGTGTGTCCAAAACCCACTGGCTACACCAGGTGCCAATATCAAAATCCAAGCACCCATTGGTTTGACCACGGCATCCCAGAATTCCCACTTCTTCCTGGTCAAACCACCACAATAATACATACACTAAATATCTGCATAGAGCCATGTAAGATGCACTTTTCACACCTGCGCTCCCTGGAGCCCTCTTTTCATCACCCTGCCTGTGTGGCCAGCAAGAACTCTTGATATTCCATGATCCTATGATCCCAGGAACAATACAATGCCAAAGGGAAAGCACCACATTCTTATTAGCTTAAATCTAAATACAATGAAATTAAATAATCAGAATTGTGAGACTGGTCCTGGGTCCAGTTGGTGATTCCAGGCTGCAGCTCAGCAGCTGCCACTGCCTCCACTAAATGTGCAGGGATTGCAATTAGTTGGTGTTTAATTAAACACAATCACTGTCTCTCACTTAGCTCCAACCACAATTCCTGCTATGGAGCCTTCTCCTGATCCCTTCCCAGGAGGCTTTATTCCATTTGGGAACGGGAGTGGGGCAGATGAATTGTGCTGGGAGGATCCCTGGCAATGCCCAGGTGCCAGGACCCCACAGACATCCCCAGACCCCACAGACATTGTGGCACCAGCACCAGGGACAGTTTGGGCACTTCCCCAGACCAGATTTGTGTGCAATCAGTGGAAACATCTCAACCATGCTCAACCCCACCCTTTGTTTCTCCAGCAGCTGGGGGAGTGGTTTGGGATTTTTTATTTCTGCTGTTCTGGTGGGGTTGGTCTAAATCCTCCATCCCTACAAAGGCCAAGACAAGAGCATTTGTATTAAACAATGCTCTGATAAGGGTGTTTCCCTTGATAACAAGTTGGTGTCAGCTCAGTGACAGTATCAACAGCTTTCCTTTGTTTGTCTTTACAGCTCCATCAGAGAAATCCCTTTGTGTTTGCAATTCACTTGCTTGCTCTCCTTTATTTTTCCTCTACAGCAAATATAAAACCAACAGCCTTTAGAAATCACACAAGAAGGTAAAAAAATCAATATCTGCCTATGGAAGTTAAATAAATAAAAAACCACCAAGTTCCCCCAAAACAGAAAGGTTCAATACTCCTTTAAAGCATTTGGGTAAATGATCTCCCCCTCTGCACAAACGCAGAGCCAGCCCACAGCCCCTGACCAGGGCAGTGCAAGCTGAAAACTGCTCCAGGAGAGAGCCCCAGGCAAATCCTGCCACTGAGGAGTGGATTTGTGTCAGCAAGAGTAGAAATCACTGGGGAGCCACCAGCATAAGAGTTGTTCAATTCCTGCATTTCTGGTGTTTATTTTCCACTTCTCAGAGAAACTTCCTCTATTTGGGGCTCAGTGAGTGTCTTTACCACTAAAAGAAATGAGTTTGGGTTAGCAGGGGCCTTAAAGCCCATCCAGTTTCACCCCTGCCATGGCAGGGACAGCTCCCACTGTCCCAGGCTGCTCCAAGCTCCGTCCAACCCGGCCTTGGGCACTGCCAGGGATCCAGGGGCTGCCCCAGCTGCTCTGGGCACCCTGTGCCAGGGCCTGCCCACCCTCCCAGCCAGGAATCCCTTCCAAATGTCCCATTTAAACCCATGATTCTGAGATTCAGCAATGTGAATGTTTGCCAAGTTTGGCAATACCTTTACCCAAATACCTTTATCTAAAATGGAGTTTGGATGTAGTCAAACATTCCCTGACTTAAACACTTCTCTGAATGGAACATCTTTCACTAAAATGGCCATGCTTTGGGGAAAGTTGATTTTTTGACAATGCAAGGTTTCCCTGACAATTCCTAAACTCCTCTAGAAATGGGACCTGGACCTTGTCTCTATTGAGAATTGCGGTTTGAGGTTTTTTTTAATACCCTGACTGCCAGAGAGGAGAATTAAATGAAGTTAAATAAAGTCTTTCTTCCTTCCTTCACTTTAAATGCTTTGTTTTTATATTTGTCATTTTGATGGAAACACAAGCCTTAAGCAAATCAAAATAAATATTCCAGCAGTTTATCTTTTAAAATAGTCCTGGATGTGCCATGAGTGGTAGAGAAATGTGATTTCTCAGTGCCTGAACCTGCCCAATCCCCAACAACACAGGAAGAAACCACTCCCCAGACAATGCCAACACTGCAATTTGTTATTTTAGAGCTGCTCTGTAAAGAACAAAGCCCCAAGCTGAGCACATTACAAGCGGCTGTGTCTATCTTTAAAGCTCTGAGTGGGAAATTCCCTTGGGACCACTGGAATTACTCATGTGCTGGAGGTGCCTCATGAGCTGCCTGAGGATCAGGATCAGCTTAATGAGCATTCATCCCAAACACTGGGCAAACATGAGCTGTGACATCCTCATAAAAAATAAAAGGCTGAAGGCAGCCTAAGATGATTCATGAAACACAAATTGTGGAGCTTCTTACCAAAGCCAGCAAACAGCCCATCAGGCAACCAGAGCCACAAAGAACCTCAGCTCCACAGGAACCACAGCAAGAGCACAGGAACAAGGGCAGGCAGAGCCAAGGGAGCAGCACCTGGTGATTCCAGTATGGGACAGAGAACATCCAGGCTGGGAAACAAATCCCACTCAGCTGAACAGGTTCAGAGAATCCAGGAGTGACAAACTCTTGTGAAAAATGCATGTATTTTATGATTGGCTTTTCGCAAATATTAAAATGAATATTATATGTGTTGTGTTAGAAAGTTATGCTGTATTAATTCTCTTAAGTAGTGTGTTAAATATAGTTTTAGGTATAACCTAATGTTAAAATAGAAACTATGCTATGTAGGATACTTTTTTCAAAGAGAGGACTCGCAGTGAGACAGCAGCCACAGGACACCTGAATCTTTCAGAGATAGAGAATTTGTTGCTCCATTATCAGAAGAAACAAACTTCTTCCTGCCTGCTCAGCACTGGAGATGCTGTCAGGATTCAGAAGAAGAAGCTGACACTGACCAGACAGAATCCTGTGTTTGAATGGAATTTATGCATCATGTATGAAGTGTGTGAATATGCAACAGGCTGCTGCTTTTAAGGGTAAATCCTCTGTTAACGGGTGTCCTTTTTCGGGGTCCTGCTGCCCAGAAAAAAGTACCCAGACATCCGTAACTCTTTGTATTTATTGTCTCATATTGTCCTAATTCAAATTGTCCAAATTATTATTACTCTAACTGTATTACTATTTTATAACCATTTTATTACTATTAAACTTTTAAAATTTTAAAAACAAGTGATTGGCGTTTTTCACACTCTGAAGGAGCTGCATCTCAGAGCTGTGCTGGACAGCAAGGCATGGCTCCAGCAGCACCAAATCCCCAACTTGGACCTGGAATATCTGCAGCAGAGGGCTGCATTTCTCTGGATTAGCCAGAGCCTGCACCAGAGGAGCTCACTGTAAATATTGACTTAGGGAGCTTGGAATATACAGCTCGAGTTCCTCAATGCTTCCAGGGCAGTGGCAGGCCCCACACTGCTCCTGTCTCCTGCATCCCAAACAAACCAGCCTCAGGCAGAAATGTCTTACACAGTGAAGGGCTTTGTGAGCCAAACCCTCCTGACCTCTGTCACAGCACCTCCTGCAGCTTTCCTGCCCTGATTTACCCAAACAGCCCAATGCTGTGGCCACAGCTCTCTTCACAGAGAGAAGCAGACACATGTTCTCCAAGGATTTCTCCTGGGGAAGGCAGTGAGAAAGCTCAGAGAAAGAAGAGAAAACAATTCTTATTTTCACTTGCTGCTCCTGTTGTTTGGCACATGTGGAATGTGTTATGGAGATTGTTTTTCAAAAGTGATTTGTTAATTGGACTGTGGTGATGGTTGTTTTGACTGATTGACCAATTAGGTCAAAGCTGTGTCGTGACTGTCTGAAAAGGGTCATGGGTCTTTCTTTAGTACAGTTTAGTATAGTATAGCGTAATATAGTATAGCTGAGTAAAGCAATTGTTCAGCCTTCTGAAATCACTGGAGTCATTGCATGTTATTCCCCAGCTGGGGGTCATCCTGCATTGATAAATTCTCCTTTTCCCCATGCAGGATTTGTACAAGTCCAAGGCAAGGAGCTCAGCAGGGTCACAGGTTTCTCCCTCTGTTTCAGCACAGCATAGAATATTTCCCTGTCTTTAGCAGAGTGCTGCCATGAGGGTATTTATCCTCTGTTGGGACTGTGCCTCTGGAAGGCTCCTTAGCAAACCACCTGAGGAAAACTCCTCACAAGACCTCAAGGAAAATCCCACAGTTTATGACACAAAAAGTTTCTGGAGCTTTTTGTGAACTACTGAGAACGCTGTGTGCAGTGAGAAAATGCTGAGGAGGCAGAAACAACCCCAGCTGCTTTAATGAACCCACCTAATTAGCAAATTAAAAGAACAGCGCTAATCCAGAGCCTGGCATTTGGAACCAGGGGATTACTGGCCCAGAGGAAGTGCTGGATTCAGCTGGGCTGGGAGCACGCTTCAGTGTTGGTCTGCACAAAAAGTGCTGCTGGGATAAGAGCAGGAGGAGAGAGCTCCCTACCCACTCCTGGCTTATGGAAGTCAGGCCTAGATGGGCTGTACCTTTAAACCTGGGGCCCAGCTTATCCTCCTCCACCTCCTGCCTTCTCCTGAGCTCTGCCATTGTATTAACCCCTAACTCACAGCCAAAGTCAGCCTTTGCTGATGGAAGAAATTAATTTACTCTCTCCTGTGTCTTCCTGGCCTCCATCTTCTCCCAAGTCTTCCCAGGACTCCCAAACCCTGCGGTCATGTCCTCTACCTTCTTGATATTCCTTCAATTTTGACAAAGATTATGAATGAATATTTAAAGAAACTTTTTGCTGCCATGAAGATGTGACTCCAAAAGGCCCCAATTTCCCCATCTTTCACTAAATCCACAAAGAATCACAACTCCTGGATGGCAGAGCCTGAGGGATTTGCCTGAACCTCAGTGAGGAGCTCCCTGCTTGGAGCCCAGCCCTGCATCAGGGAAATGTGAAACTGCTCTGCCTCTGCACCTGCACGAGTAACACAACCTGCCTTGGGTACAGAAACCAGCCCAGCACACAACTGCTGAATTATTTGTGCTTCCCAGGTGAGTTCCCTCCATGAGAAGGCCGGAGGTCACTCACTGGGAAAGGGAATTACAGCCCCAATCTCCTTCTGCAGAAGAGAGGCTTCAATTATTTATGGGGGCTTGAAATATTTAGCTTGGCACTCGTGCCCTTAAGGAAACTCCAGTTACCACTTCCCCATCACGAGGAGCCAATCATTTATTTATTCATGGGATCAATAGGAACGTGGAGCAGGAATGCTGGCTCCGAGGATTGCTGGTTCCAAGGCAGCACAGGGAGCAGGGCGTGGAGGAGCTGTGTCCTTCTGGAGGGAGTAAACTGATTTTTGAGGTCATTTTCCCATTCCATGGGTCCTTTACATTGGAGGGTTCAGTGTGGAAAGGTAAATCCCAGAACCAGGCAGGGATCCCAGGGGGGCTGAGCACACCCAGGTGTGGGGCTGGGAGGGGAGGAGACCCCAAGACCTGACTGGGGGCAATAACTCTGGAGGTTTTTGATGGATTGCTGAGCTTTCCCTGGCAGGGAATGGCAGAAATTCAGCCTGTGACCAGATTTCAGTGCAGGAACTGACCTGGGACCCTGGAACCTGAAACCAGAAATGTTTATGGGCTCCCTAAGGATCCTGCTTTAGCAAGGCCTAAAGCAGGCCCATGAAGAGGGGAATAGAAGTTATTTGCTTGTAACAAAATCATTTCATGGTAGGGAAAGGTGGGAAGATCCAGTTCCCGTTGGCATCCTGGGCACATCAGCTCATTTTCAACAGCCAGACTGGGAAGAGTCCTCCAAAATCGAAGAGGAACAATACAGTGGGAACCATTTTTAACCTATTTTTATTGTCCTTTAAGTGCTTATGGAGGTGATTCTGCCCCTCCATTCCTGGGGAAGGTGTCTCTGCCCGTGGATCTGGTCCTTAAGGTCCCTTTCAAACCAAACCAAACCATTCTGGGATTCTGGGATGATAATAAATAGTTCTCTCATCAGACATCTCCAGATCTCCAGTAACTGCTACCTAATCAACAAATGCAGCAGTCTGGGAAGTGTTGAATATTGATGAAGTCAAGGTTCCAATACAAAAGCAACACTGAACACGTTGTGACTGCATAATAATTGAACTTTAATAATTTTGAAGATCAAAGAAAGGTCCTCTATGAACAAACAAAGGCAGAAAAAAGACTCCCAGGATTGTTAAGGTGATCAGACTGCTGTTACTGAGTTGGATTTTACAAACTGAGGCAGAATTCTCAATCCAGGCAAAGGCAATCAGAGTCCCAGAGCACCTGAGATTTGGTTTTATGGGCAAATCCTGGAGATCATCCTGGACAGTGGCCCAGGGAGTGATTCCCACTGCTCTTTGCTTGGGGCTGCATTATCCCGTTATGCCATGGGTGGCAGGAAACAGAAGAGAATTTGACATTCAGACTTTCCAGTGCAAATGGAAAAAAATGAACACTTTTTTTTCTGTGAACATTTTTGGACATTTTCTATACAATAAGTGCTCAGTGAAGAACTTTGCCCTCTCCTACTTCTTTCCACATTTATAAAGGATTGTGTCAGTAAAAAGGCTCTAGGAAGATGAACATCAGTGACAGAATGTGCTAAGGGGAGGTAAGGTGGAAGATTGGGTTGTGCAGAGCAGCTGTGGCTGCCCCTGGATCCCTGGCAGTGCCCAAGGCCAGGTTGCACAGGGCTTGGAGCAGCCTGGGACAGTGGGAGGTGTCCCTGCCATGGCTGGGTTGGAAATGGATGGGCTTTGAGTCCCTTCCAAAATAAACCTTTCTGGAATTTCAGGATTCTTTAATCCTTCTGGTGCAGTCACACCTTGTGCTGGACAATGATAATTGTCCTTGTCTCACCCCCCTCTCCCCAAAATCTCAGTGCAATCCCAATTTTCCACGACTGCATTGCTGTGTTCTTCCACCAGGGACCGGGAGAGCCTGAGCAAAGCAACACAAAAGCAGCTGTGAACTGGCAAGCAAAATCCCCTTCCTGTGGGAAGAACAGTGGTATTTTAATGCTTTAACATGCAGAAAGTCCTGAAAGCTTGGAGTGAGAATCCCTGATCGTGCTGTGCCTGTTGGCTCTGGTGGCTTCTGCTCTTCCCTTGCCAAAGCCAGCAGCACAAGCACTTGGATTTGTGTAATTCATCACGAGTCTTTCTGGTGCCCAAACCGCAGCATGGACCCTCATGGCCATAGGGTAGGGTGGAAAATTGCTTTTGGCAGAGAAATTTTATCCAAAATGTGAGGTTTTAAAAAAAAAATAAATTATCAGGAGGCACAAAATCCAACCCCAGCAACTCCCCTGCAATATGAGACTGTTTGGATCCAGACTGATGCTCAATCCACACAAACAATTTCCTGGATTGTTCCCTGGCAGGAAAATGAAAGCTGCTTTAGTTTGTCAGTCTGGGCTGGGTCAGGGTTTCCACTCATCAGACTCATTTTGTAGGAATCAGCTTGGATGGGATGGATGGATGATGGATGGATGGATGGATGGATGGATGGATGGATGGATGGATGGATGGATGGATGGATGGATGGAGGAGCTGCATTCAACTGAGCCCACTTCCCAGAGTCACCCTTGGCCAAAGGAGCTGGGGCTCAGCTAAGACAAAAGACTTTGTGGGGGTGAAACAGGGCAGTTCCAGCAATTTCCACTCCAGCTCCTTCCTTTTGCTCAGGGATGAACTAGAAATTATTTCCTTCAAATCCCAGCACCTGAAGTACCTCCCTCAAAGTTTTGTTCATTAATCTAAATTTCATTCTCCAATCTGAACCTCTGTCATTGAAAGGAAAATGTGACAAAGGGAATGTGACAGCCAGCAGGCAGCAGGCTCAGAGAAAATCCTTAAAAATAGCAGTGGCAACAGAATCCCAAAATTCCACAATATTTTAGGTTGGAAAAGCCCTCCCAGACATGGAGTCCAAGCTGTGCCCCATCCCCACCTTGTCCCCATCCCAGAGCACTGAGTGCCATGTCCAGTCCTTCCTTGGACATCTCCAAGGACTGGGGTTCCAAACCTCCTTGGGCAGCTCCTTCCAAGGCCTGACCACCCTTTCCAGGAAGAAATTTCTCCTGATGTGCAAGACTGGACATTTTATAGAGCTGGTTACATGTTTTTCCTCTAAAGACAACGTCTGTCTGTTGCTTTCCAGCTCTGTATTGCTGCTAGGGGATAATGACATCAATATTCCCCGCTGTCACTAGAAATTTGACACAGATTAATATTAAACTGGATTTGGGATGCTGTTTTTCCATGATGGGTCTGTAATTACCTGGATGATAGCAATGACAGTGCGAGAGCAGAATTGTGAGCTACTCAGGGAAGATTAAAATTAAAACCCAATTCCACACTCACTGAAAACACATTCCGGAAATTCAGCTGAGTTCACATACAGGATTTTCTTTCTGTGTCCCCCAAAAGCACAAATGGTTCTTGTCCTGAGCTGCTAACCTGCAGCACCAGGGAGAGGGGTCTGAGGAACCTCCCCAGAACCTTCCAGTGCTGCAGGGCGGCTCCTGCTGACACCACCACGGACTGGGCTCCACAGCAGGAATGGGTGTAGGAGCACTGGGGGTAGGATGGTGAGGACGGACAGAGATGAGAGATCTCTGCAGCCAGGCTGTGGAACTTGGGGTTCATTGCAAAGGGCCTGGGTGCAGGGCCCTGCTGGGAGCTGCCAAACACAGCTCAGAGCAGGCTGAGAGAAGAGAGGGGGAGAGAGGATGAGAGGGTGAGAGAGTAAAAGCGGTAAAAGAGTGAGGTTCCCATTCCAATACCATAAATCTCCTTCTGTGTTGAATATTCTAATTCTCATTAACCAATCCAGTACAAGATACAAATCCTATAGCATTCACATACAGCCTATAAGAATCATTACATTACCATACTGTGCTACATTTTAAACCCTAAAAACTCCTCTTTGGGCCCCTTCTGCCAAGCTGCAGGGTCTGCTCTGACCCTTGGGCCTGTCTGCAAGCAGAGGGTGTTGTTCCATCCAAAGGGGATCACCTTCAGCTGGCCACACCATTGTTTTCCAGTTGTTCAGTAACTGAGGGATCTCAAAGCTTGCTTTCATTTCAATCTTGCTATAGTTTCTATATTCTCAAAAATCTTTACCAGACAATCATATTTGTAAGGCTTTCCTGTTTCATCTTCCCCAACAAATAGGGATGAAGGAATTTCCCCCAACATCCATCCTGAGCCTGCCCTGGCCCAGCCTGAGGCCGTTCCCTCTGCTCCTGTCCCTGTCCCCCTGGGCTGTCCCCTCCTGTCAGGAGCTGTGCAGAGCCACAAGGGCCCCCTGAGCCTCCTTTGCTTCAGGCTGAACTGCCCCAGCTCCCTCAGCCCCTCCTCATTAGACTTAGAGCTTTTCTTTAGAAAAATATTATCAACATCTACATGAACAGCACATCCCCACAGCATTTCCCTGCACTGAAGCCCAGCACCATCAGCTGCTGCAGAATTCCTCACAACAGCCTCATCTCGGCTCTTTAACTCCTCACATGTCACTGGGAGCCTTCTCTACCAACCATCAAATTATCCCTTCACAGAAGGAAAAGGAAGGAGAATTACAGTTGTCAGCTCTGAGCACAAATAGAAGGGAAGGTTGCGGTTGAAATAAAGCTTCCCAAACTTGCTAGTCTTTCTATCCTTTCTAGAAAACTCCAGGAGAATTTCCCCCTCCACTGAGGGTGACAGCCAGGCCAGCAGGGTGTTTGCTGTGTCTCACCTTGGCCTGGCTCCTGGGTCCCTGGGGATTGTCTGATGGGTGAATCCTCTCAGGGATTCCCTCAGAAACTCCAGGGATACATTCCCAGCTAAGGGTGGGCAATCTGCCCCCCTGCCTTTTCCTTAGAGCACATCCTCCACACGTGGGAAGGGAAATGGCATTTGGGCACAGAATGGTTTGGGTTGGAAGGGACCTTAAAGCCCAGCTCCTCTTTTGCAGTGCACTTTTATGTCAGGCCCCTGTTTAACACCTCAAATGAAACACACCTAAACTGCAGTGCCATGGGCTCAGGGACAGAATTCCCTCTCCAGTGCCCAGCACACAAAGAGTGGCACAAGGTCATGTGTGGTGTTGGGAGGTACCAAGAATGAGGTGAGAGATGAGAATTTGACTTTATGTTTTCAGAAGGCTAATATGTTATATTACATTATATTACATTATGTATGTTACGTTATGTTACGTTATATTATATTATATTATATTATATTATGTCATATTGTCATATTGTCATATTATTGTATTATTGTATTATTGTAATATTATGAAATTATATACTAAAACTATACTAAAGAAAGAGAAGGGATACATCAGGAGGCTAAACAAGAATGAATAAAAAAAACTCATGACTGACTCATCAGAGTCCAACACAGCTGATGGTGATAGGTCATTAAGTCAAAACAATTCACGTGGAGCCAATCAAAGATGCACCTGTTGGTAAATGATTTCCAGACCACATTCCAAGCAATCAGATAATTATTGTTTTCATTTTTTTCTGAGGCCTCTCAGCTTCCCAGGAGAAGAAATCCTGGCCAAGGGATTTTTCAGAAAATATCATGGTGACAGTCATGAGCCCTGAGAAAATCCTCTGGAGTGTTGGAAATGGTTTCCTTAGAGGCTGAGACTTGGAAGCCTCAGCTGGTTCCAGCAAACAGCAGAATCTGCAGTTCCCACTGGTGCCCTTATCCCAGGATTTAGGAAGGTGTGAGATCTGCCAGGCAGTAAATCAAGTTCCTCAGAGGTTTCAGGGTCAGCCAGGCTGGGGGAGTTTGGTTTTCTGGACAGGTCACCAGTGGGAAAAGGGCTCAGCACTGGCCCAGCCAGGAGTGCTGCACTTCTCCTTGTTCCAGGAAGGAGACTCATAATCATTTGGATATTCAAACAAATCTTAATTGTCATTTAATGGCTCACACTGTGATTAGCCTCCAGGGAAAAGTGCTTTCAATTAACCATGTAAACATTTAATTTGTTACACCATTACATGTTCTGCTAAATTTCCTGAGGAAGAGCTGGGAGTGGAGCAGCACCAGGCCGGAACTCGGGGAACAGAGGGAAAGGAGGGATGTGACTGGGAATTGTCCCTTCTTCCCCCTGCAGGTGACACTGGGAGGGTGCCCGTGGCTCCTGTGCTGTGGCTGGCAGGGCAGTGACCTGTTCAGGAGGTGGCACTGTGCCATGGAACTCCTGCCCATGCTCCTGGATCCTGGCCAGGTTCCACACAAAATACATCTGCACATGGGATGGAAGAGCATCCCCAGGGCCCTGAGGCACAGGAAGGTTTCCCTGCCTTATGGTTCTGCTGTATTTATTTTATTATATGGCCTTTTATATTTAATGGCCTCAAGTTGCACCAGCAGAGGCCTAGATTAGATAACAGGGAAACATTTTCATGGGAAGGGTTGCAAAGCCCCTGGAAGAAGCTGTCCAGGGCAGTGATGTGGCAAAACCACGTGGCTGTGGCACCTGGGGACAGGGCTCAGTGGTGACCATGGTGGTGCTGCTGGTTCATGGTTGGATTTGATGACCTTAAAGGTCTTTTCCAGCCTCAATAGTTCCCTGACTCTCTGTGCCCTCATCAGCTGGCAGAGCACAATAATTGGGATGGGTCTGTTCCCCTGGTGCCAGAAGGATGGGCAGGGAATTATCCACCCTAGGAGCAATATAATAAAACCAGAAAAGTGAGCAGGAGTAAACTGCTGGTGAAAATCAATCAAAAATCACAGGAACACAGACTTGGGGGGGTGGGGGGCCTTAAATCCCACCCAGTGCCACCCCTGCCATGGCAGGGACACCTCCCACTGTCCCAGGCTGCTCCAAGGCCCCAATGTCCAGCCTGGCCTTGGGCACTGCCAGGGATCCAGGGGCAGCCCCAGCTGCTCTGGGCACCCTGTGCCAGGGCCTGCCCACCCTCCCAGGGAACAATTCCTAATTCCCAATATCCA